>NW_006289416.1:9416594-9446877 GCF_000327345.1 Myotis davidii | reverse complement strand
CCCCCCCCCCCCCCGCCCCCTCAACTCTGACTTGTTATAACCAGTGGAACAGGAGTGTCAGCTAACTGCCTGGTGTCCGCATCAATACAGACCATGTCGATGCTTCCCTCTCATCCTGTGTTCGTGGGCTTTTCCAGGGACATTGACTGTAACACAGGTCAGCCTCACATCAGCCCCCAAAATCTCTAGCCAAATGAACTCTTTGGGTTGGCAGCACAGGTTTCATTATCTATTAGTTACTTTAGCATCATATATTTTATTGTACTGGAGATTCATTGTTGTTAAAATATTAGGTTCCAGGTTGCCATCATTTTAGAGGTTTACCAAAAGGACTTTCTAGCATATTTCTTCAAAAAGACCTCTTGATAGCAACAGGTGAGAAGTTTATGTCTTAGGAAATCATAATATTTGGGTGGTGTTATAAGCAAAATCAATCTTGCTTATTATTTAATGGTTTCACATCCTTAAGACTAACCTTAAAAGCAGGCACACTTAGCATTCAATGTTATCTTTCTTTTCAAAGGCAGATTAAGCAGAGTGAGGCCAGGTGTTGGCTCACGCCTTTAGTCTCAGGGGAAGCCGTGACAATGAGCATAATTTTCTCATCTGAATATCAAACCCTGCACAGCCGTGAGGCAGCAAAGCCCTCATCAGAAAAGCAAATGCTAAGAGTTTCTCCACACCCGACTCTCACGATATTAAAACCATATGTAATTCTTCATTATGCAGCCCTTAGAATGAACGCACATGGACTTTAGAGCTACCTGAACTCTGGCCCTGGCAATGAGACTGATTACCTAACTGGGTACATATAAAAATTAAGCTGTCCTGTGTAGGTTTGAGCTCAGTAAGGAGCTTGTGACTTTTCCTAGGGACAGAGTTTAAAAACAGGCAAATCGGTCAGTAGGAGCGACAGAAAGGTGACCATGTTTTACGAATAAACAGAGCATTGTTACATCTCCCTGCTCTAAGAGCGGGCACTTTGAACTTTGGTCAGCATCGGGTTTCACCATAATGTCATGTCCAAGTTACTGGATTTTTATTTTTTGTTTTTAAAAAAATATTTTTTTATTGATTTCAGAGGAAGGAAGAGGGAGAGACATAGAAACATCAATAATGAGACAGAATCACTGATGAGCTACTTCCTGCATGCCCCTACTGGGGATCGAGCCTGCAACCCGGACATGTACCCTGACCTGGAATTGAACAGTGACCTCCTGGTTCATAGGTCAATGCTCAACCATTGAGCCATGACAGCCGGGCCAAGTTACTGTTTGATGACATGGAAACCAAGAAGCATGAGAGCCCTCTGCTGACCTTCATGGGACTGCGCAAAGCCCAGGTTTTGCTTTTTTTGTCTTATGGAGCAGTTGTTCCTGCTGGGGATGAGCTCTCAACCCAGCAAGGCTAGGGTAGCAGATGGGTGAACAGGCACGAGGCCCTGCTCACTCCAAGCACACTCGTCCCACCTGCCCCTGCACTGCAGCAGCTCTGCCAGGAAAGGAGAGCAGTTGGAATAAACGAGGAAACAGGCATTTTTGGCACAGGAATGGCATATATGCAAACTGACTTATGATTCCTCTTCCCCCAAAGAAGCACATTAGGTGGTGAAAGGTGACAGGTTATTCTAAGTAGCTATGAATTCATGTTTACTCTGCAGCTTATGGAGCAAGATGAGCAGGAAAAACCAACAGTGTAAACCATTCATAGCCTAACCTGGAAAGCCTTCTTTCAGCCCGCAACACAGGTATTGCTGGCTTACCTGGCCACACCCAAACCCCTCCTGGCTATTCCCAAATAGTCACAGAAAGGGGAAAAATTCAAACACCTGTGTGCAGCTCGAGTCCTCTTCATCCATTCTCAACACATGTGCAAAGGCACTCATTCCCCTCATGCTGATGTTAGGATGAGAGACCATCCACGTCAGGGGCAGCCACTCCCCCCAAAGACAGCTTTCCCTCCTTACACCCCCAGAGCCTATGGATGTCCCCACAGGAAGGGGGGTTCCTGATCGGTAACTCACCTCCACTGGCTGATCTGGGCCCCACTTCAGCTGAGCCAGAAGTGACCAGAAAGGTCTTTCATTTGGGTCTCTCACTGCGGGGCAGATGACTCTCTCATACAATGACATTTGTTTATGAGAAGATGCCCACACAGACTGCAAACAGAACTACACAAGTGGAGCTTGAGATGGGCAAGAATTAATCAATAGTTTAGCTTCAGCAGAACAATCTATACTAGGCATCCTGTCGACCCAACTCTGCCTAATCCTGTCACCGGTTACTCGCCTGTCTCCGTGTCCTCTGACACACACAAGACCCGAGGCCCACAGCCACCAAGAGTCTTCCTCCTTGAGTGCCTACAGCCCTACTCCAACTAGGTGAGGGTCTGCTTATTTTACCCACATCTATAATTGCAATTACACTATTTTATTAAGTATGACACAACTTGAAAAAAATGTTTGTGCAAAAGGAGAGATGTTCCTATATGGACTGCAAAGGCTAAGTTGAATGCTCCTGAAAGCTCTGCTAAAGGGGCTGTTAGGTAGGTGTGAACAGACCAGGTAGAAAATGCTGAAACTCTAGGGATGCCAGAAGCCTCTCTTGGTTCTCATTCTACTTTGAAGTAAAGGAAATTTAAAATGGCGCCTTAGTGATGCAATCAGTGGGCCCACACTCAGAGAAAAGCTCTTGACGAATGAATGAATACTTGAATGATTTTAAGTGAAAATAAAATGATGACATTTAACTTTCCTGGACTTTTGAGTCATCAGTCATCCAAACATCTGAAATAGAGAGGAGACAGCTGCCTGAAATCATAAAGGAAAGGAGGGGAGTTCTGTGAGCATTTGGAATGAGCTTTCATAAAGAGGTCACGCATCACACCCGCCATCTTCCGCCTGAGCGACTCAGCAGGGCACGCTGGTACAGAAGGACTCCTGTGTGGTCCGGAAGGAGAGCCCTGTAAACCGAGGCTGCACAGGTGAAGAGACACATGATTAGAATTTACCTCAGGGAGGAGACCTTCACAGGGAGAGACACAAAAGAGTTTTGGGATCCAGATAAACTTGAAAAAATACTGGGAGCTAGCCAAGAAAGGGCATACGGCTCCATAGCAATGATTGTGCAAAAATAAATCTGCTCCATGATTTCCTACAAGCATTGCTTTCTGTAACATGGAAACTTTAACCAGAAACATTGAGTTGCTCTAAATCGTATCTTCTGGAAATTCTGCACATTCCTCAGTGCCCAGGGGTAAATCCGTGACCAAGCTCACAATGAGAGAGACACTGTCTCTAGTGATTGCTAGGCTTCTGTAGCGAGTCTGGAATTCTGAAATAAACACTATTTTCCCAGGAGGAACGTGTCACTTGGAGCCCCCCAAATCAACAGGTTTTAGTTAAAAAGAAGGCTTTTAGGTACTGGGCTTACTGCCAAGTAAACTAAGCAGCTTGTTAGAATCTACAGACTCAGGTCAGAGGCATGTTTGCTGAAGTCACAAGATACTGCGGCTTGGCAGAGATAAAGAGTAATTTAGCAGAAATTAATCAAACTCACAGAACTTCCCTGACCTTTGGGCACGAAGCCTGCCCTGCCCTCCATCTGTTTGCTACTGATAACCCTGTGCCCTTCCTGGCCCTCGCTCTTCTGGACGGGCTCCCAGTTAGAAGCACTCACAGAGCCTTCACAGGGCTTCACCAGCCGACAGCATTTGTCACACAGAGAATATCAGAGCTCTGTCAGATAACATCTTTGTCGGCCTCCCGCCAGGCTGAGAAAGCACTGGCGTCTAAAGACACGTGGGCTCCAATGTAAGGAAGTCAGAGTCAGCCTCCTGCCTGCAGCTGTTCAAACTCACTGTCCTTAAAGGCTGAGCAGCAGTATGCTGAGCGCCTGGGGCACTGCCGTGGACTTGGTGGCAAGAGTGATGTCGAAGTGGTGTTTTAGTAAAAATAACTTGATGATAATGGGAGTAAGACATAGAAATGAGAGGTGGGAAAGCAGCTAAGGGACTTTGGTCATTGGTTCGTTTATTCAGTTATTCAGCCAACCAACATCTGCTATGTCCCAGGAATTGGACAAGTCTTTAAGCAATGTTATTTCCAATGTTCCCTCATGGCTCCAAGAATATTAAAACATACCAGCAAACTTTATTACCTAAAAATGACTTGGACTGGAGGTGAAATGTCTGCCTTTGCACGACCTGCCTTGGTTTTCTGGGGCACCTAAGGGATAGACACAGCAAATTGGTTTCAAATGCTTCTTTAAAGGGAACAGGGATACCAGAGAGCCCCACCCTGGATGTATAATTGTTTCTAGGCCAGCCCCTGAGACAGCTTCAGCCTGGTTCTCAGGCTACCAAATACCAGCAGCTGCCAGGGACCACCTGGCATCAGGAAGGTCTGCCCCCACCCACCCTCCTTAACATAACTGCCTTTTGTCTCAGAAGTCCTTTGGTTCAACTGACTTTCCTGGCTCAGGGGGTCTTTGTCATCAGCCTCAGGAAGAAGAGGTCACCAGGAAGACACCCAGGCCTGAGACAAAAGCAGAGAGCAGCAGCATGCATTTCTCCATTTTCTAGACACTTCCCCTGAGAGAGTTTCCCGCCCGTGACTTGGGACTTGCTTTCCCTCTTGACGATTATTCTCACATTGGACAACCCAAAACAAGTAAGACTGTGATTTATGTTTCAGGAGTGACATCAGGATTTCGTGATCTCTCTCAGATGCTCAAAATATTTGTTGGTTGACCACCAAGTATGTGTCCTGATAGCACCCTCTCACCACTGCCCCCATCACCATGGGAACACCTGTGCCCTTTTCTATAGTTTCTGAGATTGACATAAAACATCCTCCTGCCCTGCTGCTCCTCCCACAGTCTGTCCCTGCCTCTGAGCAGCTGACTGGGCAGATACAGAAGTCCAGCCCTGTGGATGCCATTTGTCTTCACTCACATAGCCCCCCCTCCCAGGGACACAGAGGGCAGAGACCATGCCAAGGGCAGGGACCATCCATCCCTCATCACCCACAGGAAAGCTGATGCTGACAGCAGGAGTTGGCCTCATTTCTCAAGGGCGACTCTACTATCCCAAGGACCAGAGCTCCCCACCCTGATAGGGAGCCAAACCCAGTGGCGCCTCCAGATAAGGTGACTGAGAGAAGACACACGTAGTCAGAGAAGAGCAGACGTGGGAGTTTGAAGATTGGGTGGCCCAGCCTCAGATTCCTATACCCGAACATGACATGGCTATAAATTGTAAATATCACAATTACAATTCATTTTGTTCAAATATGAGACACCACAGACCTTGTCCCGCTTTAGAGCAGCCTCCTGTCTAAGAAACCCAGCTGGGAGAGCGCAAATATTCATGCATGTGGCTAGGCAGAGGGGGCAGTCACTTTGGTCCCTGCCAGCCACTTTGGTCCCCACAGTAACCCTGAGAGCCTCTGGCCCCTCACATCTGCGGGGCAGGGATGGATGGAAGAGCGCACACAGCAGGTCTGAGTATTTAATGCTATAAATCTGCAACAAGTCTTCCCAGGAAAATGTGTCTCCTCCTATCTTGACAAATGCCTTAAAGGCTGGGCTTGAATTTAGTATTTTCAGATTCCTCTCAGTTCTGTGGTGAAGTGGTGCCTGGAGAACCAGCTCATGCAGCCTTCCCTTTGGATGCCAGGTACACCCCATATTGCAAAGGAGCCCCAGCGCATAAAGGACACCACCACCTGTGGGCTCCCAAACTATTCACCTAAGTTGTCTGAGCTCCCTGGAAACCATAACCCCTTGCCCACCCTTCAGGCCAAGATGTGGGCATACCTGGTCGGTCCTTGGGAGGATGGACTTGGAGAAGAGACCCACACAGGCCCAAGGGCAGGCTGGGTCCATGGTGCAGGTGCCCTGGGGTCAAGGCAACAAGTGTAGCTTGGAAGGTGCAGCACGGGCCCCCGATCCCTGGCCACGGGGAGGGGCACAGCCAGGGGCCAGAGTGGGACCCTCTGACATGGGTGAGGCCCCTCCTATTGAGGGCAAGAGCAGCACTGCTCACAAATGATGAACTTGGAAAGTAAGATTCGGCGGGGATAAGGAACATACTCCAAGTCAGGCAACTGGTTTCCACCCGAGGTCTTGGGTCAAGCCTTCCTCTCTCCTGGATCCTGACCTGGATTTAGTAGGGCAGGTGCCTTCCTGAGAGAGTGTGTGGTTTCCACTATAGCATCCTCAGAGATGCCCACCTTACCTTCACCTAAAAATAATATTGTTAGATGTAGTGTTTCCAATGAAACAGTCCCCAGTTCAGGGATAGGAAGGGTTTTAAAGACCAACCAAAGGCTTGTAAGCCACGGGAAATTCAATACAACTCAAAATATAGGTTCAACTCAAATCCTCGAATGCTTCCTGTGAGCCAGGCTGTGCTGACACCTGTTACTGACACAATCCAATATTGAGTAGTTTGAAAGAAATAAGAAAAATCGGGCAGCCTGATGTTAAAATTAAGCAAGCAGTCCTGGCCAGTGTGCTCAGTTGTTAGGGCATCAGTACTAGCAACAAAGAGTTGAGGGTTCGATTCCCGGTCAAGGGCACGTACCTGGGTTGCAGGTTCGATCCCCAGCCCTGGTTGGGGTACAAGCGGGAGGCAGCCAAACGATATATCTTTCTCACATAGATATTTTTTTCTCTCTCTCCCGCCCTCCCCCCTCCCTCCCTCTCTCTAAAAATCTATGGAAAAAATACCCTCAGGTGAGAATAAATAAATAATAAAATTAAGCATGCAGCATGCACATCACTCAACATATACCATCCCTATTTTAAAATCATGTTTTGAGTTCCTATTGTGGCCGAACAGTGGACAAGCACATAGCAGACCACAGTCTTCACACACTTGCATAGATCACACCGTAAGACCGTAAGAGAATTAAAACAAAATGTTCACTTGTCCTTTATAATTCTTCATCATGAATTTAAGTATCTGCAAAGGCATAACGTTGGTATATCTTAAATATTGCCATTTTAAAAGAAAGCTCAAACATCCCTTAAATGTGCTCAGTACAATTTAAATCTCAGAGCAGTTTGCCATCATTATTCCCCTTCTGTAAAATAGGCTTTGCTACTCGTCCTTCACCGACAGAAATTTCACAAAGTCCCTCTTTCTCCTTGACCTCATGTTTCCACTTCTTTTCCCCAGAATGTTATCCAAAGAAAAGATACCGCTATGGCTGGATGTCTTTGTCTCCCTATCATACTTCTCTATAACAGAAATATGCCAGTAAGATTAAAATCTTTTATTTGGATTTCATGTGGACCCATATCATACACACTCAAAGAGAAAGAAATTCATACTATGACCTGTCTGAAGGTAGTCTTCCCAGACCATTTCTCTGAAGGGAGGCATTTTTCAAGATAGTGAAGGTAGAGAAGAGATAACATTAAATTTAATTTATTACCTATACTACCGATTACATGTTATATCTGAACTCACAACAGGCCCAATTGCTCTCACCAGAGATACACATCAGAAGAGACAAGCATAGAGCCCTACCTGAATTTATAGCATCTTGATTAGACAAGTGTCTCAATGAAAGGCTTCATAGACCCAATATTTACAACCAAACTCTGCTTGATATTAATCATCAGAGATGCAAATTAAAACCACAATGAGGTATCACCTCACACCTGTCAGAATAGCTATCATCAATAAGTTAACAAATAGCAAGTGCTGGTGAGGGTGTGGAGAAAAGGGAACTCTTGTGCACTGTTGGTGGGAATGCAGAATGCAGCCACTGTGGAAAGCAGTATGCAGTTTAATCCTCAAAAAATTAAAAATGGAACTGCCTTATGACCCAGCGATTCCACTTCTATATTCTAAGAAACCCAAAACACTAATTCGAAATAATATGTACACCCCTATGTTCATTGCAGCATTAGTTACAGTAGCCAAGATCTGGAAACAGCTCAAGGGCCCATCAGTATGAGTAGATAAAAAAGCTATGATACATTTACACAATGGAATACCTCTGGGATTGCAGCATCCTAGGACTTGCTCTATAGTCTCCTGGTACACCTCCTCTCACAGTGGTTTGTGCAGGTTTTTTTTCCTCCGTGATGAGATAGAAGCTCCCAGCATCCATTCCCGTGCATCCTTTGGAGGGCATAGCATGGAGCCCACCCTGGTAGAAGTCTTTCAATATGCATGTAAACATGCAGTGAGTCTTGTAGTCAAAGGAAATGTATTTGGAGCCACACAGACTTAGGTTGCTATCCTAGCTGTGCTATTGCAAAACAAGACTTGGCAGTAATTACAAAGACAGAAGGAGGTGATTCATGTCAATTACTCAGGGCAGTGTCTGGCATCCAGGAAGTGCTCAAAAGTGTCAGTTATGAAAAACGACAGTAATATTACATATAAACACATAACCTTATAAATTGTAATTACAGTACATAAAATTGTATTCATCTAAATTTTCATTAACACAGTAATAATACAAGGTGAATAATAAAATTACCATTATGACCTCTAGTATTAATGAAGTTCTTGAGTGTATCCTTTAGAGAACCAAAGCAAAGGAATAACTAAACTTTTTTTAGATATATATAAATGAAAGAAGAAATACCTCACCTGGCATCACTTTAAAACTTGAACATACTCAAGAAAAGGTTTTTAAGCCTCCCACCAGCTTTCCTCTCCCCCATGGCGACGCCGTGTGGTCTCCGTTAGCAACAGTTCCTAGGAGTGTGTTCTGAGATTACAGAAAGCCCTGGTGGCGAGCACCCATTTCTTGTTTTAATCCCTTTGGTCTTACTGCTCCTTTTGCAGACACACCCACAATAATGATGCTGAAAAACACATCTTGAGCAGTTAACCAGCCTCTCTCCGTTCCTAGAGGAAAAACTGAGAAACTGGACATGGGAATCCTCGTTATGTGTCAAAAAGTAGAATGCAGGTCCTAACAGCCATTCTAGGTCGCTCCTTAGCTCCCCATGATTAAGCCAAGGCAGCACATGTGGACCAGAGCCCCGGACTCTGATGTCGGTGATGTCCCGGAACTCAGAGGAAACGTCAGCACCGCAAGGCCATCACAGGAGGCGTGATCGTGTTCCAGGCATGCGTTTATTGAAATCTGAGTAAAGGATTCCCCCATGATACAGCATCTTTCCCCACCCCCTAGATTTGCTCCAACTTTAACTTTCAGTGACAGAAGATGCAAAGGGTGATACATGTCAATGGTTATAAAAATTTATTCTCTGTAGTAAAAAAGAAAAAAATTCCTTTCAGTGTGTCAGTGGTTTCTGAAGAACCCTCACCTCTGTAGTCAGCTAGCATGCCCATGGAAACTTGCACATTCAAAGCTAACTAGAGCACTGAGTGTCTACAGATTCATCCCCCAGCTTCCACTTTGAAAGACAAAAAGCATGGGGCAGAGAAAATAATCGGAGATGAGCCACTCAGTCCTCGGAGCCCTGCTAGATTCCCCAAGGCTCATCTCCAACAGCTCAATGCCTTCAAACATCAGATTCCAAATGTCCCACAATCTCTTTCAAATGTGTATTTTTATGGATTAGAAAATCAGCATTTCCTTGCAAGAATACACCAACAGTTTTCACCTTGAGAACCTATATAACCCAACATTTTGGACTGATATTTTGGAGCTGAGAGAAGGGATAGCTGTAATGTCCTCTCATGGGTTTCAAGTTTGTTTTTTGTTGCTGGTATTTTTTAAACAAAGAAGAGAAGAAATCTCCACTTTCTCTTTTGATCATCTCAGGTAGAACAATGTTTAGAAATCCTTAGGCTATCATACCCAGGGCCTTTCTTAATTTCCTTGAGAAAGAAATTAAATGGGAAACATGCAATACCAAGTTTTCAACTAGATATTCCCTTCCTCACATCATACAAACCTTCACGTCATACGACCTTCATTTAATTAATACATTAAATGACTTCGCTAGACAATCAGAGATTTGAAACATTAAAGACAATTACATCCCACATTGACAGGCACACAGGGTGATATATTTGAAAAGCCAGGTGCATTTTCGAAAGATCGTGCCTACAGTGAGTAAATCACGTCGTCGTGGGACGTTGAAAAGAGTTGATGAGGAAGAAGGCACAATGCGAAAGTTCAAGGGTAGACAGAACAGAACAGTTCTTTTTGACTTGGTTTGTTTCTAACGTAGGAGGGGGAAATAGGTGTATTAAAATTACTTTTCAGGTGAAGGTTTCTGTTCGTCGAAGCAGCTAACACTGGCTTCTTTCTTCCTGATCCAAGGCAGCCTTTTTTTCCATTGGCTTCTGCGGAGGTGTTTAGTCTTCTGCCATGTAGAGGTGGTACATCAGGGCCACGACCAGTGCGGAGATGGCTGGGATCACCCAGTTGGTCCACCAGCTAGAAAGGAACAGCAATGATACTTCATGGTGTTTGATGCAGGTGACACAGTCTCTGCACCTTCCAGTTACCATGGAAATCATCTCTAACCTCTCCATGAAAGACCACTCTGAGTTGCTAAAAGTGATGTAAGCTGGCATTCTGGCCAATTCAGCTATTGTTCTAGCTATAGAAGAAAACTAATGACCTCTTCCCTCACCCCCCAGTTCCACTTATATCTCCTTCTATAAACATGTACAAACAGCTATGAATCACTCTCCCAAAAGATGTTATGATCTAGGACTGGTGACTTACCTAAAGGACATCAACTCTGGGTTACGTATCACAAACTCACAAAGGGAATAGTCCTTACAGGTGTTATTCTAGTTTCAGACATTCAGCACTAGGTTGAGAACCAGGACAAGCTTCCCCTTTTGGGAGAGCCTTTGCAAGCGCTATTGCCAAGGGCAAATCCGGCACCCTGAGCTGGAAGGAAAGGTAAGGGCTTTGAACCAAAGGCTAATTAAGATTGACTAGCACCACAGCTCTACCGCTTGTACTCTGTTTGGAAAATCTAATCTTTACACGCATGTAGCAGACTTAGCGTGTTGAGAAACCACATGTGGCCCACAGTTGTATGTAAGTTCACAAAAATGCCTAACTGACCTAGTGATCAGTCCTGAGGCTAGAATTTTGGACCTACTATAAATAACAGATTACAGATCAAATCAGGGGCAGAGCTAGGGAGGTCTTCAATTTAGATTTGAATCTATCATTTCTTAGGAAACAGAAATTAATATATAGGTTTTAGAATCTTAATAAAGCCAGACAACATCTATGTATACATCCATTTTTTGCCATACACTTTCCATCCTTCAATCCTCTGCACACATCAACCCATTCAAAGACCATGCCAATATAAAGATTTCAATGCAGAAGGATCACGGTGTGATTTTCATCTCGGTGGGGTTTTACTTTCCCTTTTGGAAGGAACAATGTGGCAGTAAAGAGTAAGGTGTGGTACTGCTTGGAGGCAAGGAAGGGACCAGAACACCAACAGCCCAGGCAATTAACTTTCACAGAGTGAAATAAAATTGGCATAAATCTGTGGTTTTAAGCTCAGGTCCAAAAAATATATATATGGTGGAAATTATACAAGTCAATACGACAGACCTGCCAAAAATGTTCCCATAATCTTGGACTAAAATGAAGAAATCTAGTCCACAGAACAAGTGATTTGGGTCACACCTGGATGACAGGATTCAATTTCAGGGCCACGGAAAACTGAGCCATGCTTAGAGAGATGGAATCACTGCAGTTTAAGGAACTGACCACAATCAAATAAGGAAGGAGATAAAATATTTGCCTGGAGATTAGAAGGTTGTGCAGCCCTCGGACTGCCCTGTGGGGAAAGGAGACTCTCGGTCTGAGCTGTGTGCAGGTTAGGAGGGAATGCCCTGAGCAGTCTGGGTGCTGAGTGGAGGTGACCCCTAGATGTCCACTGAGGGGAGCTCCATGAGAGCCTGAGCATCAGAGAGGCCCTGAAGTCAGGGACGGGCCTCTAGTCCAACTCTGATTCTAGGAGCCTTCTGATGACAATAATTTTAAAAGGAAACTACCACATACCTAGAATTTGAGTCAATCGTAGTAATGAGAGTTTCCTGAAACGCAAGAAAAAAAGTAAAGTAAGTTAAGGGGAACAACTGAATGAAAAACCTGTTTTATAATAAGATCACAGTATTTCATCTACTGCATTCTTCAAAAAGATATTGAAAGGGGAAATTACATCATATACCTCTGTTCACTAAAATGCTTAATTTCACCATTTTTTTCTGAAGAATTTTAAGAATGATCTACATTTAAGTTACTTATGAACGTAACCTCGAGAATTTGAAAGAAAATGTTAAAAACTAATAGGCTACAGATCCTGTATACAACAGATATCTGAATAGTTTAATGTAGAAAAGGACAACAGATACGATTTACACACACACACACAACCCCATCATTACCTTTAAGAAGAAAGTTTAATTCTTCAAAATCATGAATGAAACGTTCAATAAAAACATTTATTTCATTCAAATCTTATATGAAGTAAAAGTGTCCCCAAATTATATTAAAAGGACATGTCAACCAAAAAGAAAAAATTAAGAACCACCATTTAAATTGTAACACCCTGGGCAACCTTTCTTTAGCTCTGACAAGACAGTTCTAGAAAGATCCTGGAGGCCTTGGGGACTGACCTCACACTGTCATCCCAGAACCTCCTGACCAGGACACCCTGTGTGCTGGGGTCTGTCACAGTTCTGGCCAGTCTACCTCCCAGCAGCTTCTGAGAGTTCTAGTCAGACAGGGAGAGTGAACCGAGATGGCTCTGGAAAATGCACACTTCCCCAAACAGCCGAATGACTAAGGCCTCGTGACTCAGAAACTTTTCCAGGCTTGCAAACGTGTTAAGAAGCACTCTTTTGAAATCCACACCAGCAAAAGCATTAGGACCGCGGAGGAAGGAAGCCATTAAAGAAGGTGGCAGCAGCATTTTATCTCTGCAGGGTCTCAAAGCGCAGAACAAAAAACCGTTAGCAACACAAGCAGCGGTGTGCAGGTCTGCATTGAAGCGAAGCTCCACACAGCGGGCATGCCGAAGCTCCCGCCGAAGGGCGGACACCTGTTAGGGATGAGCAAGCAAAGCAGTTCAGAGACCCACCAACCTGGGAACATGGCCGTTAAGATTCCTGACACGGGGGGAGGGGGGAAATAAATCATTAAAAACGAAAACTTTACATTTCTTATCTTTTTGAGCAACGTTCAATCCTTGAGACTACAACAAGTATTCACAACTACTGCAAGGTGATTTTTCAAATTGTATATATCATAAGTAACATTAACAAAGATTCTTAGAAATGGAATATGCAAAAATACTAGTTGGCTATTAGGAGAAAGACATAATCAACTCTGCCACACAACAGTTCATTGAAGGCAAAATATTATTGTCACACCAGAAAGTTAGGCCTGAAATAGTAAACAGCAGGCAAACACGCATCCGTTACTTTGTTACACGGAGCACATGCACATGCACTTGACCGAACATGCTGGCAACTGCGTGGACACAGCTGGCCTGGCCTCCCTCCGCCCACTCGGCCTGAGCACTGACGCTCAAACACCACTGGTATATCCTCACCACCAGCAGCAACAGTGAAATTGTACAGAGCTAACCTTTAAGAGATCATATGCGATTTTGATTGCTTGTTAACTGTTAGGCTTTTACCCCAGGATGCTTGAAAATAAAGCCAATTTGAATTACCAATTAGCCCACTGATGAAAAAGGAAACGGTCTTTCCTGCCCAATGCTCTGAAGGGGCTAGGTTCAGTTTCGTATGTAACTAACCAATATGTCAACCACAAACAGGGAGAAAACACCATGGTTTTTGTTACAGGCTCTGACACCGGTTCACCCTGTGACCTTGAGTAAACAGGTGGCAGGTTAACAAGCTACCTCCCAGCAGCTTCTAAACGCAGTTCATATGTGAAGACATGCAAAGGTCATTGAGCTTTTGCAAATCAAAGTCATCTAATTTAGCCCATTCCTTAATTGGAACTCTTTCCTAAAATACTATTGTCAGACTAATGCTTTTCATTAGTGAAGTCAAGAGCCTACATAAGCTTAAGATTAAGAGTCTGCAAACCTAAAATGGGTGCTGGCCCTGGTGCTGCAGTGTGACCTTGAACAAGGGCAAACTTGGGACAAGGTCTGAGTGTCGTAGTCTTCACCTTCTCAGGGATGCCTGAGAACCAAATAAAGTCATACATACAGCAATGCTTTGAAAACTACAACCAAGAAAAGGCACTCCAACCTCTAATATCCTCCATGTAAGAAAATTGGATATAGATTTGTTAATTTAAAATGCATCATTGGAGAAAAAGCAAAAACTTCATGCACCGCAGAATTTCTGCAGTCCAAAAAGCAGCCTCAGAAAAGGTTCTAAAGCCATATGAACCAACAGCAAGGATTCTACACAATTGTTACAGAGGCAATTCAAAGTCTTAAGTCCATTTTTTATCTTCCCAAAGATAAAAACGTTGAACTTAAGCCTTCCTTGAATAGGGGAAGAGAAAATATAAATGAAACAGCATCACGCAGACTTTCACTATACTATCTGGGTTGCCAAGGTAAAAGTGGCCCTTCATGCTCTGCTAGATTAACTGCTTGATTTTCTTGTAGATTAAATTTAGATAATGTCTTGTCAGTAACACCTGGTAAATGAGTTCACCAGATCCTAACACGAGCCCTGTGCAGTCTTGCTGCGGTGTTCTCTCTAATAAAACCAAGAACATAAACCAAAACAGAAAAAGTATACTTTCTGTCATTTGTTTTAAGCAAACTTCCCTCACAGTCCTTTAGTTACAGGCCCAGGACTATTTTTCCCACTTGCCCTTTCGGGGACTCAGGCGGCTGTCACATTTCTTACTATGGATTTATCTTCAAGTATGAGTGAGATGACCACCTCAGAGAGACGGGCTAGAGTACCTGGCACAAAATTAGTATCACTAGAATTATTTTTCTTTCCTAAGGAAAAATGCACCAAAAAGTTATCATTTAACTTAAATAACATTAAATTTATCCAGGATTTACTGAACATCTACTATGCCTGAGATGTGGAGATGAAGACATAGGAAGTGTCCTCAAAGGTTTAAGCATTAAGACCTCAGCTCAATCAGATTTTAAGTTTTCTGAAAATAGGGCTGAGTCAAATCTTTCACTCCAAAGGCACAGTGCGAGTTATAAAAAGGAGCTAGCTCTTCAAAAGTTATCCACTGATAATCATGATGGGAAAATTCTGTTAGGTATTGAGAGTTTATGATGAGAACACACGACTCTCCTAATGAAACATAATGACTGGTCTATATAAATACAAAAGTGTGTTGAGCCAACCCAACAGGTTACATATTCATTTAACCTAGAAACATGCCTGTGCTGGCCTCAGTCAGGTCAGTAAGAGACCTTTGCCCTCCGGTTTTCATGGATGAGATACAGTGACAATAACTATGGCCACCGAGACACCAAGATGGTCACACTTACCGTGGGCTTGGTTATCTTTGGTCTGTCATCCTGCAATAAAAAACAAGACACATTACAGAATGGAAACGTCTACAAATGTGCCATTTCCAAAGTGCTCATTTTACTGCGATTTCTAAAAAATGTTACTGTTCAGTAATTATCATTTCAGGTTCATTTATCTAGGCTGCTAAACACAAAGTTTGATCCCACTGACTTGACTGCAAAAACTGTTAGCTGATTAAGTGCTGAGAGGTATTTTGATCTAGAGTTCCAAGTTTAGAACAGTATCCATGATAGTCATACTTATATGTTGAGGTGTGTACACTTATTAAACTCGGATTCTGATCTTTACTTCGGGGAGCAGCTGAGTAATCAGATTCCTCCCTTCTATCCTCTCAAATTGCCTTTGAGATGTGTGTATGTATGTGTACATACGTATGTGTATATGCATTATATATGTGTGTGTATGTGTATATGCATTGTGTATATATGTGTGTATGTATATATGCATTGTGCATATATCCACGTGAGTATGTGTATATGCATTGTGTGTATATGTATGTGTGTGTACAATTTGTGGGATATCCTCAGTGAATTCCTGCAATCTTCCAATTGTAGTGTCATAATCTACTTAAACCTCTGGCTGAGTCAGTCCAAAATAAAGTGCATCTAAAACAGACCACAGGTGAATCCCATAGGGAGATGAGACAAAAATGCTGCTATCACATCCTAAAAAGCCAGCACTCTACCCTCACAAGGTTTGGAAGGGAGAGTAAGGACAGGATGGAACATTTTTAAGGGCAGGCCCCGCTGATTACCATAAAACTGCCCCCCTTTGGTAAAGTATGAAGATGAAAGTATTTGGGTGTATAAAATCTCCAGACAAATGAAGATTTGTATTTTCTCCAAGTACCATTCCTACCTCCACAAACCCCACTGCCAACTCAGTGGAAATGTGGAAGTGCTCTAAACGGTCCCATCTACAGGCTTCCCTGAAGAGCCTCCTCTCTCCTTTCCTTCACTCACACACCACAAGGCGGGAACGCCCGCTGCTCAGGACGGTGGGCAGCTCTGCTGTTTCTGTCCAAGTTTGCAGCTATTTTCCTGATAACTTCAGTGGACAGACTAGTGAAGTTGTACATGGCCATTTACAAATGCACGGAAGGTCCTGCTTGATATAAAAGCTGAATCAGGCCAGTGTTTCCTCAAGGCCAGTCCATGAACCAGCACCAGTGGGGATGGTCCCAAAGATCTGGGGTGAAGTTTTATAGAAGGCAGAGTCTACTCATTTAACAGAGCTGATTTTTCTTAATTAAAATCATTCTTTAAGAATACAATAGTCTCAAACTAATGAAAATAGAAGGGGGACTCTTAAAAAATATTTTGGTCAAAAAAGAAAACTACAAAAAATAAAATTATACTGGGTTTATACCCTCCACTTTCTAAAATCTGCTCTTCTGTGACCCTTCAGGGTCTGAGACACACTGTCCCCAGGGCATGACCTCGGGGTTAGAGGATTCTGACTCTAAATGCCAATGGGAAATGCAACCAGGGAAATGCAAAGAAACTTCTAGGCAATTTGTTTCTGACAAAAATGGTGTTGTAAAATCGGGAGGAATTGTTCTACTTTACTCCTTTTTAAATCTGCAAGTCTACAGATTTGGGTAATGTCAACTTATAGCCTTAAAGAGAAAGAAGTAAAGGCCCCTCAAAAGCACGTACTGGATGCAGCTCCCCGATGATATATGTTTTGGACAATTCTCTAGCATCTGTTGAGTGCCCAACATCTTCAAAGTTCTCAGTAGCATCCCCTCCGGCTTGTTCCCGTAAGACTTCTTCCCCACCAGGATGCTGTTCAAAAGATTTACAGACATAAAAATAAGTAAATATTTTTCCAAGCAAATGGGATCAAGGAGGTGGCCAGTTTATTTAACCAAATAGGTTACTCCAGAAGTCACAGATGACAACACGTGAGTATAACTCATCCATAATGTGGATGAAAACAATATACTCCTTTGTATTCAAATGCCTTCTTGAAAGTACGGTAGAACCCTTCTCCAATGGTGTTCATTTCCCCGGGTTATTCACATGGCAATAACAGCATTAGGCAGATATTTCCAATCCTTTGGCAAATGTCCTCTTTACTTTTCCATAAAGCTCTCAAAATTGCTCTTCTCAGTCTTTAATCTATTTGTCTTGAGCCCTCTCCCTTTGACCTCTTAGTTCTAAGTGTGAACCTACACCATAACCTTAGATGTAATTCATCTTTGAAAAGTACACTGTGTACCTGCCAAGTACAGAGAGGGGACAGCATGATGGACGGGTAAGCAAGTCCCCTGCTTTCTGCAGAACTTACCTTTTGGTCAAAAGGAAAAGTGATGCAAGCAGATATCATAGTGACTTGCTCAAGATGCTGCCATAGGAACATGTCATTGATAGGGAGCAGAAGCAAAGAGGAAGGAGTTCAATTCTACACAGGGAAGGGGTCTAAAGAGCCATTTGTGTAATCAAAGCATTGCAGTGCTCTTAGCTGCTTTAACTGGTAAAACCCAAGGATGGTCATGATGCAGGAAGGGGAGACTGACACACGGGCCCAGTCATGGATATGGGTGAAGGGCAAGGGAAGGAGTTCTCGATCAAATAAAAAGAAAGTACTTGGTTATATCATCCTAAAGCCTTTTTCAGGGGTAAAAACCTTCTTAAATTGAGCTTCATTATTACCTCAGATCAAATTCACCTGCCCTTGAGCTAAGCACCTGTAAGTATCCAATAACCAAAGAAAACAATTCTCTCTTGCACAACTGACTGTAGTCTCGTCTTAATTCCTCCCAATA
This sequence comes from Myotis davidii, assembly GCF_000327345.1. Classification (NCBI taxonomy): domain Eukaryota; kingdom Metazoa; phylum Chordata; class Mammalia; order Chiroptera; family Vespertilionidae; genus Myotis; species Myotis davidii. The sequence goes on along the minus strand of NW_006289416.1, from coordinate 9,428,624 downwards.
ATGGAAGACATAAAGGTGCATAGCACTTTAGAAATGTGGACAATTATTCTGTTTTGAAACCTGTTTCTCCTTCTTTTGTGTAAACATATCTAATGCTAAACAAATTTACTTATTTTTTTCCTCTACTATTTATGAAAGTTATCTATCTACATTATAGAAAAATCGGAAAGCACAAAAAATAAAATAAAAATCAACTAAATCACCCATAATCTTGCCATCCAGAGAAATCTGGGTATACACATGTATATGTGTGAATAATTTAAAAAAGAAAATTGTGATCGCGACCTTATGCACACAGACTTGTTAGACAAAAAGCAGATGATGATACATGGTACAGAGACAGTATGCCTAGTGGTTACTCCTCCTATGTGAACTTGGGAAAATAATGTGCTATTTGCATTATGATGTGCCATTTGCATTATTATGTACTCAACAGATACCACATGTTGCTATGTGCCAGAGAGCAAATATGGCAGGCTCCACCATGAGCAGAGAGTCAGGGCTCCCAACAATTGCTTAGGAATGCAACAGAAACTCTCCACTTGATTATAACTCAAGTGAAAACCAGTGCTCTGAGAAGCATGTCAAACTCAAAGGCTAACACAGGCCAAATAAACGAGGCATGAGGCCTGCGGTCCATGAGTTTGACATGCTTGGGGTACAGCCACCAAGAAGCTGAGTGAGGGGCAGAACCGTGTGTCTGAACTTCCCAGAGAGGAGGGAGCGGGTGGGTCCAGGACTGGGGAGAAAGAGCAGGTAGAGAGGGCAGGGCGGACGCACAAAGCTCAGGCCTCTTCGGAGACTGTCATTTTTAGCAACGAGAAGTCATTGAGAGGCTCTAAGAAGGGAAGGTGACAAAATCAGGTTCATTTAAAAATTAAAACCCTGTCTTCAGCACGGACAGCAGCTGTCAGAGCAGGAAAGGATCTGGGAGACTGCAGTGAGCTTATCTAGATGAGGTGGCAGAGGGTGATGGGAGCCCAGGGCAGGCTGAAGGCAGTGGGAGATGAGGAGGTGGATGGTGCGGGACAGACAGGGCGCACCCCAGCAGCCCTTGTCAAGTTGCTGTCAACTGACTTATCCAAGAAGGAATGGCCAACATCAAAGCTGAAGTTGGCCAAGGACCAGACGACTCCTCTGTGTGGCAGGTCTCAGGATCAAGTCTCACCAGTATTACATTTTTGCCAGCCCTGGGGTGTTAAAGGGTAAGGAATTTGTTAGTTCTTACCTGTATAATGACAATGCAATAAAGCCTTTCGTGATGCAGATGGTTTCAGTGTATTAATTTAACATAAATGAATAATTTTATGGCTTCAGTCCGCCTTTTACAATCACTAAAGGTCTGAAGTGATCTCTTAAAATCTTTTTCAGTTACACTTTATGTAATGTGAGAAACACAGTTGTAACTGTGCTTGTGAATTTGAGGATTTATCAAAGTTACGTGTCTGCCAGATACATACAAAAATGAGAGAAATGCAAATAAGGCAGAAAACAAAAAGTGGTAAATGAGTATCAATAAAGCCAAGAAAAGGAGAGGTCCTTCCAGTGGAAGGACAGGCAACAAAGGAAAGCCTGTGGACTTCTCTGTATGTCTCAATATGCCCAATGCCTGACAGATGGGAGGGCAGGTCGCCCCTTCCCCTTGATTGTTCAGTCATTCCAATTAATGGCACTTAGGCTCAACGTTCACACAGGCTCAACGATCTAAAAGGTGTATCCCCTGTTTTCTAAAAACAAAAACACACACAAAACTAAGTCCAAAAAGGAAGAACATATTATAAACTTGATAAATTTTTTTCACTGGGCACCAAATACCTATAACGATGAAGCAATACCGACAGTCCTTTGGACAATGCTAATAAACAGAACAAGCTCAGCTTCTCCTTTCATGTTTAATTAGCAGTGCCACAGTATTTCCAGGTAAACACTGTTGAGTTACCTGCTGTGAAAAGTCCACATATTTAAAACCAATGACCAACATGTCCCTCTTCACCTGTGAAGCTGACACAGCCGTGATCCCATCTACCCTTCCTCTTTCGAAATATACTGCAGTGGTAAGAATTTGCTTTAATAGGATAAATACTGAGTGCAGGTGGTGTTCTCCTGCTTCCTGCGGGAGAGCGAACAAGGTTATCAGGATTGGCCCCAACACTCACAGCCTCGCCTCAGAGACCATACGATAAGCTTTATTCGTAACCAACAAGTTCCAAGAATCTCACTGAGAAGACGGTGCCCTATGTTTAACACTACAAAGCTCAATGGTTTATATCATTACAAAAAACATGACCCAAACCCAATGGACAATCCTCCCATGTCCTACTGAGGTCACACCTGAACTGTTCAAGTGAGGAAGGTCAGACCCCAAAGGGCTGCTGCCGGCTCCCCATCTTCTAACCTACTTCGGTATAACTAGTAGCGAGATAAAACATGCAACCAATTTGTCATGCACAGAAAAAAAAAAAAGACTATAACACTAAAATAGCACCAGATGCTTCACCAGAGCAAACCAGCACAAACAGAGGAGGGTCAGATACAGAGAAAGCACAATTGATGGAGCATGGCTTTGGGTTACATTACTTCTGTATGAAAAGACCAAGATTTATAGAGTCAACACAATGTGAGTTGTGCCTCAAATCCTGTTTTGAATGAGGCCAAAAAGAAATAATAAAGTAATAACTGCATTACTAGAGAATGCACCTTATCCAAGATTTATTAAATTGCAGGAAAATTCTATTTCATATTTAATGGTGTACACTAAAAATGATCTCTAAAAACTGGCAAGATAAAAGAAACTTAGATACTACTCCTGATGCAGATGATTTCAACAAATTCTTGATATATAGGCAATAATCTTAAGGAGGCAGAAAATGTGAATAAAATCAGTCATTCTGCACTCAAATACACAGTCTGCAACTACATTAATTCAGAAACTGATTACTGAGTCAAAACACTCTCCTGGTCCATTCTTCATTGCTACTGTTTGTTTCTACAGCCAATTTACCGTTCCTTAGTTTCTCTACTCAAAATATAAAGATGAGTTTAAATTATAATTTTGGCATCACCTTTGCTAGTTATGTTCCCCTTTAATACAAAAGAGGTGAGCAAAGTTTTCCACCCCAAAATATGCCTCTTTGGGATATTGATCATTTTACACTGGTTAATTGTAAGCAACAGCAGATGTGGGAGAAGCTCTGAAAAGCAAGTAGAAGTTACAGCTGTGAAACGATTTTTACATTTTTAAGGGAAGCCTCCATCTGTAAGGGTATCTCCCTCACAGTACGGGGACTGCTGTTCACCGTCAGTGCAGAAGGCAGGTCTTACATCTACATAACAATCTTACCCTTGTCTACTGTGCTCTTCCTTGTCACCTCCCATAACTGACTCTCCACCTCTAACACCTTCTCTATCTTTAGGTGAACGTGGTATTTAAGGTGCTGGCTTCCATCATTTTGGTGAGTTACTGCTCCTGGGTTTCTTATCATATATACAGAAGGTATACATGTTATTAAACTTGAATTTGCCTTCTTTCTGCTAGTCTCATGTGAATTTGATTATCAGAGCAGTCAGAAGGACCTTGAGATGGAAGGAGTTATTTTTCTGCCCCAACAGTTTCATAAGTGAGATAGTCTTAGGCTTGATACAGAATACTATTTTTACTTAGTCTTTGATCTTAACTCCTAGAATCCCTACATTTTAGTGGCTTTGAAAAAAAAAAACAAGTGATAAAATTTCAAAGCCATGGGTTGGAAGATCTTGTTTACATGGCAAGAAAGCCTTGCATGCTTGTAAATAGAGCTGGAGGGGAAGGAGGAACTACCCATCAAGTTCACAGCTCCAGCCATGGATGGGATAGGTCTTCCTCTCTCCAACCCTCATGGTTCTTTTTTTTTTTTTTTTACGAAGAAGGGAGAGGAATAGAGAGTTAGAAACATCGATGAGAAACATCGATCAGCTGCCTCCTGCACACCCCCTACTAGGAATGTGCCCGCAACCAAGGAACATGCCCTTGGCTGGAATCGAACCTGGGACCCTTCAGTCCGCAGGCCAAAGCTCTGTCCACTGAGCCGAACCAGTAAGGGCCGACCCTCATGGTTCTTAACCACCTCTACATCTGCTAGAATATTCATCCTCAAATACCATTCTGACCACTTCATGTGCCTACTCAAAAATCGACAGTGGTGAATTTCTGCAGGCAAATAAAAGTCCTCCTGAATTTCTCACAAAGAGCTTCAACATCTACATAGTCCAGCGGGTACCCAGGTGCAAAACCACATCAGCAGGGGCAAAGCTGCTCTTCGCTCCGTCAGCTTCTCCCTCCCCAAACAGTTAAACTTCTAGCTGAGAAATAGCTACTTACTAGTAGAATAGAGATTTTTTCCCCAGACTCCCTTGCAACTGGGTATACCATGTGATTAAATCCCAGATAATGGAACGTAGGTGTGTCAGGAGAACCTTCTAGAAGCCTTCCCTTCTAGAGTGGCGTGCCCCCTTTACACCATTTCTCTTCACCCCTTTCTTCATTCTGCTGTGTGGAGTGCAGAGGCTGCCTCTGAACTTGGGATGAGAGCCAGACCCTAGAAATGGTCAGGAAGTGGGCTAGAAGTGTGGGCCTGAGGACTTGATGGAGCACAGCCGGCACACCACACCTGGAAAGCTTGTTCTTCACAGCAGGTGAACAAACTTCTATCTTGTTTAAGCACAGTTACTTGTGGTTCTTCTGAGCTTAATTCTAATTACTACATTCATCATTTGTCAAGAAATACCATGTGCCAGACACTAAAGTCCTGAAGCACATAAAAGATGCAAGTGTTGAGAAACTTAAAAAGACAAATTAGAACAATTGTCTTCACATACATTAAACAACTGAGAAATATTAAGGGACCATCTTAACATATCCAATATTTAATAATTGTGTTATCTTCATAGATATCTTTAAAAATAGTCTGGGCCCTTTAGGTTAGAATTTGGATGAACAGAGTAGATATAGATGAGAAACCTCAAGAGGAATCCGAGCAGGGATGAGGCTGAAGGGCCGAAATGTGCTCGTGAGCTGGGTGAGTGAAGAGGTACGTCTGAATAAAGCAAGATACGTGAGGCTGTGCCGGGGCTCATTTTGTGAGCCAACTTGACTGTCCAGGGCAAGGGTCCTTAACCTTTTTAAACAGGGGGCCAGTTCACTGTCCCTCAGACCGTTGGAGGGCCGGACTATAGTTTAAAAAAAAAAAACTATGAACAAATTCCTATGCACACTGCACATATCTTATTTTGAAGTAAAAAAACAAAACGGGAACAAATACAATATTTGTATTTGCATGTGGCCCGCGGGCTGTAGTTTGAAGACCCCTGGTCCAGGGGATGCTCAGGCTGTTATTTCCAGGTGTGTCTGGGAGGTTATTTCCATATGAGATTAGTATTTGCATTGGAGGACTTAGTAAATGAGGTGACCTCCCCTTTAGGTGGGCCTCCTCAAATCCAGGAGAGCTTGAATAGAACAAATGGCAAGGTGGAGGAAGGAAGAATCTGTCCCTCTTTTCCTGCCTTATTGATAGGGCTGGGACATGCCATCTCACCTTCTTCTGCCCTTGAACTGGGTTTTGCCCCATTGGCTCCCCTGGCTCTCAGCCTACAGCCTTGAACTGAGTGGCCCACCAGCTCTCCCGGGTCTCCAGTTTGCAGATGGCACAACCTGGGACTTCTTGACCGTCCTCATAATAAATCCCTTACACTCTATGGATCGCCTGTGTGTCCTGTCTTCTCTTTCTCTGGAGGACCCTGACTAACACAGCTGGATGGTTAGAATGAACCAAATGAGGGCGGGCCATGAGTGCCTGTGGGAAAGGGCGGACAATAATGAGTTCTAGAACAGCAGCGTGACTCAAAAAAACATCACAGGATCACTGTTGGAACAGCCAGTCTCCAAATGCAGACAGGCATCTGACCAGTGGGGGCAGCACTGGGCCTCTCCAGCCCCACCCCCTCCCCCAGGCACAGGCTGCAGCCTTACAAAGTTCAACTGCCTCCACCTCCTCTGTGGGCCAGCAACAAAAGCATGACACTCAGCTGGAGATCTTGCTCAAAGGGGCAGGCCTGAGGCAGGCCGAAGGTTAAAATCACTGAAGTGAGAGTTTAAAAGAACCTCAGAGACTCGACATTCTTAAAGTCACAGATGGAGAAAGCGGGACCCAGAGCAAATAAGCCCAACGTCACGCTGACAGTTCCTGAAGGAAACAGGCCCAGGCCCAGTTTCGGGCCTCATTCGGCCTCCCCCTCTTTTTGGAACATGCGTATTAAATGACTATTTTTATGCTTCTGAACAAAGTGACTTTAATAGGATGCCTTAGAAAAAATAAAGTTTCTTCGTACATTTCCCTTTTGGAAATTTAGAGGGAAATCTGTCTCGCTTCTTCTAGACCCCAGGAAACTTTGTCCTGCCTTCCTGAGCCTTAATCACTAAGATTCAAAGGTGTCTCTCTCTCTCTCTCTCTCTCTCTCTCTCTCTCTCTCTCTCTCTCTCTCCCCCCACTAGTTCAGGGAACTACCTGGCTACCAGGTTGTCTCCGAAAAACTCAGAAGGGTGTGCAGATGTCCACTCAGTGACACCATGTGCTCTAAATCCATCCCCCCCCACACCCCCAGAGCTCACTTAAACTAAGCAAAAACAAATGACAATAAAAACCTTTCCACTTAGCCGTACTGTTATACAGACCCAAAGTCCACCAACTCTGGAGTACCTTTCAATCCAAACACTTAGCCCTGCCAAAATAGGTGTGGTAAACAATGACTAGGCAGAATAATGTGTGCACAGAGATTATCTGCAGTAATGAAGCCAAAGATGAGAACAACTCAAGGGAGTATGGAAAGTGAACGATTTAAAAAGATTAGGAACAAAATAAGTTGCCTAACCAAATGTTTTCTATCATTTCTAGATGCTGTCTTTCCGAGGAGGCAAAGAATGAAGGGCCTCGAAGCTGGCTGGGTTCTCCAGACTTGCACACGCCCCCCCCCTCCCCCCCCCCCCCCCCCGCCCCCATGGACTCCATGGAGGAGCACCTCTGGATGGCACTGCCTGGGGCTGTGCATGCCCCTCGAGCTGATCCTCAAAGCTCAGGACCAGGCTGGGGAGCATCAGCTCTCTGTATCACTTTGAAGATTATGGGATGAAACTTACAAGGCCCATCTGTGCGTTCGCCCAGCTGGAAACATCGGCCAGCTGGCTCTCTCTCTCGATGGGGAAGCCACGGCCCTGGCCTTAGAGGTTACAGTCCAGGGGACAGACAGGCAGGCAGACAAGTAGCAGCTACACACAGCAGCCCCAGGTACAGGAGCCAGCACAGCAGGTGAAGGGATCCACTCGCCCTGGAGCAGGAGGCTGAGAGGGTGTCAGGGAGAGGCTGAGGTGGGAAAGGTTCAGGAGATGTTCACCAGGTGAGCGCGTGGGGACGTTTTAAGCAAAGGAAAGGACATTGCAAAGACCCACAGGCGGTAATATAGTGGCACCCTGGAGAACTGCAGGTGCTGTGTGTAACCCACTTCACAGGGATAAAAATGCACGATGAAGTCCAACTGGAACTTGAAGCCAACACAATGAGTGTGGAGGGTCTGTGGGAGGAGCTGGGCTTAAGAAGGTCTCATACTCCACCAATCACAAGAACCCTACAGGCAGAACAATATTTATAGTAAAGCTCTGTGGTCCTAATTTCCTTTCCCTTAACCTCCTTCTCCCGCCTGGCACACAGGCCAGAGTGTGCACCCAGCTGCCTTGTCTGTGTGCTCTGGGCTGCACCCCTTTCTTTTCCCCAAATAAACCCTTCTTGATGACAAAACACCTAGTCGATATTATTTTTCAGTCGACAACTATTTGTTAGTTTTTTTTCACTCTTTGTTACTGGATTAGGGGGAGGCAATTAGAAAGGAGAATTAAGCACATATCACCTCCCAACTACTTTATAAATCACACTTTCCCATATCACTTATCTAAAGTTACATGAAACCTCTCGTTAGTCACATATTGGCGCAACCTCACGGCAAGCACTTTCCCCTTTGTGACGCCTGCATGACCCCTCATGGGCTCCCACCTTCCTACACTCCTCCGGTTCCCATGTCATGCTCTAGAACAGTGGTGCTCAACCTTTGGGTCACGACCCCTTTGGTTGAGACCCCTCTCACAGGGGTCGCCTAAGACCATCAGAAAACACATATATAATTACATATTGTTTCTGTGATTAATCACTATGCTTTAGTTATGTTCAATTTGTAACAATGAAATTGGGGGTCACCACAACATGAGGAACTGTATTAAAGGGTCGTGGCATTAGGAAGGTTGAGAACCACTGCTCTAGAAGGAGTGATGGATTGTTCTCCAGTAGGCATAGCTTCTGTGTCCAGGCAGCCCCATGCTATGGAAAAAGCACAGGCTGGGAGGGACAGGACCAGGAGCTCAAGGTGCAGCTCTGCCATGTCTTCGCAGGGACCCAGGAAGGTACTGATCTTTCTGAGTGTCCATTTCCCCAGCATCAACTATCTCCCTCCTCCTAAACTGCACAGAAGAGTAAAGGATATAATTAGTAGAATGCCTGGCATATAATAGCCATTTCAGTAATATCAAGTTCCCTTTTGTCCCTACCCCCACCTGATATTGCCACAAAAAACCTGTACGGACCTGGTACAGTTCCTGACCCAAAATGCTGAAGGCTACATCCAGCACCACCTCCTTCTTCCCACCCCCACCCACCTTCATCTTCAAGTGCTTTCTATGGATTAAATCAACTGGCCTGATTCTACTGAGGCACAGAACCAAATGACCAGAGTCAACAGAAACAGGTATCCTAAGGACAATGACATTTTCTACTGGGGGTCATCTTTAGGGCCATTAGGATGAGGACAGAGAGATAATGCAGCTGTGAGCTGGAGAGCTGGCAGTTCTGCAGAATGCTATTACAATTCTCTCTCCTTGGAAAAGAGAAGCAAAATTCTTGGTTATTTTTAGGAAAGGTCACATCACAATAACACAAGGATGTGCCAGTTGTGTGGGAAACAGGGAGGAAAAGGGAAATAAGATGGAAACAGAGGACAGGTTGCTTTGTGTTCCTCCACTAGACCATCCCCTCCCAGCTGAAGGGATGTTTACTGAGCAGCTATGTGTCAGGACACGGGGCAGTGAAGGAGGACATTCGCAGCCAGCAAACAAGAAACATGCAGACATCGCCTGAAGTGCTAGCAGAGAAATGAAATAGGATGATGATGTAACAGAAAATTCCCCTTTCTGGGAAGCGACACTGAGCTGTGCCCTGAAGGGGGTGGTGACCAAGGGAATGTACACCAGGCAGAGGGAAGGAGCTAAGCAGAGAAATGATAAGTTGTTTCCACCAGATAAAGCTGTTTTGATTTCCTTCCAGAAATTACATTCTTTAATGTCATAATAACACGTCACTCATCATGAAGACTTGAGCGATGGAAGCAGTGGAATCCTGAAGGCTCTATCAGGACACGTGCTCTGACACGGGAGAGAATCCTTGACATGTACGGCAGGGACTTGAAGACAGAGGGCAGCATGAGGAAGCTCAGAGGACAGACTTCCTGCAGGGCCCGGAGGCGACACTGAAGTGGAATGGGGGCACTGGCAGACTAGGAGAGAGGGAGAGAGAGAAAGAGAGAGAAGAGATACCCACAGAGGACAAGGACCGACAACCAGCCAGGGGGTGGGCAGGGGTGGGCCAGCACTAGCTGAGCCCACAGACGGGCATACTTCACCAGAGCAGGAGCCTCATCAGCCTTCCACTCAGAGCAGCCTGTGCGAGCCAGTGATGTAACAGGCCTCCTGAAAGCATGGGCCCTGCTCACACGCCCAGCACACATGCAAACAAGCTCTTTCTTAAACAGCACAACACTGACTCTCGGCACCACCCAGGTACCCTGTGTTAGGAACCTCCAGAGGCCTTGCAGACCCCCAGGTCTTTCTTTCCTTCTAGACAACCCTGTGAAGAGCTGCCACCTTCTAGAAGGCAACACGGGAAATGACAGCAGGTGGGAAGAAAGGCACTATTGGCCCCCTCTTTACCTTCCAAGGATTCTCTTTATGTTCAGATGTTTCCATTCACAACTTCCCTTTGCTTTCTTCCTGGTTCCTACAGAGAACTCTGGATACGGGGAGAAAAATCTCAAAGCAAATGATGGCAACTATGTACAGGTAGGGTGGCTTTTTTCTTTGACAGTTTTGCTAGTGGTCCTCAAAAATGCCTGCGGTCTCACGCCCGTGTCACAGTCAGCAGAGGAACTCGGACTGGGGAGTCCCACGTCCTGGATTGAAAACCTGGCTTTCAATCCTCACCCACTGTGTCATTTGAGCAATTAACGGAGGCTCCTAAGCCACATTTTTCTTACCTAAAAAGGGCACCAGCACCACCACTACCCACCTGAGAGGCCTGTTTTCAGAATGAACAGTACAAATGCAAAGGTGGTTTTATGCGTTTTGGCACACTATCTAGCACACACGGAATGGCCATCAACGCTCAGTGAGTGTCCACTGCTATCGCAAGTACTATTAGCCCACCGGGGATTTCTACTAGGGAGGGAGTGTGAATGACAGTTATTAATACTTTCTGCAGAATGTGGGAGGCGGAGGAGTAGGCTGGATATATTTTGTGTCCTGGCCCGTTTTTGTTCAGCTCTGCCACTGAGAAAACAGCAGGTGTGGAAAGACACAGGTAGAAACAGGCACATCCAGGCCATCACTGCAGAAGAGACAGAGGCTGCCCGCCCTTCGAGAAAACCACTAAACACAGAAAACAGCTGACGGGGCCTAGAGGAGGTAAACGCCGCCCACTTGCCTCCCCGCCATCAATGCTGGTTCAATGTCATTGTTCTGGACATGCCGTCCTCATGGGCAGGCCAGAGACCTAATTCTGGGGATGGAAGAACGTGACTTTTTGCCATCATCCCTGAGACGTCAGCTCTCACTAACCAAAGGTCACTTACCACAAGGCTGCACAGGCCAAATTCTACTGACCTGGCCTTGAACTGACTTCTCCCACCCACGTCTTCAACTCACTTTCCTGTCCCATGTGGAACTTGATAAAAGACACAGGGAGCCAGTTAATAAATACACTTAACGGGATGTTTCCAAGAGAACAAGTTCAAAGGTAATAGGGGGGGAAAGCACACACTAAGATTTGGAGAACACCTCTGAGCCACTGCTGTTTAAATCTCCCCTTGAGTCTGCTACCTCTGGCGACTGTCCTGAGCACTTGGACACGGACTGCTGCTGACAACTGTGGCTCATGTTAGCTTAATAAGGCATTATTCGCTGTAGTTGCACTTTTAAGAGAATTTACATGTTAAAGGGGCTGAAAAAAATGTTTCTATGCATTTCCCCTTCTGACAAAAAATACACACCCAAATAATTCAGGAGAGGTGGGAAATCAGCCAAGCCTCTCAGGTGTTACAGGTATTACAGAGACCTGAACCTGGGAGGACAGACCTGGCTACCTTGTGGTCACTGGTGTGACCGACGTGGGATATAATTATAACACTTAATTTATAAGTAAACTTTAACTTATAGGTGTACCGGTTAATAATGCAGATTTCTTTCAATAGAAGGAGTTACACATATGTTGATATATATGCGATTTGATATGCATGTTATTTTGTTGTGTTGACAAAGAGCTTCAAAACTTCCTGTTAAATTTTCTGGAGGTGTTAACATCATAGATATTTTTACGCTTAAAAATGTCAACTTTCATGCCAAAAAAAAGAGCGTTTGCGGGAAGTTTTAATTCATTATTTTGAAGAAAAATGCTGCTGAAAGTTATCGTATACTTCGGGAAGCTTATGGTGAACATGCTCCATCTCAAGATACTTGTGAACACTGGTTTAAACACTTTAAAAGGGATGATTTCGATGTGAAAGACAACACCCAAGTCAACCGAAAAAGTTGAAGACCAACAATTAAAAGCATTATTGGATGCAGATGCATGTCAAACTCCAAAACAACTTACAGAAAGATTAAACGTTGCTCAGCAAACAATTTACAAT
>NW_006289416.1:9402464-9416158 GCF_000327345.1 Myotis davidii | reverse complement strand
TTGAATAAAGCACTTTTGATGTTTCTCTTGAAATTATCGTGTTTTCTTTGATTACAAAATCTGCACTATTAACTGGTACACTTGGTAAAAGATTTCCAAACTTTCCCAAGTGTTTTCACATATATTATCCCTGCCAGGGTTCACAAGTCTGAGGTAGATCCAGGTGGCAGAATGCTCCCAACTTTAGAAGAAAATGATTTAGAGAATTTATCTGACTTGCTCCAATCACCTCAACAAAGATCTAAGATTTAGATCCAGTTTTCTGCACCCCCCATCTAATACTTTCCCACAACTGCCTCGTGCGACCGAGGCTTTTCAGACTCCATTAGATACAGAGAACAGATGGATAGCTGTCAGAGGGGAGGGGGTTCGGGGCTTAAGTGGAAAGGGGAAGGGATTAAGCAAAAACAAACAAACATCAAAAAACAACTCACAGACACAGACAATAAATAGTACGTGCTTTTATCATAGGGAAAGGGGAGGTGGAGGGAGGTAGCAGAAGGTCTAGTGGGGATAAATGGTGATGGAAGGAGACTTGACTTGGGGTGGTGAACATACTACAATATACAGATGATGTATTATAGAATTGCATACCTGAAACCTGTAAATTTTATTAACTGATGTCACCCCAATAAATTAAATTTAAAAAACTTAAAAGGTACTTATTGGTTATGTTTTGTGGTTTGAAGAACTTTTAGAATAACAGATAGCTGCATTAAGGAGAAATGAGCATTATTTACTCCTTGAGATTCCCACAATGGCCTGCACAGTCTGTGCTCCCTTCAATTTAGAATTTCCATCTACCTTAAAGATACATAAAAACAAAAGTTAGCAATCTCGAGTGTTTGCTTTGAAGCAATAAAAAAGCAACTAAAAACACACAAATTAAAAACCTCTTCTCAAAAGTAGCAAAAAGTTACCAAAAGAAAAAAAAATTATGTAGAATCTACAAATGTGGCCCTGTCCACAGGTTTACATTCCCGGGTGGCCTGTGAGACTGAGTCTGCCACTGTTCACCCATGATGCCTGAGCCACTTAAACAGCAGAGTCTCTTTATATTCTCCTCCTATGGATTTCATAATTTCTACTTTTATTTACCAAACTACATAGGTTAAATAATTTGCAACCGCAGCTTTGTAGTATCATGAGATTTAGAATATTACCAAACTTCCTTGAGAAAAGCAAAGGCATTTAGGTAGCCCAATATACCACAGCCCTATCAAGGGTAAAGATAAATGGTTCTTCAAAATTAAGGACACTGAGTTTCAGACACCCACAGTCTCTTTCCGGATTCCAGGAGCACTGAAGTACCCCAGGCTCAGAACCACTGGTCTCTGCAAAGTAGGCAGCCATGTTCAATGGACAGTAACAAAAAGTAAGTCCTTACCACAAAAGCTGCTATAAAGACACTGCCTAAGATGATGAAAGCAAAAGAGAGTCTGGAGCCAGCAGCCTTTATGAGGCAGATGATGCTAAGGATCAGCCTAGACACAGATTGAAAGCATCATAACCCCAGGGTCCCCAGAAATGGTCTAGAGTCGTGGACATGTGGCTTGCGAGCCATGGTTTGCCAAGCCGCAGTTTGCTGACCACTGGTAGAGAAACCAATTTCCATCTGCATCATGTAAAGAAGGGGCAACTGACACAACAGCATTGTGCTCATAACATTTTTCAGGAAGATGCCTATTTCACAAATTAAACACCTACTGGCTGTCATCGATTATGCGACGCCTTCTCTCCCTTCACAGCTCTTTGAAAAGCTGAGTCAATGCTGCCGCCCAAATCACAGAAAGGGAAAAGTAAACCACCCTTTTTTCCTGGCCGCACATGCCCACATTTTCATTTCAATAACTTCCCTTCAATGTTCTATACTCATCAACCCTACTAATAATATAATCATGACCAGACCCAACTTCCTCAGTATAAATTCAAAAACTAGAATTCAGGATTGAAAGAAAAAAAAAACTACTTCAAAATACTTAGGCAGCTAAGCTCATAATCTTGCAGGTTGGTATCAGATAGTAACTCAACACTTGCTGCTACTTAGCTGACCACTAACATTAAGCCCTCTCAGGTGTCTACTGTCCTTTCGAACATGAAAACAGCTTCTAAGGCCATTGTTTCAGGGGACAGAGCCTGTTGTGCAACTAAGAAACTTCACCTACGTTCTTAGCTGGGTGAATATAATTTTTTAATAACACTCTCCTGTTTCAATAGCACCTGCCAGATATACACCTTTACTTAAAATCTCATATTAGCACTCAGCTACATCCGATGCTACAGAAAGAAAGCCATCCCCCCACCCTGACCCGGCTGATGTAGCAGTCTGCATTTACTGCTCAGATCTTGTGCCTATGACCGTGTTATGCATTTAGCAGCATTATTTTGTTTAATTCTTATAATCACCCCCATGAAGTTGGCACTATTATCATCTTCCCATTTTACTTTAAATAAGGCATCTGAGGCACAGAGAGTATAGGCAGAAGACCAGGGCCCTCTTCCACCCATCAACTATGCATTTTCTCAACATGAACACAGACATGCATATAATCTATGGTATTCTGAATGATGCCACGGAAACCATGTTGTCCATATGGACGGGTGAATTCATAGGATAAGGAGATCTTGCCCATAGTTAAAAGTTCACTTTAGAGGTAGGAAGCCTCCCCTCCCCCAACAAACCTTCCCTGTTTAGGTAAATTAGTGAAAACAGAATATTCTTTAGTTAGGATGCAAAATCTTCATGTATTTCCGGAGCTTTTAAATTATAGAAGAAAGGGGAAGGGGAATAGGGGAAGACATCTTCTGGGCTTTTTTGTTTCAAAAGTAGGGATGAGATACTCAGCCGTGGCCTCGTAAAATAATGGAACAGGAGGACTGAGGAAGAAGGGAGAACCCCTGTCAGAGCGTCCTGCAGTCCTGTGAAGGAGAAGGTGTGTGTTTAAGATGCAGGAAGCCAGGGGCAGGGATCCTAGGATGGTCCTGCTGGGGTGGGAAGCCAAAGGCTAGGACCCTACCTTAAGCAGAGATGTCACAGAGAGTGACAACAAAGAGCAGCGATGGCAAATGGAAGACATTTCCCAAAAAGTGGAATTGGATGTCCTGGGAACATCCAATGCAAGCTAGCGGGCATCCTCCCCTCCGCATGCTGCACTCCTTCTAGTAGGTCTACTTCCAAAGTATCAGTCGCCTCCCTCTTCTACCTAAACCCAGCCCGGCTCTGAGCCAATCAGGCCCTTTCCACTCAAGTCCACTGCCCTATTTCCTAGAGCCCACGTGTGAGGTTCCCGGGGATACTCCCGATGGCTAAAGACAGCTATGTCACCGCTCCTGTCCACAACATTGTTTTCTGTCTTCCTGCTTCCTCTGAGGCTCTGGTGTCCTGACAGACATGGAAGCGAAAAGAGCTCACTCAGCAAATACCACATCGAGTGATCAGAAGGAAGGTCCCAAAGAGAACAGTGGGACCCAAACTCAAGTCTCAGGGATGCTACTACAGAGAGCACAGTACCAAGTACCAATCGAGAAAAGTACAGTGTATAATGACTGCTGTAAACTGGGGTTTATTTAAATCACTAGAAACAGCAGTTTCTTGTTATCTCACTATAAGTACTCATTACCAAATATTAGTGATAACTCATTTCCTCAAATTTTACTTGGGAGCTATTTCAGTTTTACTCAAAAAAACATTGTATAATTCCCCCTCCCTGCCTCAAAACAATGAAACGTTAACAGTAAATGGTTTATAGTAAAGTTTAACAATCTTCTCTCATTATCTCCTTCTGAGAAATATACCCTTAAAGTTATGCAAAACACATTTTAGAGCAGGAACTCCTTCCAAACTAGGAATAATTTTTCTCCCCAAGGGGACACTTGTCAAAAACTGGGAACATTTTTGGTTGGCACAAGTGGGGAAGGGGTGCTACTGACATTTGTGGGGGAAGGCAAGGGAGGTCTCCAGTACAACATAATGTGTAGGTCAGAACCCACAAAAGAAAGAAAGAAATGATAGATGCTTCATAATATAAAACAGCCTACTAATCTTTTATAGATCTATCCTTTTTAATAGGCACGAATAAAGAAAGCACACACTGGATCTTAAAACTACAGAATTACTTATACCATAGGGAGAGGAGAAACAGTTCCAAGTAGACATTTAGTGTCAATTACGCCTGATGCTATGCTCAAAGTGTTTAGTTCAAGAAACTGTAATGGCAAATAAGCTCTGTAGTTCAGCATAAGGGGCAGGAAAAATCAGATGTGAATCCAACAAAAACCACTCCTAACTAAAATAGGACACTATTTTATCTTCTGGCACTCCACCAATTGAGAAGTTCATGCTGAAATAGCTTACTGATAAACATCAACTCCAATCTTTTTTAAAACAGTTTTTTAAAATTCTCTGTGAAACAAGTCCCTTGATGCAAATTGTAATCCAGCTAAGCCCAGGCCTCCATCTCAGTTATCCCCTCAAACTATGTAAAGAATCCCCATCACTAAACATTCTCTTTTATTGTCTGGGGGGGATGAAGGAAGTTAAATGTTAAGATTTATGACTCAGACTCCCCCACAGTGATAAAACACCTCCAACGGTAGCAAAGAAAAGCCCCTAAGAATTTATTGCAAAAATGATAATCTAATACAAAGAATCTTAACAAAAGGATGTCTTCTTTTACATTAAGCAAAGTTGTTTTACAATGTCCCACGTTGCTTTAGGATCAAGTCCCACTGGCAGCGTTTTTACTGCTCTGTCCCTCTTCCTTCCTTCTTCAAAGCCAGCCACACACCCAAACGCAGTCCCAGGAGTCCAGTTCTGTACCTTGTTGCAAAGTCCTCATCAGGCGCGTTCACAATCACCGGGTGAGTGTGGGTGCGGTCCGCACACTCTGACCTCAGAGTCCCCTCTGGAGGAAACCCCACAGCTCACGGGCGGGGGCATCCAACCTGATCTTTTTAGGAATCCTCTCGGGGAATACCAGAAGTGGACGACCCCGTTCCATATGAAGATCCCGTTTATGCAAACTCAGGGGGAAAAGGGGATCTTTCAACATCCTCCCGCGTAGCTGGGCCCCCTGCCACGTAGAATGTAGACTTTGATTTCTGGGGCCTCCGTGACCTTTCTGTGCTGCAGACCAGAAGTTTCTCTGTTGAAGTCATTTGACAACAGCACGTTTAAGACATAAAACAACAACCTGTCATGTCTTGGATCACCCAAGTGGGCGCTCCCAGGAGTACACACACCGGCACGCAAACTCAGAGGGCGCAGAAGCGGCGGCTGACCCTGTGTGTGCAGAGACAGGTGTGCACACAGAGACGTGCAGGCGCGGAGACCTCTCCCAAGTGTGCAGAACTGGGTGGGCAGGCTCAGGAGCACACGCACAGCCTCGTACCGCAACCCGGCCGCGCTGCGAACCACAGGTCCCAGCAGGAAACCTCCAAACCCCGGTCCGCGGCGCGTTTCACCAACTCACCTCCTCCAAAAATTTGGTCACATCATACACCTTGTGGTGCAGGATCAGCCAGGTGCTCTTGCTGTGGTTGTGCTTCTGGATCTCCTCCAGGGTGTAGTACTTGACGGCCTGGTCCGACGGCTCGGCCATTTCGGAACACCGCGAGCTTCAGGGCCAGCAGACAGCAGCCACACCGGGCGGAGCAAAGCGCGTCTCTCCGAGCCAGTGCCGGGACATTCCCCCCGGGTCCCGGAGGGCGCCGGGGGCGGGCAAGCGGCACCTCCCAGATGGCGGCTTACTGACGGCCTCCGATGATTGGCCAGAATCCGTGTCTCTCAAGGGGCCACCTTCGACTGACACCCTCCACCCAGCGCGCCCCGCCCAAAGCGGGTGTTGATTGGCTGAAGATGCCCTATTGCGCGAAGGGTGGGGTGATGCGGAGCTTTCCTTGCGCCTGCGCAGAAGGAGGAGAGGGAAGCTGGGGGCCCCGGGGGTAACTCGAGTGACAGAGAGGTACACGTGCGTGGGAAGGACGGACCCGGCGGGGTGGTCCATAGGGGCCAGCGACCGCACGTCAAAATCGCCACGATTTCCCAATCACGTCAGATCAGCCAGACTGGCGCGTTAATTTCTAACAGTCTCTCCACGGAGAGTCTCGGGTAACCTGTTAGCGTTCCGTGAGAGATAAACGAGCCTCGTGGACGTTAAATCACACCGCGCGGTCACTTAGTCTGGGTGGGACAAGGGTACTGCCCAGAACAAACTCACTGTAATTTCGCTGGACCAACCCCTTCTCTCACCCCGCCCTCATATTGCCCAGTTCTCACAGGAAAAAAAAACCCAGCGGAACTGTTCACAAAAAGCTAGGACATTCTGTCCCTGCCAGGTGGCTCAGTGGTTGAGCCTCGACCTGTGGGTCACGGTTCCATTCCCAGTCAGGGCACATGCCCGGGGTTAGGCTCTATCCCCAGTAGGGGGCGTGCAGGAGGCAGCCGATCAATGTTTCTCCTTTACTCTCTCTGAAATCGGATATATATATATATATTAAAACGTTCTGATTATTTTTGTATTCTCTAAGACAAGTACTTGTCCGTTATTGACCACTGGCTAGGTGAGTTCTGGCATTGGCTCTTTGTCTTGTCTCAATAGTATATGGCTCAGGTGAGTCCTAAATGATGGATAGCACCTTGAATAAAGTTGGAAGAATACCTCCCAGCAGCCTTATGGGAGGTACATATGGAGATTTACAAATGATTGAGAAAAACAAAGTGGAAAAATACCATCATATCAAAAAGTCATCTGACATTTATTAAGGCCCTTTTCAGAAATGGTAGTTAATTCCAAAAGAACTTACACAACAGGGTGCACGTGTAGGTCATCCTCCCTGGGGCTGAGCACAGTTCTTCCATTTTTAGGTCCTGGATGAATGTCAATCCCCACTCCCCCCCTCCCCCGCCATGTCCTCTATAGGAATGCAGGCCATCAAGAAGAAAACATTTTTCCAAGCATCTCAAGCGTTTTTTAGCCTTTTTATATAATAGAATACATTGCTTTTCAAATACTGAACCCATCCTGCACCTCAGAAATAAACCCCACTTGTCTATGTTATATAATAATTTTACTAGAGGCCCGGTTGCACAAAATTTGTGCACTCAGGGGGGCTGGGGGTGTCCCTCAGCCCGGCCTGCGCCCTCTTGCAGTCCAGGAGTCCTCTGGGGATGTCCAACTGACAGCTTGGCCTAAGCCAGCAGTTGGACATCCTTAGTGCTGCCACAGAGGTGGGAGCGGTTCTCGCCACCACCACTGCACTCGCCAGCCATGAGCCTGGCTTCTGGCTGAGCAGTGCTCCCCCTGTGGGAGTGCACTGACCACCAGGGGGCAGCTCCTGCATTGAGCTTCGGCTCCCCTGGTAGTCAGTGCACATCATATCTATCGGTCGTTCCACTGTTTGGTCGATTTGCATATTGGCCTTTTATTATACAGGATAAATTCTATGTTGAGTTTTTACATCTATATTTATGAGATAGTATGTAGATTTCTGTTTATGCATTACACTTGTCTGGTTTGGATACAAGAATAATACTGCTTCATAGACTGAGTTGAGAAGTATTCCCTTTTCTATTTTTCTGGAAGAGATTATGTAAAATTGTTGTTATTCTTTAAAAGTTTGGTAAAATTACCCAGTGAAACCATATGGGCCAGCAGATTTATTTTTTAGGAGGTCTTAAACTATGAGTTTAATGTCCATTAACAGTTATGGAGCTATTCAAATGTTCTGTTTCATTCTGGGTGAGTTGTGGTAGTTTGTGCTTTTTGAGGAACTGGTCCATTTCATCTAAACTGATAAATCTATGTGTATATAGTTGTTCATGGTAGTCCCTTACTATTTTTTTTGATGTCTACAGAGTCTGTGGTGATATCCTGATATTAGTAATTTGTGACTTATCCCATTTTTTGTTGTCAACCTTGCTAGAGATTTGTCAATTTTACCGATCTTTCCAAAGAGCCAGCTTTTCTGCTCTTTGATTTTTTCTATTGTTTTTCTTTTTTTTCAATGTCATTGATTTCTGTCTTTATTATATCTTTCTGCTTGCCTTGGGTTTATTTGCTTTTTTCTAGTTTCTTGAGGTGGAAGTTTATTGATTTGAGACTTTGTCTTTTTCCTAATGTTTGCATTTAATGTTAAAATTTCCTATATGTTTTAAAAATAGTAAACAAAAATTATACTATTTCCCTAACAGTTGTCAGGACTACTAAATCTCCCCAAGACAAAGCAACGCATCTCTTGAGTGGATGGCTATTTCTAAATTCAATGTCAAGGCTGTTTCAGATTTTAGTCCCATTTTCAAATAACTCTAGACGTGATGAAAAAGAAAAGGTTGGTGCCAGCGACCTGGATCCTATCAGGCATGACTTATCAGATGCCTGGTGGTTAACTATGAGCCAGATGGTTAACTGTTCTAAATCACTGCTTATAACATGCATAGCACAGGGGCTGGCACAGAAAGCAATCAACAGATTTCACTAGTGCTATTTTTTTATTATTATTATTATTATTATTATTATTATAATTATTAACAAAATTTCCTTATTCTAAAACGCAGGTATGAGGAAACATCCTATCTGGCAGGTGCTCCAAGGTGAAGTAAACTTAGGGAAATTTAGAAACAAACAAACCTGGTAAAGGAACACAAATACTTATAAACTCCTGACTTCCCCTCCAGCAAATGAATTTGTATAAACATTTAGAAAACCAGTTCTACTCCTAAAATTCCTCAGGTAAAAATATACTGTAGAAAGCACTCAGCCTTCTCTTTCATTGTAAGACAAAAATAAGCAAACATTATTAGATTTTTAAATTTGTTTTCCAATTCCTCTGCAACTTGTGCACAAGACTTACATGAGCAGCCCTTTCCTGCCCATTTAGGTAAATAGTTATATTTGCTATTGTATAGTTACAACCATAGAAAGCTGGTTCTCTCAACAAATGGGTACTTCTACAAAGATGGATTCTAATTCAAATGTCTACATGGATAATTTGCATTATATCCATGTATTTTAAAACTCATGATACCATAGGTTATTCTATCCTCCCCAAAATATCTATAGGGTGTCCCAAAAATGTATGCACACACTTTGAATTATAAAGGCAATGTTTATTAATATACATTTCATTTTTTAAATTGAGCTATCAGCAGTTGAAGTGTGTATACATTTTTGGGGACACCCTATATATTTCTAGTATATATAGCTTGATTGATTTCTAAACAATTCCCCTTCTATTAGCAATAATTTCCAAAATTTTCTCAATTATTAAAATTTTATTCATTTTAAAATTAATCATGTATGAGTTGAAGTTGCTTTTACTCACATATATTTATAACACACCAGAATGTCAGTTGAGAATCTCTGATCAATCAGAGGCAGAAATGAAGAGCAAAGAGCAATGGATATTATCTGATCACAAACCTGATACAAATGTCTTAAATTCATTGCTGAAGTAAGGTGATTTCCCTCAGTTAACATCAGACAGTAAGTCAATTATGTGTAGGACATCTTATTGTAACTACTTTCTTAAGCACATGTTCCTGCTATATCCATCTTTAAGTAGGAGCAAGTAAATAGGGAGAGTAAATGTTTGATTGTAGGGCATTGTTGCAATACTAAATTTATTTTTTTTAAACTCTTGTCTCCAGCACAAGTAAATAGAACAAGAGTGAAATGGTGTAGATAAGGAAAATTCCAGATATCCTATTTCACTTTATAAAGGGTTCAGGGTTCTAGACAGTTCTATGAAATACAGTTGATGGTGCCACCAAGTCAGAAGCTTGGGAACCAGCCATCCGCAAATCCTATAGGTTTTTCCTCCTAAACACCTCTTTAATCAGTGCTCTCCTGTTTATCCCCACTACCACTGCTCTGGACCTGCTTTCATGATTACCTGCCTACCTGCTTACAATAACTTCCAACAGGTTCTTCGTGGGGCAGAGGTGTAATGGCCACCTGAACAAGAAGATATCTTCAGACCAAAAACCAAAGCAGGCAATGCCATAAAATACAACAAGGTTCAACCCTTATTGAAGATAACATTGGCAAATATGTTCTCCCATGCAGTGGGCTTTCTTGTTGTTTTGTTGCTGGTTTCTTTTGCTGTGCAGAAGCTTTTTATTTTGATGTAATCCCATTTGTTTATTTTCTCCTTAGTCTCTCTTGCCCTAGGATCTGTGTCTGTAAAGATATTGCTACGACATATGTCTGCAATTTTGCTGCCTATGGAGTCTTGTAGGGTTTTTATGGTTTTCCATCTTATATTTAAGTCCTTTAGCCATTTTGAGTTTGTTTTTGTGTATGGTATAAGTTGATGATCTAGTTTCATTTTTTTGCATGTATCTGACCAAATTTCCCAGCACCATTTATTAAAGAGGCTGTTTTGACTCCATCGTATGCTCTTGCCTCCTTTGTCAAATATTAATTGAGTATAATGGCTTGGGTCAATTTCTGGATCCTCTATCCAGCAGTTCTCAACCTGTGGGTCGCAAACGAAAATAAGCACTGGGCCCCAGGGGAGGGTACCTCGCACAGACAGGAAAAGGTAATTAGAAAGACTCTCCTAGAGTACATGCCCTTGACCAGAATTGAACCTGAGACCCTTCAGTCCACAGGCCGATGCTCTATCCACTGAGCCAAACCAATCAGGGCTCTTCTCCTCTCTTCTTTTTCCCTAGAAGAAGGAAAGGAGAAAGGCAGAGGGTTTTGGGAAAAAAACGGGGAGTGGGAAGGGGGAGAGGAAGGGGAGAGGGAGGAGTTTTTTTCCAAAAAACTTTTTATTATATAAAAGTTCAAACATATACAAAAGTAGAGAGGATGTTATGTATAATGCATAAAAGCACAGATAATATAAACCTTCACTCATTTTCAACAATTATTAAAACAGCCAATTTTGTTTCTTCTTTATCACCACCCTTATCTCCCATGGAATCATCCTAAAGCAATTTCCAGTTATATAATTTCATCCATAAATATATATTTCAATTTATATGTCTGAGACATAGATCTTACAAATATTACCAAAGCAATATTCCTGTCTATAAAATAATTAGTACAACTAAATATACAGTTGGTATGCAAATTTCTGTTTCATAGTTTTTTATAGTTTGTTTATTCAAATAAAGGTTGAAATAAGGCCCATATGTTTCACCTTTTATGTGAATGGAAATTGGGTGTTTGGTGATGTGAGCATAATTAAAAACTTCAGCTATCTTTCATTCTGCATTGTTAAAGCGATTTCTGAAGCCAGAGGCTGTAAGTTCAATAGCAGAGATATTCAGAACACGAGGCAGTGACCCATGCTTTTCAGAATGAAAAACAGTTGGCTTTTCCCTTATTTAAGTAGATAAGAAAGGCTTGTGAATATCTAGGCTTTTTCCCTATGTGAATGTACCAAGTAGGATAAAGAGCTTTTCTATAATCTTCAAAGGTTTGTCTTAATAATTCCAATGACTATTCAGACTATAAATGTTAAGTTTAGGACATTAAATTTGTTGGAATGTTCGTTTGAGAAAACTGTATTTTGTTCACTTACTATTGTAAACTAAAGGAGGCTGATTTTGTCATAGGAGGCTGACCTTGCTCACCAACCTTGTGATAATCACTTACAATGATCTCACAACCGTGATTATATGTAACCAAACAATATGTAAGGATTGAGCACTTTCTTGCTGAGATAGGAGGATATCTGAAAACACTCCTCTTTGCTAAAATTTATTTTTCAATAAAATAATTACTCTTCTACTGTAAATCAAACATTAAACACAATACAAAATCTCATTCTTTCACAACATAACTGCTGGAACCTGGTAAAATGTAAAGTTGAAAAGTACCAAATCTTCTCTTAGGAAAAACTTTGACATTCCACCCATGTGTTTTCCTCATCTCCCGGAATTTACATTGGAGTCTACCAGGTTTCAGTGTTTGGACTTCTTTTCCATCCACACTCACTCTCTTGGAGTTCTGATCTGGACTCATCATTTTAAATACCATCTATCACATACAGATCTTTCCCCCCAGAACGAATCCCCTTCATGTCCGAATGAATCTCCACAAGTCCAAAACCGAAACTCCTCCAGATCTCCATCCCAAACTTGCCCCCCCCCACCCCACCCCCGCCCAGTCTTCCTCATAACCCCATCCTTTCAAGTCCTTAGTACAAATACCTTGGAGTCCTCCTTGACTCCTCTCTCTCAGACCCCACGTCAATCCATACCCAAGGCCTATTAGATGTAACTTCAAAGTACCTTTTTATCCCATGCCATCTCACCGCCTCTATGCCAATCTCCTGATCCAACCCGCATCATCTCCCTCCCGGATAAATGCTACTACCTCCTAACTGCTCTCCTTCCTGTCCTTCTGTACCCTTCAGTCTATGCCCAGCACAGCAGCCCGGGTGCACCTCTTACAATGTAACGCGTCTTACCAGGCCTGAGACTGTTTGTCTGTTTTAACTTCTCTGGCCTCAAGTCACTACTTATCTTTCCAGCCCCACTGCAGCCAACTCCCTTGGGTTCTTGTCCTTGCTATTCCTCTCTTGCAATGTTCTCCCCTGATACCAGCAGGGTCTTCCCCTCCCACCTCTTTCCCGTCCTACGTGCCACCTTGCTCAGGAGGCCTCTTGACTTCTGTAACAGCCTCTCCCAACATTCCCTGGCTCCCTATCCCATCAGCATCTACCATATTAATATTTTGCTTATTTATTTGTCTCCCGACTCCCAAGTACAATGTAAGCCCCACGAGGGCAGGGAATGTTGTTTGCTTAATGCTCCATCACTACCTCCTAGAAGAGCTCCCGGAACACAGGAGGCACTTAGTAATATTTGTGCCGCACTTGCCCCAGGTTTCCCCTTCACGCTGCGCCGCAGGATGTCCTAGTCACTGACAGTTCAGCCGCCGCAGGTCTTTCCGGGGGACGCTAAGTGCGGACTTGTGTATCTGAGGCCGGACTGCCCTCCAGCGTAGGCACCGCGGGGCTTCATGCCTGCGGTTCCCCAGCGGCCCTACTGCAAGGATGCAGCTTTCCACTCCCTCCAGGACGAGGACGGCAAGGGCCTCCTGGCCCGACCCACTGGGCCAACCCCAGCTCTTCTCTCAGGGAACCACAGGGGCAGCCTGGCAGGTGTTGGCGGGGAAAGCAAGGGCGTGTGGGTGACTGTAGAAGCGGACAGGGTGTGGTGAATTATCGAGCATGTCCGGAGCACGTGGTGTGCAGGGCTTGCCCGGAGTGATGGGCATGCTGGGATTGCAGGGCGGCCTGGAGTGGTGGCACGCAGGGCATGCTGGGATTGCAGAGCGGCCTGGAGTGGTGGCACTCAGGGCATGCTGGGAGTGGAGCCAAGAGCGCTGTGAGGCAGCGGGTCAACTGCGCGCGGTGTCCCCACAGAGGTGAGGACAGACGGGGGACATCTGCCGAGGGAGCCGGAGAAGGAGCAAGGGAGGCCGTTGCAGGTCCTGCCCCACACCCCGCGGCTTCTTCCCCGCAGAGGCCCACACATCAGCTGCGGGAGGCGGGAGGCGTCAGCTTGGAAGGCGTTGCTTTTCGTTTTCAGAAGCGTTTTTGCGGGCTCAGCTGACTGCTGTTAGGAGCAGAGGGACCGAGTAGGGAAGGGGCTCGGCCATGGGACAGGACGCCCACCCGTGCGTGGTGGGGAAACGGTGTGGAAACGCCAGGTGTAGCTGAGGGGCGGGAGAAAC
>NW_006289416.1:9384276-9402314 GCF_000327345.1 Myotis davidii | reverse complement strand
GAAACGAGTCTGTGGGATTTCCTGTCCCTGTTTTCCCAGCAGGCCCCGCGGAGGCGGAAGTAAAGGAGGCTCCAGACTCCAGGTGGGCCGGAAGTCGCTTAGACTTACGTTCAGTGGCCGCAGAAAGTTAGGTTCTGTTTGGGTTCGAAGTCCTCAGGTGTAGAACTTGGTGGGCAGCTGTTCCGGAGTCAGGTGTTAGCGCTTCATCCACGTGTTTATCAGGCGACGGCCCAGGTTTTGAGCCTCATCGTGTGCTTAATACAATCTAAGAAAATGTTAAGGTGATTCTAAGTGATGAAAGTAAATAAATTCTGGCCTACTTCTGAACAGGTCAGAGTTGTTTACATGCAATTTTCTGATCAGTCTTTGAGGATTGACAAGGGGAGGGCCCCTCAAAGGAATTTCCTGCTAACTCTGCTACAAGGTATTTATTGGGAAAATGAATAGAAAGTAATTTGAGCGGAAATGTGTTTTAGAAATGAAAGTGACATCGCAGATTTCCCCCCACAATGATGTGACCCATTTTCTTTAAAATACACAGACTTGTGCCTCTGGACCCAAGCCATAATCAGTTCTGTGGTCTGTGCTGCACCTCGTTCATGATTGACACCTTTATTAAAACGCTTCACAGGAAGTGAACGTAAGACGAAATTGTGAAGTAGGCTGTGTTTGCAGTCGTTTGTACTTCATGTTGTATTAACTGTTCACAACAGTGAGCATTTACATAGAAGAGAGTGGAAAAGCAGAGAGAAGGCCATAATATTTTCATTTTCAACGTCAAAAATTATTAGGTCATGAACACCTTGTGTGAATTTGTTAAAGGTTCTAAGAGTACTTTCACTTTTTAAAGAACCAAGTGATCTCTAACGATGAAAACGTTAAGCACAGTGGTTCTTGAGTAAAGAGAGGCAACCCGAAGTCTTGCTCAAATGGCACCATACAGGCATTTGGTATGGAGACTGGACTTAAGGCTAGTCACACTTGCAGATTCCCAGGCTGTATGTGTTACTTTTCTTATTAAAGAGAGAAAATATGTTGATGTCAAAAAAGTTTGAAGTGCTACAATCTCAGTTTTTTCCCCCTGATGTACTTGTGCACATTAGAGAAGTTGAACTTAAAATCCAGTTTTTCTTTAATACATAAGATAGACTTCAAAGGTATACTCTGTGAATTATGAACTGTAAAATGTGTCCCAAATAGACATTTTACAGCCAGATAATTAATGGAAAAGGAAACTAGATAATTTAGGCATTCAGTAAACATATTCTTTCACATAAAATGATGAAAATATATTCCTTAACTTTGAAGTACTTTACAGAGATAATCTAAAACAGCAGAAAACTTTGCTATATATTTTGATTTCTAAAACAGTTATTTTCATAGGAAAGATCAAAATGAAAGTTAAGAATAGCCAGGAACTAGATTAGGGTTCTATTTCCAATCAGGGCACATGCCTGGGTTTCAGGCTCAATCCCCAGTAGGGGGAGTATAGGAGGCAGCCAATCAATGATTCTCTTTCATCATTCTCTCATAAACAATGGGGAGAAGAAAAAATTTGTGAATAAGAGAAAAATGAAGGAAACCCCAAGTGTCTTTCTTATTTCTGATCTCTAGCAATCTTAGAAGTGTTTGATGTTTCTATCTCTCTCCCTTACTCTCTGAAATCAATAAAAAAAAATATATTTTTTTAAAAAACAACAAACATATACCAAACAATTCTAGATTATCATTAGAGAACCGTAAAGGTAACATGTCAGTGGCATTTAACTGCTAAAGTTTTTTATTTGTTTTTATTATCTTACTAGAGGCCCATGCACAAAATTCGTGCAATGGAATAGGCCCTTGCAGCCATGGCTTCGTCCAGAAGGTCATCCAGATGGTCATTCTGCTGTTCGGCCATCCAGTCTAATTAGCAGATTATGCTTTTATTATATAGATTTCAACACAGTATCAAATAATTCTGTTGCATTGGTATAGTTTACTACCTTTTTATTGCTGTTTGTTTGTCTGTTTGATTTTAAAGGCCTGATTGCCGAAGCATTTAGCCAACAGGAAAATATGAATGATTCTAGGCAGCAGTCACTGTTCTTCATCACACTTCCAGATTTACAGAAACTCTGTGCCGTCAAGATAATATTGCATAATGGGGTGGCAGATACCGAGATTAGAAGTACACAAATTAAGATGTGCAGGTAAGAATATATTTATAACTAAACTTTTGAGACCTGTGAGAGCTGTTTTAGAAATATCTTCTTTAAAGCAAAGTACTCAGTTTGTGTATATAATTTTAAAATAAAATTTTGTTTGTGCCAGGTATATAGGATTACATTTAAAATACTTGAGATAGAATATCTCACTGTTTATAGACATTGGTGAAATAAATTAGGTTCCTCAAAACTTAGAGGTAGTAATTAATAAATACTGAGTACCTTCTGTTTATGAGTCACTTTAAGAGATACTGTAAACATTTTAAATTAATATAATTTCTTAATATTCAGGTCAATATAAGAGTATTTCTGAAGAATATTTCTCCAACAACTATTTTGAAATGTCTAACCCAATTTAGTCTTTGGAAAGCAGCTAAGTTGAAGCCTCAAGTCTAACTCCCTGATTACTGAGGACCCACCGCGTGCTAGTCCTTTCAATTGTTTGAGGCACTCAAAAAAGACTCAGAATACATGATAAGATTCCCTCTGTAACTGAATTTCTTGGGGAGGAACAAACACTTCTAAAATTGCTAGGGGTCAGAAATAAGAAAGACACTTGGGGTGTCCTTCATTTTTCTCCTATTAACAAAGCTTGTCTTCTCCTTATTGTATATATTCCCACCCAAGTGCATCTAGGAGCCTGTACCCTTCCTGCTAGTATGTAGTTTGATACCTGCTGAGCAGTTATCTGTGACCCATTTGGGGAACAAATAGGTAGGAAACTGTCTGCAAGATTTTCTCACATTTGCTCTCAAATGGAATGAGGCCATGCCCATAAAGTGGGATGTTTTTACTCATCCTCCCAGTAACTGAGAAATTCAGACAAAGGCAGGCCTTGTAAAAGCAAGTACCTGCTGTACCCAGGTTCTGACATCAAAGATGAGACTGGGTTTGTCTCATCTTACTTTTTGAGATAACCCCTCCCTAACACACACTCACTCATGGTTTTTTAAATTGGTTTCCTAGATGATTAGTAATTTGGAAAATTATATTTTCAACTCTTCCTTTTTGTGTTTTCCCACCTTTTCCTTGACCTTTGAAAACAAAATTATTGATAATTTCTGTAGCAATTTTTTAAAATATATATTTTAATTTTTTACAGAGAGGAAGAGAGAGGGATAGAGAGTTAGAAACATCGGTGAGAGAGAAACATCGATCAGCCGCCTCCTGCACACCTCCTACTGAAGATGTGCCCGCAACCAAGGTACATGCCCTTGACCGGAATTGAACCTGGGACCTTTCAGTCCGCAGGCCAACGCTCTATCCACTGAGCCAAACTGGTTAGGGCCAGTTGTAGCAATTTTTGTTTTAAGTTTATTTGGCTGTTAAATGCTGAACTAAAATCACTAATGTCATCTGACTTGGACAAAATTTTCATTTTTGCAGGAAAAGAATCTAGTTCTAATGTTGAAGTAGTTGATAAATTCACTGATAGTTGAATCCTTAGACTGTTGCCCTTGTTCCCCCAACCACCACTTAAAAAACAAAGGAAAATGGAAGAAACAAAAGTTAAAAAAGAGCTGGATTCTTCAGTGTTAAGACTTCTTTAAGTCTACACTTAGGATAGAAATGGGGTTTTAAAAGAGGAATTCATATTCACAGGTGAAAGAGGTTAAGAAACTCAGATGCAGGGACAAGTTTACAAATTAATTTCAATATCTGTAACTTAAAATTCCCTTAATTCAAGTCTTGGCTGAGTGCCTACAGTGTTCAAGGTAATGCTAAGTGTGGGGAGAGATACAGAAATCTATAACATAATCTTTGCCTGGAAGAGACTTAAACTCCTAATTGGAGCTAAGTGATTTTAAAATGTTCTGTTAAAGGAAAAAACAGACAGTGGGCAAGTCCACTTCAAAATGAATAATTTTATCTCCACAGGCAGTTGCTGTTTTTGCACCAAGATATTCTTGTATCACCTGTGCCTGGAATATTTAGCCAAATTTGGGTGGTGATGGCGGTTAGTATTTTAACATTTTATAAAGTATTCCTGCTAATTATTTGGGTCAATATTGACAAACAGTAATTCAGGTACTAGCTATAGCTCAAATTGAAGATGGTTTATGAAGACTAATTATAGTGTTTTGAAGTTTGAAGCATAGCAGACTTTAACATTGATATATCTGACATTTAAAATCTATTTTTGTGGTTCTAATTTCATATTTAGTTTTTTGTGTCATAAGTGTTAAGATGAAGACTATGAATGATGATTAATATGTTACTGCAGCATTTTTAATGATATAATCCTTTTCTCATATTTTATTCTTTAGAATTACACTTAATATAAAGGAAGAAGTTTATCATTCCATCAAATCTCCAATTGTTTTTAAATAATTTAGATCAACATTTTTTTTTCATTTGGAAAATTACCAAAAAAAATTTACACTTAGTAAAATTAGAACAAGAAACATTTCCCTGTGCTGTATATAACTAGGAATTATAATGAAGGGTCAGAATTCTGTATAAAAATCACACCATCCTAAGATTTTTGTCAAATATCTTTCTGGAAATCCTCTTATTCTGAGGTTTTAAGTTCCCAGAATTTATTGAAATCAACATTTATTAACAGTGCTGATAAACCATACAAAATTATCAGTTCTTTTATTCTCCTTCTAGGTTATATTTGTTCATTTTTTTCCCCTCTCATCCTTAATATCGTTTTTAAGAAAGACCAGCTGTTGGTAAACAACTAGACACTCATACCTCTTAATTGTGTGGTTTTTTTCTACCTGGAAATTTTATGGAATAAGGAAAAGATTGTTCTTTAGCATTCTAGTAAATTCAAATATCTATCTTAGAATAGCCACCTAAAAATGTTTTGCTTTATTGCAAATATATTACAAGCTATAAAAAAATTTACAACATTATTTAAAAAGGAATTATTATGCATACTATTTTATTTTTTTAAATATATTTTATTGAGTTTTTACAGAGAGGAAAGGAGAGAGATAGAGAGTTAGAAACATCGATGAGAGAGAAACATCGACCAGCTGCCTCCTGCACACTCCCCACTGGGGATGTGCCCGCAACCAAGGCACATGCCCCTGACCGGAATCGAACCTGGGACCTCTCAGTCCACAGGCCGACGCTCCATCCACTGAGCCAAACCGGTTTCGGCTGCATACTATTTTAAAGCTTGCCTTTCATTTTCCCTTTAACAGCCTCTCCTGGATACTGTTCTGTCACTCATGTATCTGTCCCAGTTTTAAGGCTGTGAAATATTTCATTGTATGGCTATAAAATAATTTATGTACATCTGAGTTTCTAGTTTTGTGCTATTATAAACTGCTTCAGAAAGCATCACTGAAATTATATAATTTTCGTTTGATAGTTTCTATGGATTAAATTCTTAGAAGTGGATGGCAGCCCATTTTAACTATAATCTAGATATTGCAAAATTGCTATCTGAAGAGTTCTCCTAGATTACATTTTTAACAAATGATGTATGAAAAAACCTATAGTTCCACATCCTCACAAATACTAGAGATGCTCAACCTTTATACACCTGCCAATCTTTTAGCTTACAAATAATATCTTCTTTTTATTTGTATTTCTTTCATTGGTGAGTTGAAGCACCTTGGCCTTTTGAACTTTCTCTGATCTTCCACTATGTCCATTTTCCTTCTTACGTTATAATAACTTACTGTATATTATGATAGATGTTAAATATTTATTGGCCTCTTTCTTCCTATGGTTTCTGGTTCATGTCACCCCCAGAAAGGCTTTCCTCATTTTGAAAATGTATCCACAGATTCTATTTCAGGAAGAGATTGGTCATCACTTGCTTCTCAAAGGCATAAAAGCTATCAGGATGATGGCCTGATTCTGTGCCCTCTGCTGTGTAACATATGAAGTCTTTTATGTATTGCTTTATTTAATATATGTTAAGTCATCTTTATAAATGTGGATTTTTGTTATAGATACCATTTTATAAAGCTGGAAAACTTAATGCCTATATTGAAAAATATGGAGCTAAGGTACGTTTTTTTAAAAAGATAATCTCAGATGCTGTTTATATTGATTTTGTATTCAACTTCTTTTATAAGCCAACAAAAATTGGAGTATCTTTCTCATAATTTGTTGCTATGCATGTGAAAGAGTTGAACAATTTTTTTCTCAAGCAATTAATTTGTGCACAGTTAGTAGAGACAGAGGGGAAGAGGATTATTTTTTTGTTGTGTACTTTCTTGCAGGCATTTTACATGGCATAATCTTATTTAGCATATATAACTTCTAAGAATTGAATATTCCCATTTTAAAGATGAAGAAAATGAAACCCAGAGAAACAAAAATATTATAAGCAGAGGCACAAAACAATATAAGTTGTATTCTACATGGTAATGAATTTCTGGATCTTAGCAAGGAAAATATAAATACGTGGGTTGAGCACCTCTTGTGTCTCAGTTACTCAGACCATGGAGACTTGGCTAGAGCTCACTTCATGTCTCTTCATGTTTCTCTGAGGCGCACTGTGTTCTGGGTTATTCCAGCAGGCTGATCAACTGGGGTTTGGGATAATGAGGTATCTGGTCAACTCCAAGATTAGATATTTTCTTTAGGTTCTAGGAGGGTTGTAATGTCTTAACAATACCCGAAAGTGCTTTGCAACTCCATAAGAAATGTCTGAAGAACCCGAAAGCTGGTTTCAGCTGTCAGTCACAATCTATGGGAAAGCTGTATTCTTTAATCTTTTGGCTAAGACAAATCTGAACTATGAGAACCATATTTGCGGTATATCATTTACCTAGAACTAGAAACTAGGTCTTCAGGGATCCCTACAAAACTCTGTTCTTTATTATGGAAAATGTCTCATGGTTTTGTGGGGACTCCTTTGCTGTCTTACTGTCACACTCTTGGGGAATTTAATACTTTTATTAATATATTGACATAAAGGTAAACTGTGTTGTTTTTTGACAAATGTGTTACAAAAATAATAGATACAATACGATTTTAGAAATGAATAATGATCAAAACAGTTATTTTTAGCACAAGAATATATAGCATTTCAGTATTGATTTAGTAAAAGAATATTTATACCAACTATCATCATTTTATATAAATATATCTTAAGATTATAAGAAAAAAAGGAAAAATTAATAAACACATCTTCCATAGTCCTTATACACTAATAAAAAAACACTTTATGATGAATTTTCTTCTAGTCTTGTAATTTACACCTTTGACTTTATCACTGCAAGTTGTCCAGTGTCAAAATATTTAAAATCTTTTTGTTTATACTCTTATCCTTTTTCCATGAATCCTAATTCCTCATTTTTACTAAGTAAACTTACTTAGGCCCCTTCACCAAATTTCCAGATCCTAGATGCCTCAATATTCATGATCTTTCTTCCAGCCTGACTTACCTCCCCTCTTGGGCCTTTGTGATTTTGCTCAACTTTTCTTTTTATGGATACTTTCTGCATAATAGTAATTATAGTCAGCAGGTATTTATTGAACACCTAGCATATTCTAAGCAGTCTACCTGTTTCTGGAATTAAAGCTGTGAGCCACTTAAACTCCCTACTCAGAAATCTTATAGTAGGAAAAAACTTCCTCCTTTTTAAGTTTTTGGAGTTTGTGTAGAAGTTTTGTTATTCCTTCTATAAATGTTTGGTAAAATTCACCAATACAGTTATCTGGGCCTAGAGCAGTGATGGCGAACCTATGACACGCGAACTCATTTTGTTGGTTGATTTTTCTTTGTTAAATGGCATTTAAGTATCTAAAATAAATATCAAAAATATAAGTCTTTGTTTTACTATGGTTGCAAATATCAAAAAATTTCTGTATGTGACACAGCACCAGAGTTAAGTTATGGTTTTTCAAAATGCTGACACGCTGAGCTCAAAAGCTTTGCCATCACTGGCCTAGAGTTTTCCTTAATAGAAGGTTTAAAACTATAATTTCAATTTCTTTAATAGAAAATAGAGTATTTAAGTTGTCTGTTTCAAGGAATATGTCCATTTCATCTAAGTTGTCACTTCTATTGCCATAAACTTACATATAATATTTCCTTATTTTCCTTTGCTATAGAGTCTGTAGTGATGTCACCTCTCTCATTCTATATATGATAATATGTGTTTTTAATTTTTTTTCTCCCTGACCAGTCTTGCTAAAGGCTTAACAATCTTATTGATCTCAAAGAACATCTTTTGGTTTTATTGATTTTTCTCCGTTGTTTTACTCTTTTGCTTTTCATTGATTTTACATTATGGTCTTTATTATTTTCTTATGCTTATTTTGGGTTTTGTTTGCTCTTTTTCTAGTTTCTTATGGTGGAAGCTGAATTCACTGATTTGAGAACTTTTTCTTTCCCGATATAGACACATTTATTTGCTATAAATGTCCTTGTAAGCATGTTTTGTTTTTATTTTCCTCAGTTCAAAATACTTTCTAATTCCTCTTTGCTTTCTTCTTTGATCTATGGATAGATTAGAAGTTTGGTATGTAGTTTCCACATATTTGGGGATTTTCCAGGGATCTTTCTGTTATTGCTTTCTAATTTAGTTGTGACTAGAGAACACATTTTGTATAACTTGAATTTTTTAGAATTTATTGAGACATGATAATTGGGTCATGTTAGTTGACAGTGTTAAGGTACTATATTCTCACTTATTTTCTGTCTACCTACTGTATCAGTTACTGAGAAAATGTGGTAAAGAATTTGCCCCCGACTATAGCTGAAGTGATCAATAATACCATCTGTGCCCTGGAAGGCATCCATGTCACCAGTCAAGATGTTTATGAATGATAGAATTGGCCCAGACTTCCTCCTTGCATGTCATGGCTGAATGTGAGCTGGTATATCCTGCTGTATCTGGCTTAAGACCTCGGGCCAAGAGGAAGTCAACACAGAATCAAGGAGAAAGCCATTTGGCTTTGTAAGGTAGATCCTGATAGTTACGGGATTTGTTCAGCTGCTTGGGTCCTGGACCCTGGGGGCATGTGTGAAGTCAACGCTGCAGGTTGGAGTCCTGTTGATAGTAGTAGCCTTAATTAAATGATCTGTGAGACAGTTGAACAGATTTGGTCCTGTTCCTCACCAACAGATTAATTATTTACATACTGAGAGAATTTACCCGAAGCCAAATAGTATGAAAACGAGGGTGGGTAATATTGGGAGACAGTTCTCCTTGGCACTAACACTTTTTTGCATGTCTTGGTAGTAGAGGCAGTGGCAGCATTTTCTTCTGAACTGTATTTGCACGGATGTTTGTAAACAGCCTTGATTCTGTCCCCAGCCCTGGTCTCAGAGTCTATTCTCTGTACAGAGTCTGTTCTCTGTACAGCTCTCTCATCACCAGCTCTTTGCCCCCAAAGCTTGCCTTCCCTTTTCATCCTGGACTCTCAACTCTGGCTCTGCAACCCAGAGAGTCTACTGGCTCCTCCAGGACTGCCCTCCATGCACAAAGCCTGGAAACCCTCTTCGGTCAATATGTTGGGGTGATCATAGGTTCCCGTCTCTGAGGAACTGCTTTTGTTTGTTGCTTGATATCCAATGTCCTGTAAACCATTGTTTCATAGAACCTGCCCCATTTTGTACTTTGTCTCAAGTGGGAGGATAAATCTTCATCCTATAATTCCCCTTGATCAGAAGTTCTAATTTTTAAAAATTCTCTACAAGGAAAGATTCTTTGCTGGTACCCATGTAAGTATTTCATTGTTTTCTGGTGTTGAACTAGAGTGAACAATTATGAAAAATGTTACAATGTAGTTCTGGTCTGGTTTCTTCTTTGTATAGCAGAATACAAAGTAAAGTGTAAGGTTGTAACACAGAGGCCCTAAAAGTTTAGGTTCCTTGGGCCAGGATAAGCAGGTGGAATTGGGCTCTTATTATAGCATGGCAGTAGTTGTAATTTCAGAGTGGAAATGGTTGAACACTTCTTTGACTTTAGAACTAGATGGGATTGTGGTGACTGGAACTATCATCCAGAATAGCCCAGTTTGTTAGGTGGTGATTTAAAGACATACATGTTCTGGTAGCTTATAGGGACATACTGATTGGTGTAATTTGCTTATATTTTATCCTTTGATCTTTTTAGGTAGAGGCACCACGAAGAGTAATTCCTGTAATTCTTCAAAACTGCCTTTCATATTCACTCACGGCCAGACTTGCTCCAGCCTGGAATAAAACTGGCCATCTCTTGGTGCAAGGTAATGCTATGTTTTTCAGCACTGTAGCTTTCTGACTACATTACTTCTACTATGTGCATATATTTTTAATTTCAGTATATATTTAGGGAATAGTTTTTAAAACATAGCCCCAACCAAGCATTCTCAAGCAAGTCCACAACAACATAAATGTCATTTCTTTACTTGGGGATAATATCCAAAGCCTGCTGATGATTCTTTAAACAAAATGTGTTTTTTAACAAAGGAAAAGAAAATATGTTTATTATATAATACTTGATGTTTAGAAATAAATATAACTGAGGAGCCTTACTAAAATGAAGAGAATTTATCAATATTTCTGGAACCAAAAGGCTATTCTGAGTTTTGTGTTGAGGTCTGACCTTTTCTAAGCATTTTATATTGGGAAATAAATATTTGAGGGTATAATTGGGTATTTCTGTCCTTTTAATTGAAGAGATACTTTTTGAGTGATTATATTTTTTCTCTGAGCTGACATCAGATATTCTTTTGTATAAAACTGCATTTTAAAGCATTTTCTGTAGCTTTGATAATATCACAAGAAAAGGTTGTATTTATCAAGCATGATTTATAGATTATAATAATATGGCATATTCTATCAATTTTTTAAGGAAGAGAATTTCTTTCTCAGATGGGAAAGCAAAATGCTGTTGGTAAGTAAAAATATATCAGTCAAGATAAAAACATTAATCTAGTCAACAGTTAAGCTGCTACAAATTGTTGAGCTGTACTCTTGGTGATTAGGTTACATTGGAGTTTAATCAGCTGTTATAATCACAGTTTCACCTGGGAAAATAACTTTGGTTCAAAATATATAGCCTTCCTTATTGAGAAAAATTCACTTATCTTTATTGGAATAAAAGCTATGTTTTTTACTTCTCTACTTAAAGAAAATTATGACTATAAAGGATTTAATTCTTACAGGAATTTATAAGTGTAGCTTCCAGAATTATATCATAAGAAATTCTTCAGTATTGTTGCAAGTAAAAACTTTATTTCTTAAAGAAACATGATTCTTTTTCTCCTTGAAGTTTGAAAAGACACAGATGATCTAAAATAACAGTTTATGATATAGTTTAATTCTTTCAATGATATGTGTGGCTATTTGCAGTTAGACAAATTCCTAAGCAGTAGTCCAGATATAGCAGATAGGTGGAAATCCTAAGCCCAGGTAGACAGTTCTTGGATCTCATCTGCCCTCCTTGCACTAGTTTTATATTTAAGTTGAACAGTGGTAGTCGTTCTCTAGCTATGGACAAATAGGTTCGCTCCTAAATTTAGTTTAATCCCTAAACACTATCAGGAGACTACAGCTATCAGAGATTAAAAGTAACAGTTTAGGAGAGCAAAATTCTTTACTTCTGTGTTAGAAGTTTTTCTTTTAGTTTACTGAATGTAATATTCTACAGCAAAACTGACAAATTGGGAGGTTATAGCTCATTGGATTTTCACAAACTAAATTTACCCTTATAACCAATTATCAAATCAAGAAACAAAAAACTTACCAATACCTCACAAGCTTCCTCCCGCTTTCTTCCAGGTATTACCCCTTCCCAAGATAAACAGTATCTCATTTGTAAAGTACTTTTAATTATGAAAAAGCAAGGTAGAAGCCTTGGGGCTCTATAATATCCAGAGTATATCTGCCAGAATATTTGAGGGCATTTGTTAGTGAACGACTGCTAAAGTCAGAATCATGGCATGGTACCACCTGATTTAAGAAGACAGTCTTAGACAGTCTTACAAGTCTTAGATTTCAGACTTGTAAAAGATACTTGTTGAGTTTCCCTTTCAACTGTGAGATATCTCATTTTTCTTATTGCCACCCTGCCTATGACATCTCCCAACACATACACACCCACATATCCACGTTGCTTCATTCAGCCTTTGTCTTCTTGTAGATGTCCCATCTGCGACAGTCAGATATAGTATGTTGATTGACTTTTACCATGTGCGAGAAAAAAGCCATTTTGAGTTTCTAACTTGAAAAATTAAGTTAAAGTAATTTCTTTTGTTACTAAAATATTTAATTTGATAGGATGGAGTAATAATTCCAGAAAATTTATAATTAAATATTTTCTTTTCAGCATTAGACATCAATGTAACAGAAACTCAAGTTTGTCTAAGTATAGAAGCTTATACAATCAGACTGCCACCACCTGAGGTACCACATATTTTGATTTCCATAATTAACTTTATTTACTATATACTTATTATTATTATTACTAGCATGCCAATAGGTTTTAATTTTTAACAATAAGAGTGATAAGATTTTTTATTTTCAAAATCCACATTAAATTCTTAGTATATTGATAGTGTTCTAAATCTGGTTACCCAAAGAAAATATTGTCAGTTCAACACAGATTCAATCTTATTATTCCCTTGCTCAAAAATCTTTTTAATAGCATTCAAGACTCCCCACAACCCTGTCCTGCCTCAGTGCCCACTTCTTGCCTCTTCTTACAACTTCAAATATTAAAAGCACTGTTTCAGCCCATAGTAAATGTAATATTCCCCCATTGGCATTCTGGTAGCTTGTGTGTGTGTGCCTACTTTTTACACGTAACACTTTTTGCCTTCTTAGTTGAAGGATATGTCTTTTATTTTGCTATTTTCATAGCACCCAGTATAGAACCTTACTAATGCTAACTCAATAAGTGTGATTTGCCTTTTCCTGTGCAGTGGTTCTCAACAGAGACAGGTGAAGGGGGAAATGAGTGCTTTTGTTCCTCAAATAAGACATTTTGTAATGTCTTGAGACAATTTTGGTTATCACAAAGGGGAAGCAGTGTGTTGCTACTGACATTTAGTGGGTAGAAGCCAGAGATACTGCTAAATATTCTACAGTGCACAGCGCACAAGACACAACCCCACAGCTGCCACCACAAAGAGTTATCCAGCCTAAAGTGTCAAGAGTGTCCGGGCTGAGAAACCCCAGGCATGGGATAGATGACTCTGCCTTTGCTTGGAGCACCCCAGTTGGCTACACATACTGCTAATCCTTTAAGAACCAGCTCAAATGCTTCTCCATTCACTTTTCTGTTCAACTTTTTTATTACAAAGAACAAATCAAAGAGGAATGGGATCTACTTTCTGATTGTCAAGAATTATGTGAGCCGGTAGGGAAGCTGGCTTACATATAAATAAATAACTGGAATGGCCTGCATGGTGTTAATATCTTGTACTGATGAGGAACCTTCACAAGCCTCCAAACCCAGTGTGATCTCCACCCTCTTTTAAACCTTCATGCCATTCTACACCATGCTCACATACTTACTTGTATTTCTAGAGTTATACTCGTCATATATTCCCTATAAGCTTCTTGAGGACTAATTATTGTACCTTATCTGCCCTTTGATTTCTTACAGACGATACTTCTGTTTTAATTATCTGAGATTTGAACCAATTAGAGATTGACAAAGAAGAGTAAGACATAGAGATCAATATACCACCTTTATTAATAGGATGAGAATGTAACTTATCCAAAATGGACACTTTTGAGAGTGAAAGGGACACTTGCCTAATCGGATATAGTCCAACATGTATCAACTACGATATGTTAAAAATAAAATCAGATTAATTAAAAATGGGTGGTTAAGAGTTTATGGTACATAAAAGAACAATTCGTGAACCAGGAGTCTTAAAGCCAACAGTGGAATGAAGCTCAGAGGTGTGTTGTTCAAGGACAGTTTACATAGAAAATTTGTTACACCATTTTGGAAAACAGTTTAAGTTTCACTTATAGTTTCTTGAGGCATTTACAAAAAATAATCTAAGTTAAATTTTGCATTGCAGGATAAGGTAGATTAGGTTTTGCTTATGTGCCTTAATTGGTTTTGTCTGCGTAAAGTATTTTCAGGTTTGGTCTCCATTTTATTTAGTTTAACAGACATGTGGTCACACTGTTTATTACTGAAGAAGAGAAGAAGCTATTGGGGAATGTGGCCTCCCTGAACCTAGAATTAGGTAGATTGACCCACCCATGAATGGCAATGATGGAAATCCACAGGCTGCCTTGGGAGATCAGGCACCAGTCCCAGAATGACAGAGAGAATGCACAACACCACTTTTTGCCAGCAGGCCAGCTCCCAAGAGGAAGAGGAAAGAGTTGTCCTAGTTTTAAGTCACCTCATCTGCACTAGAAAGGAATGAATGAGGGGCACAGCGACATCGGGGTAGCAGAGCTTTTTTCAACATGGGAGCAAACAAGAAATCAGAAGATGCTCTTTTCTTTTCTACTCAACACTATACACTCAATACATACTTGTTTAGTTCATTTAAATTAAGTTCCTAAATTATAATTTGTCATCAGTGCCTCTAAATCTCACCTTTCTTACACTTTTGATAGGGCATTTTCACAGCCTGACTATAACAATTCATATGTATCTATAAAACAGTACAGAATAGGAGTTTTCATTTGGGAGTTAAGAGGGAAAGTAGTAAAGCTCTTGCTATACTGTATAGAGAAGAGACAGGGTGAACTGAAACATCACCTCATGGAACGTGGTTGGAACAATAACTGAAGCCTTTAAAATTACTTTATAACACTATGTGAATATGTGTGTATGTGTCTAACAAATACAGTATGTGTCTTTTGTTTGTCAAATGTTTTTGAGGACTTACGGATTAAAATCTTATTTCTATTGAAAGCTAAAAGAATTTGATATTTCTCAAAGCATTATTAAGGACTTTGATACTCACAAGAATGGTGTCATTGAGGGCCATTCAATTTTAAGCAACTGGTGCTACGTTTTGCCAAGGTGAGATTTTAATTTCTAGTAACTAGGGGAGGTTCAAATATACCATTTTTTTTCTAATTTTGCTTCAACATTGAGATATGCAAAAGTATAAACCATTTTGTGGACTTCTGAAACTGAATTATAACTTTAAAAACATATTGCCGCAATATTGTCAGATTTACAGAAACTGTCAACTTCCTCTATCAGATTATGAAAATAAATTTATACATTAAATGTATAATATACATTTATTATACATATTTATTAGATCTATTTTTAAGTAAATTTCTAGGTCTCATGAGATTACAAGTATCATAATCTTAAAACTTTATAAACTCATAATGATTCATTATCATTTGATATGAGCTAAATTTTAAGTTTATACTATATTCAGTAAAATATGGCTTGTTATTAATGTAAATAGGACTCTTGGGATGAAATTTTAACTTGCTTTACAAAAGAAGAACTTTAGCAAGCATATGCATAATAATTTAATCATTCAGGAAAGGATACAGATTAGATGGGAAACATAGATTTGACTCTAATTCATTCAACTCTTAAACTTTTCCCTAAAGTATAACAGTTACCAGGAATATCTAAATATTAGTCATTATTTTGTCTTTATAACTGGCACATTGTTTGCATCAATTCAATTATTAACAATTCTAGTTGTTAAGATTTAATACAGTATGTGTTTGGAACTCAGAACAAATGATTAGTTTATTACTTATGTGTAGATAATTGTTAAATTGTTTTTAATCCTTTCTAAATATCATAGTTAACATATCTAAGCACTGGCTCATGATATTTTACCAAACTCTTATTTTTCATAGTATGAAAATGGGGAAGATATTAAGTATTCTTCATACCACACCTCCTGACTGTCCTTTTCACTCATATAAAGATTTCCAGATGCACTGGGACGACCTGGTAAGGAATAAAAATATCTATTATGTAGGAAGTTACTTGATTTTACTTCTTATAATTTAAACTAACTTTAGCTGTCTCTCAAGAGAATTTCAGCTTTGTTCTTAATTTTTAGTATGGCTACAAACTTCCAGAAGATGGTGGAAATATTAAAATATACTGCAACATCTACTTCAAAATGATAGGAGAAAGGATCTTTACATATCCTTTACATACCTCCTTTAATGGGTGCTCTCTACCCACCTTGTGACCCAGTCTCTCTCCTGCCCTGATATCATTTTCAACCTTCTCTGTCTAAATGTAACTACTTTCCTCTCTACTTTTTATCTGCATGAGTATTTTGTTTTTCTTCCCATTTTTAGTTGAGAATTTATTTAATAATGATATTTCTCCCCTTAAACTCTTCTGCAACAATTAAACAGGAAAGAAGCTTTGCAGTAGATAGAAGAAAAAAATGTTTATTTGATTTCTAGTACAAAGAAAAAAGTCATGAGTCTCCTTAGCCAAGGGCTCCCTCCAGTGGCAATTTGGATATAACTGAAAGGGTGGAATTAGAATTAGTTTAACAAAGAATTTTATTTTTGGAAGATTGCTTTACAGGCAAAACTTAGAGGATTTGACTTGCACTTAATGCACCCCGTTGATTTAACAAAATATCTTAACATTATTTTTTAAAATCTACACACAAAAGAGTGCAAGTGCTCTGGTGAAACTCTTTAGTCTTAACACGGATCTCCTGGGCCTTTGTATTCTGACGAGCTGGAGTTTCAAAATGAAGAGAGAAGAGCCATAACATTCTTTCTGTATTTTGTTTCCTAACCGAAATCTTAATATAAAATTAAAGATCACAGATATCCATTATTCCCTTTCATTAGATGCCAAGTCATTATTCTGAATCTTCAGAATATCTTTCATCAGAAAATTAACTGCTTTTTTCAAAGAACGGCGTTTAGAGCTTACATGGAATCTGTTTTGTTTCTTTGTCCTGAGTTTTTACTGCTTTTTTGGAGCTGCATCCTGTTTATTGTTTACTATAAATACTTATTTTAAGTCCATAAAGGTCATAGTGTCTTCCTTATGAATCATTTCTAGAATGTCTTAGTTTGCCAGCCTGTAAGGAAAGCTGTGTCATAAGGATCCAATGAGCTGTTTTGATTGTGGATATTAAAATAGAAGTAATTACTATCCCTGTGAGAAAACATGCTTTTTAGCTTTGGATTATAAAGTTGGAATTATTTAGCTTGGAATAAATAAGCAATATATAAAATAGATTTAGTTGTGTGTGTCTTTTTAACAGTTACTATTTAAACTTTTTTATTGCATAAAAATGTTCCACTGTTCTTTAACATTGTTCACATACCCTCTCAGTTGCATCAGAAGTCAGCCCATACAGTTTTTTCCAAGGGTAGATTTGGAAGATGTGTTGAAAAGTTTTCTTTCAGATTTAAAATCTAAACTGCCCCATATATGTGGGTTTCCCATAAAGATGACAACGAAACCGTGCTACTCTACACAAGAACTAACTAAACCGAGTATACAGGTAAGACATTCGTGTCCTCTCAAGTTCTCTGAGACATACTGTGCACCTATCTTACTCGATCTCTTGCCTCCTCTGGTGAACCACCTAATCCGTTGTGATATAATTATTTTTCTCTCAGGTCACTATTTCTCTAATACTATTTACTATGATTATACTTAACCATTTGTCACTGCCATTTGTTGTTATTGTATTTAATGTGCTATTATTTTATACACTGAGTGGCCAGATTATTATGACCACCTGACATTTGTAGGCAAATTAGCTATAATTTCGTGCTGAAGTTGCTAGAGGGCCAGACCATTATAAATAGAGACGCAGGTTGTTTACCACGACAGTAGAAGTGATTTTTTTTCTGAAGATATGGGTAAACAACTCGATTTAACAGCCTTTGAACGTGGGATACACACACACACACACACACAGTGGCCAGATTATTATGACCACCTGACGTTTGTAGGCAAATTCGCCGTACACTGC
>NW_006289416.1:9342650-9384079 GCF_000327345.1 Myotis davidii | reverse complement strand
ACAATACGAGCACCGTGGCATGGCGCATTGTCTTGTTGGAAGAAGCCATCTCCATTGGGATATGCCATCAACATGATAGGATGAACTTGATCAGCAATGATACTTAGGTATGTTGTGCTATTCGGACGTTGTTCCACACGAATTAATGGGCCCAAATCATGCCAGGAAAACATGAACCAAACCATAATACTGCCCCCACCAGCTTGAAGGGTTGTACTCATGCATGTGGGCCACGTGCATGCTTTCATGCTGTTTCCGCCAAATTCTCACTCTGCCATCTGCATGATGCAACTGGAAATGTGATTCATTGGACTACATATCTTTTTTCCAGTGCTCGACTGTCCAATCCTTGTGTTCCTTGCGAATTGGAGACGTTTTGTCTTGGTAACTACAGACAGCAAAGGTGTTTGAACAGGCCTTCGGCTTCCATATCCCATACGCTGCAGTGTACGGCTAATTTGCTTACAAACATCAGGTGGTCATAATAATCTGGCCACTCAGTGTATATTGTAGTGTTACATTATATCCTTATTTTGATGGTATTTTATATCATTTCTTTTCCATTAAGGACATTATTACATTTTTACAAATTCTTAATCTGTATCCTTTCAGGAAAACAAAGTCAAGCCACCCAATCTGACCTCTAAACAAATGTTCAGGACCTCTCTGACTCAGGCCCCTTCCATAGGACCCTCCCTGGCTCAACATCCTTTATGGAGATCAGTGGCCATAGACCACAAGGTGGAGCCTTGGGCCAGCCAGCAGGATACCTGTGTGTTCTCAGCTCTGAACCTCCAGCCAGAATCTGCTCAGAGCAGAAAGAAGCCCCTCTCTGACAAGGCACCACAAGTACATTTGGAAGTACCAAAGCCCTCCAGAGGAAATACTCTAGTTCAAGACACTAATTTTAGCTCCCAAAGTAACAGGGCCCCTAAATTCATACCAATTTTCAAAACTCGATCATTACAGATGAATAAAAATGTCTTAGAGCCTGAAAACCTGAAAAGAAAACAACTTGTTACAGA
Source organism: Myotis davidii (assembly GCF_000327345.1). Lineage (NCBI taxonomy): Eukaryota > Metazoa > Chordata > Mammalia > Chiroptera > Vespertilionidae > Myotis > Myotis davidii. The sequence goes on along the minus strand of NW_006289416.1, from coordinate 9,383,054 downwards.
ATCCAAGTTGTTTTCATTTAAGACCAATGTGGTCCAGGATGACAAACTGAATTTAGATCCAGCTATAGAAAAAAGCTATAATTGTAATGTTCAGATGGAAGTTAGAAATTTAAACCAGAAGACTTTTAGACCTCTGCAAGAAAAAGAAAGTATGACAAAATATCTCCCTTCTAACAAAAAATCGTCAGCTGTGAGTCTGAATGGAAATAAGCAATTATCTAATAGTTCAGGATTGCAGATGTCAAATAAGAGTTTAGGTATACTAAAAAGTGCCATTGACTGCCAAGTGAATGGAAAAGAAATTTTAACAAGCAAACACATAGCACAAATTTTAGAAAAGGGACATGAGTCACTGAAAGTGAAAAGACCACACATTTTTGAATCAGACACAGAAATGGAAGGTTCCCAACTACTTCAACAATCAGTCAATAAAACTAAAGAAGTTGATATCAGTGGCCACGGACATATAGCAGGCAGGACAGCCCACAGGCCTAACAGAAAACTATGTCAGGAATCTTCAAAACCTGCAAAGCAGCCTCATTCCAGTAATGTCCACTATGGACAATCCAGTTCTTCTATGAACAAGGTAAGAAAACAATTTTAATCTGGGGATATTTATCATATGATAGATCTTTAAAAACCCTAAATAAAGATTTAAGGGATTTTCCCAAGATCATCTAGAAACACATTGGGAAAATGTGCCCAAACATAACTACAAGTATATACAGTTGAGTTATTAAAAATGGGATTCTTTAATCTGATTACAGATACATGACTTGGACAAATCAAAACCTAAGAAATCTCTCACCAACCCTCAAGCTTATAACATGGATGTGAAAGCAGGAAATATCCATAAGGTAACTTAGGTGATACCTTTTGATTTATTTTCATTAAGTTATCTGAATTGGAATTGCCAAGTTTAGGGATCTCCAACCTCTTGATAAAGAATAGTTACTTTTAAATCCCTTGAAGCCTTAAAATCAGCCTTTGTAGGTAACAGCAGCTGTTAATACAGAAGAGACCCCGGAGAGGGAGGAGGTGGAGAGAGGTCCCACTATGGGCTCTTCCTTACTTTTGTGCTGGAGTCTTTGCAGACTAAGAGCCTCCAGGGTACAGCAGCAGCAGGCTGCCCAAAGATAGGAGTCCAAAACCACTAGAACATGTATCTTTGGGGACTTTTACCTAAGATGACTAAACTTAAGGGATGTTTCAAAAGTTAATCATTAAGTTAAAATTTATTCCAAAAATGTTGCAGTGCTGGCTAAGGTAAACTTGAGATTTAGCTGAGCATGCTGAGTCCACGACACTGAATTCACAAAAGCTTGCATCTGGAAATTGCATTTTATTCCATCTTGCCATCTGTTCTAGTCTAAGAACAAACATTACTCAAACATCTACAAACACTTTTTTGCATAGAACTATTGGAATACTTTCAATTCAAATTCTTTATGAGCAAACTAGAAAATATTTACCTCTTTATTCTTCCAAAAACTATTTTATTTTTATAATTAATAGAAATTTCAGTCTGATTTGAGTTAATCAAAAGGTACTTAAGTCTATTCCTATATATTTTATCATGTGTATTTCATGTTTTTGACATATTACATTTTAATGAACTCAGTACATGTTTAAGGGAAAAATGTATGTGCTACAATACCTTAAAATTTTTCATTTTTAAAATAAATGAAATCTATTCCAGATTTCATAATTTTTAAAAGTATAATTTTCCCACTTTTGAATTACTTAAAACCTAAAACAATTTTTTAAAATACAAAATCATTCCCATCACCTAGACAGAATAACATGAGAAAAATTACAGGGTATCATTATAGAAGCTAATTTCCTTCAAATATAAATTAATATATGCCCCTGTAAGAAATTTGAAAAATACAAAATAGTTTCAAGAAAAATTTTTGAAAAACCACTGTAATTCTTCTTTGCAGAGATAAACACTCTGAACAGTAGATGGACACTCAGGCACTCCTGTGCATGTGGAATTGGGCTCCGTACACAACTGTGGGACCTCCTTTTTCACTCGACAGTTTCACTTTTCATGGTTGCATACAAGATTCATTGTATGTGGATACATTTACCAGTCCCTGCTGATTGACACTTCAGTTCTTCCAGACTTTTCACAATAACAGTGTCATGTGAATGAATAGTCTTGTTCAGATGTTTGCAAAATAACCATTTATATGATTAGTTTTGTTAATTGAAAATATTTTTATTTTGTCCTTACTACTTTTATTATTGAAATTTTCCAATAACACAAAGTACAGGTAATAGTATGAAGAACCTCTAAGTATCCATCATCCAGCTTCAACCGTTATTAATATTTTGTCACTGTTTCCTCTGCTTCTCGCATATACTTCTTTACTATTGTAAATTGCATTAAAGATAGCAAATAAGGGGTAGCATTTTTTTAAAGAATGTATATATGTTCATTCTTTTGGAATGTCTGCCATATCTTTATTGCCTCACTAAGTTTCACTTTAGTTTAACAAAACTAATAGGAAGCCTTCAAACATTTCACAGAAGAACTAGAACCTTCTGGGACATAGCAAACTATTGGAGTAGAGGTGTCTTTGTTCAGACATGCCCATAGCTTGTGCTCTGTGCCGGCCAGGAAACAAAAGCAGGGTTGCTGAAATGACAGCACCGCCATAGGCCGCTGTCTGCTCTCAAGCAAATCCCTCTAGGTTCCTGGTAAAGACGTGAGAGCACCTGTGATTTGAAGCAAACATTAAGTATGAACTTTCGGTCCGTATCACAAATAAATTTAACATAAGATGAGAGAAACAGAAATAGAGCTGCTCACTAGGATTATTCTGGCTTTCAAATATTTTAGATGTTTAATTTACAAAATGTGATGTAATTGTTGTGGTAAAATACTTAAAAAATATCTCAATATTCCACTGAAGTTATCCTTCATTAAATTTTTAAAAAGTATCAAAGAGCCAGCATAAGTAGAATTTTTATTTTTTAAGTATGATTTACTGTTTTTGCTATTTCACTAAGCCATTGCAATTAAATGCAAACATGGACATGAACTCTACTCCAAAGCTATAATATCATTCTTCCTCTTGAAATTGTGCTTGGCTAACTAATGTATTACATACCTTTACTGTAAACATTTATTTTCCAGATTTATCTCTATTTTACCATTTTCATAGAGAAACACATCTAGTATGAAGCCCATTCTGAGTGTGCCTTTCTCGTCCTGAAACTTGTATGATAGATCATTAGTAGAGACTGCAGTCAAGATCAGGCTGCCATCTTGTTTCTGGGGCTGAGGTGAGAACATGTTTTACAAAAGTGCAACTGATAAGAACATATACTGGGCCGCTCAGTTGTCAGCAGCATGCACTCATTCTCAAAACCGGTCTTAGGTGCCCTCCTGGGTCTGTCCAGCCATCAGACTGTAGGTAACAAAGACTTACATTGTTAGTGCACTAAGCAGAATAATTAAAAGATAAACCTACTGCTGAAGTAGTGTGTAGTATCTTCCAATTCAAAATTTATAGTGTAGTATTTCATTTAGAGAAATGTTAACCTACATGACAAAGCCTGTGTTAGTATCTGTCTGTTTTCTGTCTATATATATATTGATTGATTTCAGAGAGAGGAAGGGAAAGGGAAAAAGAAAGAGAAACATTGATGAGAGAGAAACATCAATTGGTCCCTCCTGCACGACCCTACCAGAGATTATGCCCTGACCAGGAATTGAATAGTGACCTCTTAGTGCATGGGTCAACGCTCAACCACTGAGCCGGGCAAAATAGGTTTATTTTTTTCTTATAGTATTCATGCTAATGAAAGTTTACTCTCCCCCCAAAAATGCATACACACTTTACAGCTGATAATTCAATTGATGTTTCTTTTCAGATTTAACCTATTGGACTTAATAATTATTCAAAGTTTGTATACATTTTTGGGGATACCCAGTATATGTATGATTTACTATAGAGATACATGGACAGATTAGTTAATTGCCTATTTACTATCCATGTTCAGATTATTTATTCTCCCATGTTCTAGACCAATTTGCTCTGCTAGGATTCACTAGAGAAATCAAGAAAAATTTTGGTTCATTTTAAAGATTATAATTTTGAAAGCCAGAATAATTCCAAATCTAACTTAAGGAAAACTAATTGCACTTCTTCAAATTTTTGGTGATTCATATGCATGTGGCCATCCCCTTACCCTGCTGCCAAGTCATTATTCACATTCCAATTGTATGTTAGTTTTATAAATATTATAATTTTAAAACCATACATAAGTTATTTTTATTTGTCAGGAATCTTAGATCAGCCATTGCATTTAAACTATGGCAGTCTGCCAAAATTAATACTAAGAATTCATCTTTCTAAAAATGTAAAAATACTGTATGTGTACTATTCATATTTTAAATTTTATAGTATTGCTTACTACATTTGTATTTGTTTTTTAATATTTATTATCTGTAATAATTACACATTATTATATTTTTTATTTATTGCTTTCTATAACAAATAAGTAAAAAATATGGTTTTGTCAATGAATAGCTTTTATTTGACTAACCAGTTCACTAACCAGGTCTTGCTCTTTTTCAAATTGCTCATCATCTGGTGTTATCCTGGAACTGTATTGGGTATTTATTGATACTTAAGAATAGGTAGCATTTATAAATGTTTAATGATGTCATGGTCATTATATATTGATGCTCAAATTGTTTGTGTTGTATCCTACATACTGTCTTATTTTAAATATAAAATAAAGGCATTTCAAATAGATATATTTTTCATATGTCACAGTGTCTACATAGGCATGGAAAGGCTTGGGTAAATTACAGTTTTTACCTCTGTGGTTGCATTTCTTCACGTGCATTTGCTGCTGTAATCAGGTAAACTAGTTTAAGTCTCCACCACTATGCAGAACTTTTATTCTGAAATGTCCTTCATTCTTCCATTGGACAGGTATTTATTTAATGTCTGCTATGTGCCAAGCATGACTGTAGATGCTTGTGATATATCAGTGAACACTGACCTTATATTCTAATGGGGAGAGATAGACAACAAGCAAAATAAATTTCGTGTGTGTGTGTGTGTATGTGTGTATATGTATGTATTAGAGGCCCAGTGCACGAATTCATGCACCAGTGGGGTCTTTCTGCCTGGCCTGCGGGATCGGGCCAAAACCAGCTCTCTGACATCCCCTGAGGGGTCCTGGATTGCGAAAGAGCACAGGCCAGGCCGAGGGACCCCACCGGTGCACAATCAGGACCAGGGAGAGACACAGGAGGTTGGCCAGCTGGGGAGGGATGGCTGGAGGGCTCCAGGGCATGTCTCGCTCAGTTCCTATCAGCCAGACCCCAGCAGCAAGCTAACCTACTGGTTGGAGCGTCTGCCCCCTGGTGGTCAGTGCACATCATAGCAACTAGTTGACCTGGTTGACTGTCTGCCCCCTGATAGTCAGCGCATCAAACCTATCTCTGCTTTTGGAGGAAGTCAAAGTAGAAATTGGGGAACATCAAGATAGTCAAAAATAGTCTCCTTAATATTTCCATCCTTTGCTAATGTCAGCCTGCCCTTCCCATCAATGCTATATTGTTCCTGTTCAGACAAATGAACAGAAGTGTGTGTGTAAGAGTGTGTGTGTGTGTGTGTGTGTGTGTGTGCATGCCTGTGTGTGTATAATGTATTAGAAAGCAACAAGTATGAGAAAAAAGAAAAGTAGAGCAACGTACGGGAGATGGTCATGGTAGGCTTCCTTGGGCAAAGGTGTGAAGAAATGAGTGAGTTAGCCACATGGCTGCTTGAAGGATGAGCTGTCCAGGCATAAGGAACAGGCTCTATGTTTAAGAAGTATCAGGGAGCCCAGAATGACTAGGAGAAATATCTAATCATATTGGGCCATGGCAAGAACATTTACTTTCATGCTAAGTAAAATGAGGTTGAGACCAGAGGGTGACAACCTAACTTAGGTGTCAAAAGGACCTTTCTGACCACTTCCCTGAGAATAGACCAGGGGTAGAGAAGAGTGTGAGAGGACATGGGAACCAGCTAGGAGACATGGCAGAGCCCAGGCCGAGATGAAAGTGGCTGGTCCACTGGTGGCGGTGGGGATACAATGACTGATTCTGGCTGTGTTGTGAAAAATAGGACCCCCTCAACTGGGAAATTGAGAGAAAGAGAGGTGTTTGACTCTATCACATGGGAGAATGGCGATGTCAGCATGAAGAGGAGCAGGCTTTAAAGTTAGAGGAGGACTGGGATCGAGTGTCAGATTTCACAATTCGGAGGTGATTGATGCCTGAGGAGCAGTTTCCTTGAAATGGTGAAGCAAGAGCTTGACTGAGTTTAAAGGAAAGGGGAAGCATGGGTTGGGGGTTGGAAATCACAAGTGTAAATAGCTCTTTTGAGAAGGGTCACCAGTGGGCTTTTCTAAATCCTTGCTTTCATTTACCCCTTGACATTATCGTCCTTTGATTGCCCCTTTCTGGAAATATATTCTCCCACGGCATCTATATTATGTCTTCAGATGCAATTTCTATGTTTCCTTTACTGGTTGAATACATCAAAGACCTTGAAGACTGAACAGTAGTTATGCCACACACACTGGGACACAGGAAGATTGGAAGAAGGGCATTCCAAAGAGAAGGAACATGAGCAAAGGCGTAGGAGGTACACACAGGACAAATACTTGGGTCTCTGATAGTTAGCACAGCATCCTGTCTGCTAAAACACATTGCTCCATGCTGTTCATGGACTCTTTAATGCAAACATGTCAAACTCTCAGCTGGTGGGCCGCATGCCTCATTTACTTGGCCGAGAGTTTGACATGCTTGCTTTAATGTGTGACACAAAAGCAGGATTTACAAGATATGTTGACCTGATCATTTTCATGGGTATCAGTCGTCTCCATATACATGAAACTTCAAAAACCTTTCTTTAAATTAGTTCTCACAAAGAGTCACTCCCTTGGGAGCTCACTCGGAATCGCAAAATAGAGAGTGAGGGTTTGAGGTGGTGTATGCAGCTCTTATGTTTGAAGAAGCCCTTTAAGAACTGAGGTATGTAGGTGGGGAGCTCCTTCCCACTTGTCCTCCAAGTACTTTAAGCATCACTTGATTGGTCCAGGGCCGATACTGGCCTGAATGAAGGTCTTCCCAGTTTACCCAGAGACCTAATTGAAAAGTCAGTATAAATTCTCTGTTATCATTATAAAGGCCTGTCCTCAGAGATCATAGTCAATTACTTCCAGAGTCTATCTGGTGTCAATATATGTCCCATGCTAAATGTTCCCAGGCTGTGCAATAGCTTTGTAGGTAGTAAAGCCACAGGGCTGGTAGACCTTCCCTGCTCCCACACAGCCCATGTGACGTCCCATCTCAGGAGATCCCTGAGTTCAGCGAGCTTGCTACAGCACGCAGTATAAATTGGCGTTAATGATTATGACCTAGACTTTTATGACATATCTATAAAACAAAGAACTTTTATATGGTATAAAATTGAGTAAGCTCTGTGTTTCCCAGAGCAATAAATTCAGCCTGCCTTTTTCCTCCTAAGACTAGTTTTAGTACTTTGTAAACTAACGTAAGCCACACTATATATGTGGCTGCTGAGATGAAACAAAGGAAAGCATTTTTAGTCATATTTCTCTTTAACCAGATTTACCGCATTTCATTACTTTGCTGCCTACTATTGCTCTGTGGTCCCCAAGGAAATAACTAGATGAAACTGAGAATAAAAGCATCATAAAGTAGGATATTTAATACCCCAGGTTGTGTATAGCCAATCAGGTCACACAATGATTAAATTTAGCTCGAGTTAACCTGATTTCAAGCACAGTTCAGCTCTGGGGGTTACGAGAGAGAAAATGCTTGTTTTACATTATCAGAAAATATTTATATTGAGACATAAGGTTTTGAGTTTCCCTGCCACGGTAGGAACCTTAGAACACAACAGGCAGATCACTGAATATTGTGTGTGAACTACCAACTTGACAAAGACTTGATCTGGCCAGCAAGAGCATGAGCCCAGCGTATCTTGCTGCTTCCTGTCCACACTCTCATGCTACCTGTAGTTTCTCTGCATGTTGTGCTCTCGGAAAGGGTACACAGTTCCATCTGGAGGTTGAGAACTATGACATTTCTGACAAGCAGTTCATTTAGATTTCATCTCCCCAAACTTCAACCTTGAAAGTATTGTCTCGTTGGAAAGAGGCCCCAAAGTGAAGAGCATCTGTGTAAGTCAGAAGAAAGAATTTTCAGACATTTAGAGTTGATTATGTAACAAGGCTGTGTAATTTCTTCCTGGGGAAAGGGAGGGTAGAATTTCCAAGTCGAATCAGTCCATTTCGTCTGGACTGGTTTTAATTAACCAGTCATTCTGCTGGAAAATATAGAGATAGACCAGATGTCCTCTCAAGGTTCCTTCCAACCTGCGTACTTTTTGCTTGGCCCACAGTTCAGTTACCTCACTTAACAGGGAGGAAGCTGAGATACAAGGAGAAAATGCAGTTCACACTCATAATTATGAAGAAAAAAATAACTATATTGCTTTATGGTCCCATTTACTCTTAACTCTTTTTGTGAAAAACATTATGAATTCAAAAGTTTATCCAGTATATACCAGTATGTGCAACATAAAGAATAAAAATGAAACAAAAACCTTATGCTTTTCTTTTTAAAAAACGATTTTTAATTATTTTTTAATATGTAAAGTATACATCTGTGTTCCATGTACGGAAACTTCTGGAAGGAGATGTATCAGAACACTACTGATGGCTACTCTCTGCATCATTTTAGGTGATTTTTTTCTTTTATATACTCTTTTTAAATGTCCAAATTGCCCATATTAAACATGAATTATTTGTATTATTAAGAAAAAGACAATTGGTGTTATTTTTTAAAATAGATGGAACAAGACACAACATTATCTCTTTCAACCAGACAGCCATTTCCTTTAGCTTCATCTATGCAAAATATCATAGGAGTGATATCATCGGAGTGTTTAGAAAACCACTTTGGTTTTCCTTTTTTATACTTTTCTGTTGCATCTCAGCATGCCAAGTTATTGCTGATGCTTTCTAGGGCACTGGGCAATCACCCAGTGATGTTGAATAGCCCTACCAGAAAGGCATGATGGGAATGCTGCCAGGACCTTCACTCAGTACCTTTCCTAATAGGAAGATGACAGAATGCGAGGCCCTGGAGTCATATAGGGAATCCCAATAACTTATTTATTTGAGAAATTGCAGTTTCAAGCAATTGAAGCCACAGAGAAGATCTGCTTTCTCAATGGTGAGTATTTATGTAACTACTGGAACCAGGGTAAGTATATGCTTCGAAGGAACCACACAGATCCTCAAATAGAATGCAGGGCTGTTGTTAAGTTGGAAGAGCAAGTGAATGCCAGGAAATGACCAGTGTTGACAGTGAGCTATAATCCAAAAATCTTGACCTCATCGACGTGTAACCACAAAGACCACTAAGACCACTGCTTCCTCTCTACACTCCCATGCTTAGTGGTCTTACTTCCACTAAAATGCTTTCATTCTGCCTGGCTGGAGTGGGTCAGTGGTTGAGCATCGACCTATGAACCAACCAAGTGACCACAGTTCAATTCCTGGTCAGGGCACATGCCTGGGTTTCAGGTTCCATCCCCATTGGGGGAGCATGTAGGAGGCAGCCGATCAATGATTCTCTCTCATCATTAATGTCTCTATCTCTCCCCCTTCTTCCTCTCTGAAATCAACAAAAATATACTTAAAAAATAAAAGATAAAAAAATGCTTTCTTGCTGATATTGTATATCTGTGTCCTAACATTCATTATATGCCAGGAACTGTATTAGGGTAAAGATTTACAATTATCAGATACAGAAGACCCAATCACTGCTCCCCCACTCCCTTGAGGAAGAGAGACTATGAAACAAGTTGAGGCAAGATATTAGTCGCTAACACAAGGAAAGTACAGTGAACTACTATGGAAGGTATAGCAGAAGCAGAGCTCCCAGAAAGAAGAGAAGTATAAGCTGGGGTATTTCTATGGTTGGGAACTAGCAGAAGAAGGCAGAGAGGCTGTGTAAGAAGACCCAAAAGAAGGTATGATAGCTAAGGAACAAGAGGAGGTCAATAGGGCTAGAATGCAAGGGGAAGTGGTAGTGAGCCATGTGGCTAGACAGAAGGAACTAGATATTTGAAATTGGAGGAAAGCAAGACTGGAGACAGGGATTGGTTAGGAGGCTGTAGCAGCATGATGGAGAAAAGTAAACTGATTAAGAAATATGTAGGGCCCAGCTGGTGTGGCATCAGCCTATGAACCAGGAGGTCATAGTTTGATTCCTGGTCAGGGCACATGCCCAAGTTGTGGGCTCGATCCTCAGTGGGGACGTGTGCAGGAGCAGCTGATCAATGAACCTCTTTCATCATTGATGTTTCTATTTCTCCCACTCCCTTCCTCTTGGAATCAATAAAAATATTTTAGCAAAATATTTAGGAAGGAAAACCAACAAGACTTAGTAATTAAGTGATGTTAAATCTTTCTCTTTTCTATAAGCATTTAGTGCTATAAATGTCCCTCAAAGCTCTTCTTTAGCTGTATCCTACAACTTTGACAGGTCTACCCAACTTTTCATCTTCATTCAGTTTAAAATACTTTCAGATTTCTATTTAGAAGCTTGTTTAATTTCCAAATAGTTGTGATATTTCCAGATATCTTTCTGTTATCACTTACTAGTTTAAGTCTACTTGGTCATTCATTTTAAATTTACTAAGACCCACTCCAGCCAGGCAGAATGAAAGCATTTTAGTGGAAGTAAGACCATTAAGCATGGGAGTGTAGAGAGGAAGAGAGGCATGTATTAAACTGGGAAGTGTGGATTCTGCTTTGCTTTCTGTAAGTAGTTAAAACATAAAAATAACCTCTGGATCCCCATGGGTGCCTATTAATATCTCATGCCAGCTAATAACCCCTCCGTCTTCTGCCCCCTTTCTCTTTACAGTGTGTCTGACAGTGGTTGTTCCACTTAGTGCTTACAACGCTGGGGCTCTAGTAAGTTTTGAGACCCTCGTCCTTTCTCCTTACAGAGCGTTGGAATCCTCCGTAATTGGATCAGAGGTGCCTCTGGAGGCACTGCACAGGTCCCTTGCCTTGACAACCAATCATCGAAGGAGCAGCTGATAAAAGCAAGTGAGCAAGTTCTGGGGTTGGTAGTCTGAATCCCCATAAGTCTTCAGTCACAAATTCTGGGATATTTAGTAATGTTTTTGTCATTCTGAATTCTGTGCTTTGAGAAAGGAAGTGGGATAGAGAAAGGATGTAAAATGGGATGAGACGTCATGTGGTAGCCAGCAACTTTAATGTAAAACAGTTTGTGGGGACTTTTTGTTCTCTTTTGAAGGTTATTTCCTCTTTGGGTACTTACCATGAGGTCTACCCATACTCCTACACTGGGCGTCTCAGCCACATCTGCCCCACATCTGAGAAGGTCAACATCTTGAGACGTTTGGCCAGCTCCCTCACATTTTGTTCTGTTGCTCCATCAGGCTCCACAGTCCTGATTTAACCACAGCCTAATGGGGGAAGCTGTCCCACATTTCTCTGGTCTCTCTAATGAGTACTGGGAACCTGTGCATCCCCTGTGGCTGCCAAGGCAGGGCCACAGCTCAGCTTCTCTCCAAATGACTATCCATAGCTCTCCTCAGACAACCGGCTCAGTTCTGTAATGTCACCCTGCCACAGTCACAGAGGACTTCTGCTCACGTTTTCTAACAAGGTTGTTACCTCAAGGTCACTGTCAGCCGGGCCCACAGTTCAGAGCTCTGGGTTTTAGTCTGCATTTGTACCTTAGACATCCTGCTGCCTTTCTGCTGGACCCTCGTGTGCTCTCCAGGAGGGTTTGGGAGTTTCCATCAGCACAGGGTGAGATGCCGTGGGATCTGGACAGTTTATTCAAGATGATTATGTAGCAGAAATTCAGAGGAAAGCATGTTTTAAAGAAAGCAAATGTGGAAATGACTGGCTAGGCTTGGGTTTCCAGCAAGGCAGGCCATTGAGTCAGTCTGTTGTCTCAGTGCCTGACAACTAAGGGTCATCTGCCCAGATACCAAGAGTGCAGGGGTCGGGGGCCCTGAGCTAGGGAACTAGGTGTACTTTCTGACCTTCACTCCCAGGGGTTACAGCATTACAAGAATTACATTTCCTCTAACCCAGAGTTACAGAGAAGTGGGGTCTATTCCACAGGATATATTTACCTGAGGAAAGTAACCATGACACACAACAGACCTAACAAAGGCTGATGAGTGGCACTGACACCACGTGCTCCAGGTGGTCAAGGGATAGAGTTCTTCCTGGGGTCTGCATCGTGCCTGGGGTAGTTGGGGAATGCTACTCTGTGAACTCAAGACGAGCCTTGGGAAATGGACAGGAGAAGTAAAAGAAGGTCACTTTTGCAAGTGCTGCTGTAGAGTGGCAGATGCATTGTGAGAAGAGGGCGGACCGGTGGACATGAGTCAGGGCTGGTGAGAAACTGGATTAAGGTTGCAGTGGTGGGCTGGGGTCCAATTTGGACTTAATTTGTCATGATTATATGATAATTAGTGAGATTTGCTCAGTTTTTAAAATAAATGACTTTATTTTAAAGCAGTTCAAGCCCAGGAGCTCTGTGTACTTCCTCTAAACCAGCAGGCCTCCAGATGCCCGGGTGTCAACCATGCTGAGCGATGCAGTTCCCACCCCACCCCCATATTTTCTGTTTGCTGGATTTAAACTGATTAATGAAATTATTTAGGGGGAAAATTTTATGGTAAAAAGAGACTCTGAATGCCTTTGTGTTTTGTTTTCAAAGAAAATTCCTAAGCTTTGAAACCTCCACCTTTAAGATAGAACAGTATCCACACATCCCTGGTGAGTGTCTCCAGCTCCCCAAACGATGTACTCTTTTTCTGCCTCCCAATCTTAAAATTCACATTTCCCCAGCAACCGCAGAGCTTATCTTGTCTTCCCAGCCACAGAATTACATTGCATAAGGGCTGTTATTCTTTAAGCGAGAGCAAAGGAGCCCAGTCTAAAAAGGGAAAAACCGCAGGTACAGAAATGTGACCTCCTACCACATTTTTTTTGGTCCTTCCTTTCCCTTCCTCTGGAAACTCTGTAAAGTTCTGGGAGGTTTCTCCTGCAATCAAAGAAAAGGTGAACATGAGTTGGGAGGTGGAAGTTGATAATAGAGAAGTCGAGGTAAAAACCAAAGAAGGTGAAGGGGCATGTGGCCTTTCTGAAGGCAGACACATCTCTCTGTCAGTAGGTCAGTCACCTGAGGATATTTTCCCAATGATTTTTAGAGAGAGGGGAAGAGAGAGGAAGAGACAGAGGGAGAGAAACATCAATGCGAAAGAGACAAATTGATTGGTTGCCTCCCACTCTAGCCCAGACCAGGGCCTGGGATCGAGCCTGCAACTGAGATACATACCACTGACTGGAATTGAAACCACGACCCTTCAGTCCGAGGGCCAACGCTCTATCCACTGAGCTGAACTGGCTAGGGTGGGAAGCTTTTTATGAGACTTAGTGAATTCCCACTTGACCTGCCATCCAGTCACTAGGTTCAGTGCCTGTGTTGGATTTGGGGGAGGGAAAGGCAGAAACTAAAAGGGTCAATACAGGCCTTGCTATCAGGGTCTCGGTGCTCAGGGAGGGTGGTAGACAGGACAATGGCCCCACAAAGATGCCACCCGCCTTGTTCCCAGAAACTGAATGTGTTACCTCATCTAGATATATAAATGGCTAATATGCCAAGTGTCCCTCCACCCATCCGACCGGTCACTATGACATGCACTGAACACCAGGGAGCAGATGCTTAAAGCAGAAGCCAGTTCTCCAGTGACACACCCCGAAACCAGAGAGGATGGAGCCCAATTCCTTGCGGGGCCATGCGATTCCACCTTGGGCTGTGGGTTATGTTGTTGCTGTGGCACTGTGGTCCCCAAATCTGGTTTACTGCACTTGAGTTTGTGTTCCACACCTTGTACGACAGCAACTTTGCAAAGTGCCTTCTTGCACTCGGGGGATGTCAGAGAGCTGGTTTCAGCCCGATCCCTGTAGGCCAGGCTGAGGGACACCACCTGCCAGACGGACCCCGCTCACTCAGCAGATGCCTTTCGAGCAACAGTGCCACCTCAGGTGTGGCCAGCCCGGGAGGGACTGCAGGAAGTTGGCTCCAGGACGTGTCTGGCCGATCTCGCCTAGTCCTGTCACACTGGCCACCTTCTAATTAATCTCCTTTCAATGTGCACGAATCTATGCAACAGGCCATTAGTATGGCATAAGGTACTTTGTTGGTGAGATTGAGTTAAGGACCTCAAAATGGGGACATTACCTTGGGATATTTGGGTGGTTCCAATGCAGTCACAAGGTGACTTTTTACTTCTAAGGGACAGAGAGAGGGGCAGGAGAGTCAGAGAAGGAGATGTGAGGACAGAGCTGAGGCGAGAGAGGGATTTGAGATTCTGTGCTTCTGGCTGTGAAGGAGGAGAGTGCCATGAGCCAAGAGACGTGGGTGGCCCCTAGATTCTGGGAAAAGCTGGTGAACGATTCTCCCCAAGAGCCTCCAGAAGGAGCGCTATCCCCCAACTCCTTGACTTTAGCACATCGTACCGTTTGAGACTTTCCCAGGACTGTACGACAATTATCTGTGTTGTTTCAAGCCATTCAGTTTGTGGTCATTTGCTACAGTGCAGTGGAAAACTCAAACAGAGGAAGAGAGAGTTAAAAACATGTGACAGACTGGGCCCGCCACAACCGGCCCCAGAGCAGGGCCTGGGCACAAGAACCCGCCCTCGCCTGCAGCAGGGGCACTGACCTGGATGTCCGTCCACAGTGTGGGTAGCTCTGCCCAAGGGTTTTCTTCAAAACATGGAGTTGGTCCCTTCACTCCCATCATTGACCACAAATCTTCAGGGACTCAAGGGCCTCGTGCTGATCTGGAGACATCAAAGACTGAAAATTCCAGTACAATATTTTTTAGAGCCTGCTCTTACTGTGGAAATGGGGTCTGAGAAAGGGCCCCTGCATCAGATAAGCACCTGGAATTCTCCGTGGAGCTTGGCAAACAGACCATGTCCAGCACCCATGAGTGGGGAACTGGGTTAGGGACCAAGATTTATGAACAAGAGACACTTTCCAATAATACTGTGAGTACAACATGCAGACAAGCCCTATATTAAGCATTCAGAACAGAAGAAATTGATTTAAAGCCATGCACTGAATGAGCCAAAAATAATTGCCCCAGAGACTTGGGATAAAGCCAAGAGAAGCACAGGGCAAAGCCCACAAGAAGTGCATGCACTTGCGTCAAGATTAGTAGCTCACAGACCCACTGACGTTGGTCCTTCTGGTCCTGCACTCTTTTTTGAAGGAAACCAAAGAGGAGTGACGAACTCTCAGCAGCTCAGAATGGGACCTCAGTTCAGCCAGATGCCTTATGTGACAAAGAGATACCACATGTCATTGACTTTGGAAGCTGCAGTGCAGGGTGTGGCAACCAAAGAGAGGACCAGGTGTTTTAGAATTGAACTCTATCCATCACCAATTCTACATGTGTGCCAGATGCTATGCTGGACATGGGGATGTACTTCAGAACCACACTATGTGAGGGGGGGTAGGATGTGGAGGGACTAGAAAGATGTAAATAATTAATTACAATCTAAGACTCAAGGCCCGAGGAGTACATATGTGGCGAGCAGTTGGTGGTCTTGTCTGTTGGGCAGACGGCTGGGCTACAGGCCGACAGAACCCTGAGGGTGAGTTGGAGAAGAG
Source organism: Myotis davidii (assembly GCF_000327345.1). Lineage (NCBI taxonomy): Eukaryota > Metazoa > Chordata > Mammalia > Chiroptera > Vespertilionidae > Myotis > Myotis davidii. The sequence goes on along the minus strand of NW_006289416.1, from coordinate 9,367,259 downwards.
AGTAGTTGTTTAAACTCAAGAGGAGATTTGGAGGGTCTGGGAGAGAAGGACTGGAGATGAAACAGCTGCTAGAGCAGTGGTTCTCAACCTTCTGGCCCTTTAAATACAGTTCCTCATGTTGTGACCCAACGAAAATTATTTTCGTTGCTACTTCATAACTGTAATGTTGCTACTGTTATGAATCGTAATGTAAGAATCTCATATTCAGGATGGTCTTAGGCAACCCCTGTGAAAAGGTTGTTCGACCGCCAAAGGGGTCGCGACCCACAGGTTGAGAACCGCTGTGCGAGAGGGAAAGGAATCTTGGAGTAATTTCTTTTAAGGGGATTTTAGGAATTCATGAGCTTTGTGCTTTGACATCCTTCCCCAGAATTCAATAAAATCAGCATTACCTCAGCTTCTGAAACTTGTGGGGGAATTTTGGGGTGCAAGGATATGTAAGGGTTCCAGTCTCTTCCCATTGGATACACCCTTTAGTAATTCTTCCAAAGAGGACCTGGCCTCGCAAGTGTTATCATAATGAAATAGTGAGTTTTTATGTTTCCTATTCAGGACATTGTGTGCTTCTTCCACTTAAAGATTGTCTTTCTTAAATTCTAAAGTCTCTCAGCCTTTCTTCAAATAGATCACCTCATGCCCTGCTCTGCTTCCTTCTGAAGTAACCTTGGTGAGTTCCATCACTTCCAAGCCTGTCCTGGAGGTTTTCATTCTCTCTTCCATGTTGCTTAGGATCTTCTGCATTTTCTTTCTGTTTAGCTCTCTGTGCTGTAGGTGACTTCTTCAGACCTATCTTCCCATTCATTAGTGCTCTCTTCTGTGGTGTCTGGCTTACTGTGCTGCCCATCTACTCGGTTTTCATTATAATAACCATACTTCCTATTCTTAGAAGTTCTGCTCATTTTTTTCTAAATCTTCCTGTACTTGTCTTAGTGCCTCTCCTCTCTTTTAAGACTATGAGCATGTTGGTGTTGATGTCCCTTCCAGGTTGCTTCATCACCGGTACTTCCTGGGAGGTTTCCTATCGCAGTTGCTGCACCTGCTCATGCTCATGGGGCAGTTTGTTCCTTTGCATGGTGCATACCATTGGCCTGTGAAATCAGCTCCAGGATCAGCTGTTCCCACAGGTGGTCCTGTCCCTGTCCTGGGATGTGGCCATCCCTCAACACTCTGCGTTTTGAGTTGGACCTAGTTGACATGTTAACTTTCCAGCTCAGGGTTTCTGTACCTCGTGGATAATGGGATTTAGATGCTACCCCTGCAAGTGGCCCAGAACTTTGCTGACTCTTTTCCACCTGTGACCTAGAGTGAGGGCCATGCTTCTGAGCCATGTCGCCACATCAGATGGGCAGAATTTTCTTACCCCTGCTCACAGATGAGGCAGCTCTGCCTGGCTCCCTGGAAAACGTCAAAGCCCAACTCTGAGCTGAGTTCAGGGCTATGGTCTCAACTCCTTCCTTCTTGCAGGTGGAGGAGGCATTCTGAGAGCCTCGCAGTTTCTCTCCTGGTTCTCAGCTACGGCTTTGAGTGCCCTTCACTCTGGCACTGAGGAATTTCAGCCTGGACCTGAATTTCCAAGGTATTGTCATTTTATCAAGCTTTTTTATGTATTTGGAGCAGGGCCACTATGTTAAGGAAAGGGCTCTCATCTCAGCTCCATATACCATATCCTGTTGACCAGAGTCTGAGACCATGGGGCAGAAGATGAATTTTCAATTGATAAAACAACCAAGCAGCTTACAGGAACCCAAGGATGCTGGCAAGGTCCCAGCAGTTCACTCTCCCACCTGGAAACTGCTCTGCTCCCCTGGACCACGAGGATCCAGCACCTGTAGGCCCAGCTGAAGCACCCAAACAGCCGGCAGCTGCTCCTCGCTTATGCCTCAGACATCTCCAGGGCTCAGAACTTCCCGGAGCAGGTCTGCTTTTAACCCCCATTTAAAATATAGTGAGAAGTCCACCGGCGGGGCTTGGTGGTTGAGTGTCAACCTATGAACCAGGAGGTCATGGTTTGATTTCCGGTCGGGCACTTGCCTGGGTTGCAGGCTTGATCCCCAGTGGGGGGCGTGCAGGAGGCAGCCCATCAATGATTCTCTCTCATCATGATGTTTCTTTCTCCCTCTCCCTTCCTCTCTGAAATCAATAAAAATATATTTTTTTAAAAAATACAGTGAGAGGAAGTCGCTTGGCCAGGGCCAGAAAGCAGCAAAGCTGGGAATTCTACCTGAGATCTGTCCGAGTCCAGAGCCCATGTTTATTTTTCAATCATGACTGTACTCAGGAGCCTTCCACTTGTTTGCTGCACAAAGGAGTGTGGAAGAAGGAAGAAGACTTACTCTATTTGGCCTCAGTGATAAAATAGATAAATGGGTAGAAGCTAAATGGAAACTGATTTTGACTCTGATGAGGACTTTTTATAGGAATTAAAGCATCCACGAGGGCCTCCTGGATGGTCCTAGTCCCTCGGGGGTTCAGACACTGACTGGAGAACCCGCAGGGGTGTTGCCAGAGGGAAGGAATTCCAGCGATTAGCTGAGCTGACCCGCTTTCTGCCCTGGACTCTGGGACTCCAGCAAAAGCTGTTTTCACATCTATTCAGAGCCTGCCAGTCAGTGGACTATAATGCCTCCTTTGATCTAATTGATGACCCAAATAGCTTTAAGTGGCTCTCAGCGGGTGGCCCAGCATTGTGCAGGGAATCCGGATCCGAGCTGCACGAACTGGGTGGGTTTTCTCTCCGTGGCGGCCCCCTAGGGTCAGGACAAAGGAGGTCTTTGGCTGGTAGGGCCCCAGCCTGTCCCCAAGTGACAGTCTCAGGACCTGGCCAGGGAGCCAAGGGGAGTAGGAATGAGGAGAGGAAGAAAGAGAAGAAAGGAGAGAAGGGGTGGGGGAAGGGCAGGAGGGAGAGAAAGCCCTTGGGAAGTGTTACCTTCCACCTGCACCTCTGCAGAGGCTCCTTATGCATGTGCTGACTCAGGCTGAGCCAGGGTATCCATGCCCAGTTATTCCCCAGCCAGGGAGCGCGATTTGCCTCCTGCTCCTGGGCCTTGAGCAGGACGTGCCAAGGATGAGTGTGAATGCCCACCTGCTGCACTAAGGAGCAGGGCTGCTAGGTACACTCGCTCTGGCACTTTCTTTCAGCCACACACACAGCTCAGGTCCTTGACTCAGCCCATGAGGCAGGGCTTAGTGGGAGCAGCTAACAGGTCCTCCATCTCACCTGTCCTGTCCTGGCTCAGTCTCCACACGGTGCCTTCACCTGACAGCTCTGCCTCAGCTGGGGGCCTTGGTCTCAGTCCCTCCCCTACCTACCAGCCAGGGTCCTCGCCACTGGGAATACTCTCTTCCTGCCTCTCAGGAACCTCATCTCAGTCCCTGTCATGTGAGCGCCCCAACTTCCCAAGAGGCAGTGGGTGCAGCACAAGCAAAAAGCAACAACAGCCCTGGTTTGGCTCAGTGGATAGAGTGTCGCCCTGTGGACTGCAAGGTCCCAGGTTCGATTCCGGGCAAGGGCATGTACCTTGGTTGTGGGCACATCCCTAGTAGGAGGTGTGCAGAAAGCAGCTGATGGATGTTTCTCTCCCATCGATGTTTCTAACTCTCTATTCCTCTCTCTTCCTCTCTGTAAAAAATCAATAAAATCTATTTTTTTTAAAAAAGCAACAACAACAACAGGTAACAGCACTAAAGGGCATGGCTCTGGAAGGAAGGGTGCCCATAGAGCCCCGGCCTCTTCATCAGCGGAGCAGAGACAGCTGTGAGGTTGTGATGGGCAGCCAGGCCTGCGTGTGGCCCGTGGCTCATCTCTACGGCAGAAGAGCCGGGTCAGTGTGGACATAAACAGACCCGCGGGGGTGCTGGTTTTCCATGTGGCATTATGGGCATTTCAGATGGCACAAGCTCATCACTCTGGGGCTCCGGTGGTGGCTCGTTGGTACATTACAGGTTCCCCCCAGATACACGTTCTTAGGGAGACACAGTATTGTGACGGACTCACAGAGCGTGAGGGGTGCAGCCCTGCGTTTCTCAGGTGGCCCTCTGCTCTCCTAGGAGGGCCAAGTGGACGGGAAGACTGCTGAGTCCTGCGAGCCTCTCCGTGGGCTCTCACGGCTCCGCAGCGATCTCCCCGGCCTCTGCTTTTCTCTGGCTCCTGCTTGAACTGGCTGAGGTCCAACCAGAGCCTCCCCCAGTGTTGTCCTTGGTGTCCGGCCACGGACCCACTTTCCAGATAAAACCCCAGGGTTCGGAGCCAGGATAATGGGGGCAAGACTCCCCGACTCCTCCAGCTGATCCTCGGCAAGGCCCCAACCAAAGCAGGGCAGAGGGGCAACCAGAGGGAGGGCCGGCGCCCAGCTCCCATCTGAGAGCCTGAGGGGGTGGGGGCCCCCGATGTCTGTGTTGCTTAGTTTAGGGTGAAACAACGGTCCTCACGTCACCGTGTGGTGTAGAGATGATAACCACCCATTAGCCATGAAACCAGTTAGTGGCCATTCCTGAGAGGGGAGAGTCTAGTCCTGGGGTCACAGCACTCCCCCAGCACCTTCCCTGCCTCCCGTCTCGGAGAGTTCTGGCTGGGAAACCGCATCCACACGGACACTCAGCCTACCTTCATTTGGGTGCCACCTCCATGCCAGGCTCTGTGCCGCCCCGGGGTGCAGACAGCAACAGGCCGCAGAGCCCCGGCTTCGTGACAGGCGCTGATCCCAGACGGGGAAACTGAGGCACACGTGCAGGAGTGGTGACGTGATTTGAATCCACCTGCACACGTCAGCACTCTGCTTGATTGCCCTCAGGCCCCATAAAGTGTGGGGGCTCGAGGCAACGAAACCAACAAACAGAAACAGGTCTCAGTGGGTGTTTTCATCAAGGTCGGCTCCCAGCCAGCGGCAGCCTGGTGAGGGTCTGCTCCCCTCAGCACTGGGTGACCCCAAGCCCACAGGTCGGTGAGGGGCCTCTGTTCTGTGGGAGGGGCCAGGGTTGTCCGGGGAGGACGGAGGCTGCCTTCCAGGCCCGTCCGCATGTCATCTTTCTGGCACATTCCTTCCCCACGCAGACACAGGGTTTCTGGGGACTGTGCCGCTCTCCAGAGGCCCCGATGCGATAACCTCCCCGGGATCTGTCTGGGCATCTCGCTGGTCCCACAGGAGAGAGAGCACATTCCCACACACTCGGCAGGGGCTCCGACACTCGTTTTTCAATCCGTTCCAAGCATTAGCAGCTCAAAGCAGTTTTTCATCTTAAGTGACTTTATTTGGTGTCAGAGACAAAAACATGATTCATTTATTGCTTTAAGGAAAAGGATGTCTCTTACAAATCAATTATTTAAGCTCAGTGACTTTCTATTCATCATCTTGAGGTGCTTTTAAAAACGACTCCCTTCCTGCAGCCTGGCCAGGAGGCCTGGCCGGAGGCTCTGGGTGATCTGTAACCCGCTGTCTCCCCGTTCACATCCGCAGCTGCTCCGCTTAGGAACGTTCCCAGAAACGCCCTCCGCTTGTTCACGTTGGCGGAGTCGCTTCGCAGGAGGAACATGCTTCTCGGAGCAGAGTGGCTTTAGGTGAAAAGGGCAGAACAGACAACGTGCAAACAGAGCCTTCCCTTTGGGAACCTGATAGCTTATTGTAGGAATGGTCCTCATGTGCAGGTTGAAGCAATGACGATAATGACTAACATGTGGCTAAAGGTCTCTGTTCCCCAAAACGCTCATGACCTGTCCTGTCCTGGGCACAGAGATCGTCTCCCCCTCAGACAGGTCCCTGGGGGAGCCCCGGAGTGACTCTGGAGCTTGCCTGCCTCTCCTCTCCACATTGCGCCCCGGGCTTTGCTTTCTCAGACCTGGGAGGTGCCTAAAATCTGGTGGATGCAGCAGCCTGGGCCTCCCCTTGCAAAACCCAGCCTTCCCCTCAGCTCTTCAACTCTCCTTCTCATCAAACGAATGCTCATCTACCGTGCAGCTGGCTGTAGTTAAATTTAGAAAGTCAGTGGACTTATTACAGTATATGCCTGCTTGTTACATCACTGGCCTTGTGGTGAGCAATTGATGGACTGCCCCTCCCCCCCCCCACATGTCCATGTCCTTAATCCTGCAACCTGTGGACAAACCTTATGTGACAAAAAGAACTCTGGGTGCAATCAAATCAAGAATCTGGAGATGGAGAGATTCTCCTGGATCATCTGGAAGCCCTACCTGTAGTCACAGGTGTCCTTAGGAGAGGGAGGCAGATGGGTAGTAGACCATGGAAGAGGAGGAGGTGGTGTGAACAGGCAGACAGATAGATGGGAGTGCTGAGGCCACCACCAAGGACTCGGGCAGCCACCCGAAGCTGGAGGAGGTCAGAGAGATCCTCCACAGAGACCTGCCCACACCTTGAATCCTGCTCAGGGAAAGTGATCTTGGACTTGTGTCCGGGAGTAATTTGTGTTGTTCGCAGCCGCTGGGCTGTGGTACTTGGTGACAGCAGCCCTAGGAGGTGAGCGCAGGTGTACCACATGGTAGTCTAACCTCCTGAAATGCAGCCTTTGCTTCTGTACAGAGGAGTCCTTGGAATTGGGGTTTAGTCTACAGATCACGGGGTAGAGCATTGAAGGGCAGACCCTGCCTCAGCCCTTGGCCTCCACAGAGAACTACACCCAGGTCACTTTGAACAGACTGGCGTTGGCCCATTTTTAAAGACGTCCCACTTGAGTATTTTTCCAACACTGGCAAAGCAGCCTGGCCCCAAGTCGGGATCACATGGGAAGCTTAAAAACAGCAATTCCACAGTCACCCCAGAGAGTCTGATCTGGAAGGTTGGGACGGAGCCTGAGCGTTCCTCTGCTGGAAAGTCTCACGAGCACTCGAGGCCCTGCACACCCCAGCACTTATTCATGCCTGAGCAGTGCCTCCCTCTGTTCCCACAGCCAGCTGGCCCTCGGCCGCTCTGCTCTCCTAGGTCAGATACTGCGAAGAAACCGTCACTCACTCTGAACACCCCACGTTTCTCAGGAAATGTGTTGACGTGGACCCACCTTCCCAGACGTGATTTCCTCCAGAGGTAGGATTTCGTGGTCAGTTCCTGAGGTTGAAAGCAGCCTCCGTAGAAAATCCTCCATTACACTCAACTTAAATTCCTTACTCTGTAGATCATGTCTGGCTCATTCATTCAACTTATATTTGTTGAGCACCTATTATGTGCCAGGCACTGGGAATTTAAAAGTGATCTAAACAGATAAAAATCCCTGCCCTTCAAATCTAAATTTGATCGCCCATCCCATCCCCCACCAGTCTAAAGACCCCTGGAAGGTGTTGGCCATTGTGTCTCAGATTTTCCTTCTCAGAGATGAAGAAATCTAACTCACCCTTTTCTTCCCTGGCATCTTCCAGGCCTTCCCTTCCCCCGGCCCACTTATCAGCCTGTGGCTCTTCTCTGCGTCCCTCCACGTTGCCCTTCTTCCTACACAAATGGACGCAGGAGGATTTCAGGGCAGTGAACTGGCTCTGGGTGATGCTATAATGGTGGATGCATGCCGTACATTTGTCCAAACCCACAGAGTAAGCATTAAGGTAAACTGTGGACTTTGATGATCACGATGTGTCGGTGTTGGTTCATCAGTTATAACAAACACACCACTCTGGTGGGCAGGTTGATAATAGAGGAGACTGTGCATTGGTGGGTGGGTGGGCAGAGAGTACTTTCTGCTCAGTTTTGCTGTGGACCTAAAACTGCTCTAAAAAACAAAGTCTATAGATTATTTTTAAATCACATTTCTTGGTGCAGACCTAGGATACCTCAATTCAGAGTGTGAGCTTCCAGGGGAATCAGGAGGCCCAGCAAGATTGTGTGGAGATAGCACCCCGGCCCCCCCCCCCCCCCCCCACACACACACCTCATTGTTCCCAAATCATCTAACTTAGCAACATGTGGGATGTGGCAAGCTGGCACGGCCATGGCATACTCAGCCCCAGGGCGCCTTATGTGCCACACCAGCTCAGCCAGGTTCAGTGACCCTGAGAGTGGGCAGTGAAGGATGGAGAAAAGACAGACAAGAGAATGAGCTGGGTCTGGATGGGATGCTACTCCCGGATGAAGAGACAGCGCCACAGACTACAAACCATGTCTTTATTTTATAGCCAGATTCCACGAGGCAAAGTAAGGGCATGGTCAGGATGTTTACAGCGTTCTCGTGAGTTTCAAATCTACTCAACTACATGCACCTGAACTCTGTCAAGTCCGCATCACTCAGGCACGTGGGGCCACGTGTTCAAACCATAGGTTCAAGCTTACAACTATAGCTGGTGGCTATAATTGTGCTGGGAGGGCTCTGCCCTCCAAGCTGGGACTTGCACGTTGCCATGAGAGAACTGTACTCTCTCATTAGTCCGAGGCTTGAACCTGTCCAAACACTGTAGCCACTCTCCACAGTGGGACCTGCAGAAATCCTTCACAGTCCCAAGGAAAGCCACCATCCTTCGTGAGCACTGAATTTTGTCACAGATTCCAGGCATCTTCCTTTGAAAAGGGGTTGTTCGCATAGGGTGAGCCCCACCCGTGCATTAGGGAAATCCACTGAGACGTCTACTGGTGTTCGTGACAGCAGTAGCCACTTATGACGGGTACTTTGCCATCTCCTTATGAGCGAGGGTTACAGTGGGCTCCCCAAAGGGTCTCATACCACCCTCACTATCCTGCTCAAGTGTCTGCTCCACCATTTTTCACTGACTTTTTAAGTTTTTCTTTCCCAACCAGTTTCTTTGTTTTGGCCCCAATGAGTCTTTTTATCGATTCCCATTTATTTCTTTCAAGGAATCATGAGGCTCCCTGTCAATTTCCACTTCCCAAGCTAGTTGAAATGGAGTAAAGTGCTTTCTTCAGATCAATACTTTTTCCCGACTTGACACTGAACTATCAGTAATTACGTGGTCTGCGATTTCACCAGGAAAAATAGGGGCTAATAGGGTGGCAGTACATGGATATAAAACTAGCTGTCTTCGCTGAGACAGGTTTTACCGAGAAGCCCAAATGCTCCAAAGAGGCAGACAGATGCCCTCAGTCACCGCATCCCCATTATCACTAAGCATGTGATCACATGCCGGGAATTGGGTCCATTTGGCAAGAACCCCTTCAGTGACTTGTTCTGCCCAGTGTATACAAACTCCTCATTTTCCTCTCTGTGATTTCAAATGGATGACTTTGCTGGCCAATTCAGCAATTGACTCAGCATTGTAAGTTATTTACAGTCAATAAACAGGTTTCTGGTGATTCTACTCAAAATGTAAAATTCCATTATTCCTCCAGGGCTGCCCCTCCCCACTCAGGTTTTCTCTCCAGAGCTCCAATCCCAGCCTTGGGGGACACATCAGACTCCTCCCCACCTGCCTTCCCACCTCCGCCCTCCACTCTACACATCTCTACCACAGGAAGTTGAAATTCTCCCTAAGGGTTAGAACAACAGCTAAGGCAAACTAGCACATCCCCCACTGGCCCAAGAGGAAGAGCACCAAGAAAAGTCTTAACTCTTCTCTGGCCCACAAAGCTGCGGAATCCAGGTGTTATCCCAGTGGTCCCCATTCCTCTGCTGGAGTCTGCCTTCAGAATATGCCCTGAGGGTGTTAGAGGACCAGTCCAGGCTGGTGTGGCTCCCTCAGTGGCCACTGAGGGAACTAGGGACATGTCCGGAAGCTTAGTCCATATTTGGGAGACAAAGGAGCTAGGGGAGATAAAAGGCCAGGCCCCACTGCATTCAGGGCTCAGCCTCTGGAGAAGACTCCGCTAAGCCAAGCTTCACTGTGAATAAAACAGTCCTTTTCTGAACCTCCCAGTGCATCTGGTTTGTCGCTTTCCACCAGCCTGATTTCTGCCATAACAGAAGGAAGTGGGAAATTGGGGATATGTGACTCGTTCTTTCACTTGTACATGGAGGGTTTGCATTTTAAAGGAAACCCTCCTGTGCTGGGAAGAGGACTCAGGGAAGATTTCACTCCTACCTCACTATTCTGCTGTCTCATTTCCCAGAACAAGCTTTGAGGTTGCTCAACTCCAGTGCATTTAATAAGACTTGGCAACCCCACTGCGAACGGTGTCCAGTTCTGGTGCTGATCTGTGTCATCTATATAGTGAGAATCTCTGTGGATGTATGTCCCCCAACTAGTACCATCTCACTTCAGATTTTATTTCTAACTTCTGTGCAAGCTTATTTCTTTTTTAAGGAACTACAATCATTCATAGATAGATATGCATGGGTGGACTTATGGATTAACAGGGTGATGAATAGCTAAAAGAACTGTTTTTCTACCCAAAGCTAGCACAGTCCAGCTATTTCCTTAGAGCAAGCACCTAAACCTTCTGGCTTCTTATTGGTTGAAAAGGGGCCTCTTGTTTTAATCTTCAGACTTGAGCTGGAGAGGAGATGGCTGAACGGACGATTTCACTAGGGATCTCAGGCCTGCATGTTCCGAGGACAACCCGCATTAGAATTTGTTATGAGCCCACATGGACCCAGGGAAGCAGCAGGAACAGCTGTCTTCTGAGCCCCTGGCCAATGGACCTGAAAATTAGTTGCACCATTGACCTCAAGGAGAAAGGTCTTCCCCCACCCTGCAAGGAACTTTCCAAGTCACCATATGGCACTTCCTGTCCTCCTGTGAGCCCCTCCCATTCTGGCCCCCCTCTGGGTTGTTACAGTCCCAGCAAGCTTTGGAGAGCAAAAATGGATGCAAGAACAAAGGCATGGCCAAGAGCAGATGTGTTCGCAAACATTTCCGGCAGACTCCTGCACACACGCTAATGCTGGAGTCCAGCACACGTGCTTAGTGCTTAGTCAGACCTCTCCTCAGCCTAAAGGCTTCAGATGGATCACTGGGGTACACACAGCCTTTGCTCAGGCTTGGGAGTAAATATATTTTCTCAAGGATCCTTCAGTAGGAAAATCAAAAGCCAAACCAAAGCAAAACAAACTTGATACCACAAAGATTCACTTTGGGTGAATTAATGTCCCAAGTTTTACAAACCCACTTTCTTTGGCCACCATGTCTATGTCTGTCTTTTCAACCTGTATCTTCAAGTCTGAAGAAAACACTTCAAGACTCCAGTGTCCTTGACCCATCAAGGACATGTCACTTGCCTCTATTTATATTTAGGTGTATGGGCTACTGGTCATTAAAAAATAAAATAGATTTCTTCAGAAAGCTGGAAAACATTAAAAAACAATATCAGAAGTAAAGTCAAATTCCATCCAGTCAACATACAGGAATGAACACAAGTATGTTAGTAATAATAATAATAATAATAATAATAATAATAAATACAATAATAAATAAGTAATACAAGATTAAACTGTGTTTTGTGTCTCACAACTGTAAATCTACATTTGCCCACCCCTGTATTTGAGTAAATAGTACCCTGAATTGCAAAGAATTTCCGGAATGAGCAGTGGATTCAAATAATGCAGTTTTCTCTCAAAATGAGCATTGCCTCTTTTAGACACTGTGTTTATGTAGGGTCATGTTCACAAATATAAAATCCAAGTCTCAGAAATCCAGCCCCTTCCATGAAAAGTACAAGAGCACCTCTGACAATACTCACAGACAGGCAGCACATATTTTGAGTGTGAGAGTAGAGTTGCTTTGCTTCCCAACTCACAGAGGAGTTCCGTACAGAGGATCTGAGCAAAAATAACCTTGATTTTTATAGACTTGTATTTTTTTCCAAGGCCTTGGCCCATAATCTTATTAAATTTAACAGTTCCAACTAAGTTTCCCTGGGAAACTTTGAAAATCGACTCTTGGAAAACTTTGGAAACATTGACTTGTAAAATATATATTTTTAATTTTCAATGGACAAAACGATTATTACCCCCAAAATTAGAAATATATGATGCAGAAGGATATAATTGATGAAGTAAATATTCACCTCCCTGAGAGGGTCACAGCTTCATGTGCAAAATTTTAGAGACTTTTATATGTATGGTTTTATATGTGTGTGTACACACCCACGAACAGATGTTTCTTTTCTTTCTTTTTTTTTAAAAAATATATTTTATTGATTTTTTTTTTTTACAGAGAGGAAGGGAGAGAGATAGAGAGTTAGAAACATCGATGAGAGAGAAACATCGATCAGCTGCCTCCTGCACAACTCCCACTGGGGATGTGCCCGCAACCCAGGTACATGCCCTTGACCGGAATCGAACCTGGGACCCTTCAGTCGCAGGCAGACGCTCTATCCACTGAGCCAAACCGGTTTCGGCGTCTTTTCTTGAACAAAAAGTGAATTTTATGCTAAAAGACAAGATCTTAATTATTCCTGCCACAGAAAATAAATACATAACGTGATAGAGATGTTAGCTAATGCTATGGTGCTAATCATATTACAATATGTGAATGTATTACGTAACATGTTATATACCTTAAACTTACACAATGTTGTACACCAGAGATTGCCAACCTTTCGGACCTCATGGACCACCTGTGGTCCACAGACCACCGGTTGGCAACCGCTGTTGTACACCAATTATATTGCAATGTTTTTAAAATGAAAAAAAAAAATGAATCGTCAAATACCAACTGTTCTTCAGCCTTTTGTTTTCATTTAACAATTCATTGAGGATGTCTTTCCTGGGTGGTGCAATAGGGGATACTGATGTTGTGCAAGAGGGTGAGGACCTGGGGCCCTGAACCAAGAGGGAACAGAGCAGGTGAGGAGACAAGGGGCATTTGCTGCCCACGCTGGCCTGAGGATGCTCTTAACTGAGATGTTTCTAGAAGTGATTATGCCCTGATCCAGGGACTTGACTCTGGGGTGCGGCTACAGTGTTTGGACAGGTTCAAGCCTTGGACTAATGAGAGGGCACAGTCCTCTCATTGCCACGTGCAAGTCCCAGCTTGGAGGGCAGAGCCTTCCCAGCACAATTATAGCCAACAGCTATAGTTGTAAGCATGAACCTATGGTCCGAACACATGGTTCCACATGTCTGCGTGATGTGGGCTTGATAGAGTTCAGGTGCATGTAGTTGAGTAGGACTGAAATCCACGAGAATGTTGTAAACAGCTTGATCATGCCCTTACGTTGCCTCGTGGCATCTGCTATAAAATAAAGACACGGCTTGTGGGCGCTGGCACTGTCTCTCCATCCGGGAGCAGCATCCCACCGAGACCCAGCTTTCATTCTCTCGTCTGTCTTTTCTTAATCCTTTCATCGCCCCCACTCGGGTTCACCCTTGGTCGTGCTGGTGTAGCACACTTGACCAGTTTACAAGGCAAACGGCCCTCAGGTGGAATGGGACTCCAATTCAGGTCTTTGATCCCAAAACTGGCAAAGTGAGCTATGATCCAATTGGAACCAATACTCCATAGGGCAGTGGTGTGTCCACACAATCCAAATCTATTCTGCCATACAAAAGGAATGACGTTCTGGTCTATACTACATACACCATGGGTGAGCCTCGGGAACATGATGCTCCGTGAAATAAGCCGGACACAGAAGGACAGATACTGTAGGATTCCACTTATATGAGGACCTACAGGAGTCAAATTCACAGAAGCAGAGAGCAGAAAGGTGGGTGCCAGGGGCTGGGGAGGAGGGAGTTCATGTTTAACGGGGGCAGAGCTTCAGTTTGGGAAGATGAAAAGCTCTGGAGGTGAATGGTGGTGATGGTTGCACAACATTGTGAATGTATTTAATGCCACTGAATTGTTCACTTAAAAAACAGTCAGTTGTATGTTGTATGTATTTTACCTCAAGGACAAAAATGGACTGCATTTGCTTTTCAAGAACAAGCTACATTTCTTCCTGTTCTTGATCTTTTCCCTCTCATTTTCCTGTAGAAATTGGCCCTTTGTAGAGAACCCTGTGGGTGTGAGGCCTGGCCCCAACGGCACGGAGCTCCACAAAACGTCTGTTCAAGAAACACAATAAATCTGAATTGCTCTTGAAAGCTTCACGGTTTGTTTTCCCAGAACTGAGAGCGGAGGACACTGGGAACAAGATGCTCCAGGACAGGAGAGGCCCTGGAGGCCCGTCAGTCCCCAGCTGTTGCAGGCAGCTCGCTCCAGCAGTGACTGTGAGAAACACTACGCCCTAGACCAGTGATGGCGAACCTATGACACGCGTGTCAGAGGTGACACGCGAACTCATGTTTTTGGTTGATTTTTCTTTGTTAAATGGCATTTGAATATATAAAATAAATATCAAAAATATAAGTCTTTGTTTTACTATGGTTGCAAAGATCAAAAAATTTCTATATGTGACACGGCACCAGAGTTAAGTTAGGGTTTTTCATAACGCTGACACACCGAGCTCAAAAGGTTCGCCATCACTGCCTTAGGGTGTCACTCCCCACGGGGGACACACTCGGCCACCGCCCACCACACAGAGGAGGCCGCTTGTGGTGGCGCCTCCACAGCTCCCTCCCCCCAAACTTCACGGGACCCCTCCTGGTCTCTGTCGGAATCACCGTGGGATTTGGAGAAGACTCACCTTGCATGTGACTCAGCCAAATATTTTCAGAGAAAGCAGCAGAATAAAGAATGCAGCAAGAGAAGTTAAGCAGGAGAGTTCCAGTGGGGAGAGGCATCGACTAAAAGCACGAATTTAGAGAATTTTGTGGCTCCCTCAAAATTACACAACTTCTTAGACTGCACCCTCCAGTCTCATCTCCAGCCTTCAAAGGAGGTTGCAGAGGATAAAAGGAAAAGGGACTACAGAGCGGAAAAGCTGTTGCAAAGAAGGAAGGTTTGAAAAGCTGAGTCTGAGAGGGGAGGCTGGGGACTCACATGGTGCCTCCAGGGGGCCCAGGAGCCCTTTCAAACACCTGCAAATGGGTGTGGTGCCTGGAAGGCCTGGCCCCCAGCCGAGGGCCAGCCAGGTCCTCTCCAGGTACACAGTCATTTCTCCAACACCCACAGCTGTGCCCAGCTCAGAAGGGCAGGAGGGGCTCTGAGTTTCGGGACCTCATCACCGAAACCTGACCCAAGGGTGGAAAGGAGGGCACGCCGATGGAAACTGGAGCTGAAACGTCCATCAGAAAACCCCTCTCCAGCGATTGGAACGTAATGCTCTCCCATTGACGTGTTTTGAATGTGACAGCTGGTAAATGTGCTCGCGCCCCGAGGCCCCGCAGCAGGGGCTTGGTCGGTACCCCGAGGCTGGCGATGCCATGGGGAGAGAGCAGGACAGTTGGGATGATCTCAGTGGAGCTGCCCAGTGACCTTTCACACACTTTACTGAGACAGGTTTTCTGTCCCTGCCATGAGCCACGGGTGTCCTCTTAGGACTGAGAGGGGCAGGGAGCAAGGAGCCTGGGAGGGGCGCTTCCCAACTAAATGGGGACAAATTGGCACTTGCTCTGCAAACAGGCACCTAGACTCAGGGCGGAGAGGTGAGCTCCCAGGCCCCTGGCCCAAGGAGGGGTCAGAGTCAACTGGCACTTGCACCTGGGAGTTTGGTGAACAGGGACGCTGACAAGTGATGGGAAGTAAGAGAAGGAATAGAAGCTGTAAGAATGGAATTCATGCCTCCAGGTCTATTACCCAAAAGTGACTGGTTGGAAAGCCATTGCTCCATTTAAAGGTGATCTTTTCTAAAAAAAAAAAAAACAACAACAACAACAAAAAACCTGACTAAATGTCCCTAACCTAGGGGAGCATGCTTGAGGAAAGACTAGCTGGGGATGTCACCCAAGGCCCAAGGCCAGCCTGGGTCACCCAGAGATGGTCTCCAGAATGAAGAAGGACTGGGCCAGGCCTAGGGAGCAGTGTTCTCAAACATTGGGGTGCATCAAAAATCTCAGGGTGGGGACAGCCTCAGCCCTACAGACCCTGATTCTAATCTGCATTTAGAAGAAGATTCCAGGTGATTCCGAAGCAGCGATCTGAGACCACTGGTGGAGAGAGAAACTCTGCCCATGGTTCTCTGAATTGACCAATCTTGTTCAGATGCAGCGGCTCACTGCTCAGCCGTGAGGAGTGAGAAAGGAGAGGAGGGTTAGATGCAGCCACGTGGCACTGCCAGGACGTCCACCCCTCCAGGGTACTGACCGAGCTGTTCAGGAAGCATGAGGTCAGGGGCACGTGGCCCGAGCTGCCCACGGTTTCTGTGCAGTTGATGTCTGACATCTATAACCCAGTGGGGCATGTGCTCTGAATGGCTTCATCACAAGGTAATGTTAACTACAACGTACCAAGGTACATTGTGAAAATGTATCATCTCCGGGGAGTGGAGATGAAGTAAGCACTGCTGACTGTAACTTGGATGCAACTGGAAAAGGCATACCCTGTGCTTGCTGAACCCACTTTATAAGCCCCCGATTCCCATGCACATTTCTCTGACCGTGTTCTGTCTACTGTGCCTGTTTTTATAACAAATTGTAGAAATCACTTAGGCTGACACTTGCCCCAACTGGGAGGGTGGCTGCTCATCAGATAAGCAAGAAACACTCAAACGTGTCACATTAACAATATTAAATACTGATACAACCGTGTTTGTTTATTGTATCATATAAAAGTTTTATTTTGCAAGGGATTAAAAATTAAAAACAAAAAAATCAAAAAATAAAAGCGGAACTTTACCACGGATAGTTCAAGAAACACTGCTGTAGATGCAGTTGCGCAGGCAGGATGGGGAAAGGGCGTGCGAGTGTGTGTGGGTGTGTGTGAGACAGGGGAGGTGGGGGGAGAAAGAGGTTAAACGCAAGGGGAAAGGGATAAAACTGCTCCTTTTCAGCAATAAAAACACTATTGTGTTGGGTAAGTATATATTGCATAGTTTCCACGATAAACAAAAACATCTGTTTCCATTCGGGTCGAAATGAGAACAAACCTCTGCCCTTTCCAGGGCCAGACCTCCTGCCTGGCCAGGGAGCTCCGGGCCAGCACTAAGGGCGGCCCTCAACCCACCTGAGACCCACCGCCCGCACAGTGCCAAAGCCAACGGACCCCGAAGCCGCTGCCCCTCCCTCCTCACCCTGGGCTGCATGGAAACCTTTGGCTCACAGAGAAGCCGACCAGAGGGCTGTGGTGCACTGAGACCCCCAGCACCGCAGAGCCCCGCTTCCGCTCCCAGGCAAAGGCCATTCTCTTCTCTTTGGAATCAACCCTTAGTGTTCTTTTTTTCTGCCACAAAGTGACAGCCAGGAGTCCTGCTTCCTGCAGGGAGTGCCGATGCAGAGAGAGGCCTTCATGCTTATGATGAGCGGGGCCCTTTAGGAACTTCATTCAAGTGAGACAGTGCCGGGGGGGTGATGAGTGGCCTGGCAGGGACCGCGGGCCTTCAGGCACCGCTCAGGAGCCACGGAACTTAGAGCTGCTGGGCCTTAGATTGTTCTCCGCCTCAGCTGTCACCACCCAGAGCCAGCCGAGGTGCCGACCCCGGAAAATGTGTGCAAACAACACAAGCAGGCTGTCCCCTTTGCCTGGATCCGAAAGGGTGGGCAAGGCACAGACAAATAGTGTGGGGTTTGTCACTGCACAAGCGGCTCCCGGGAGGACAGACTGCACTAAGGGGCATGGTGCTCCCCAAAACACAGCCCACAGGGCCCTCACAACCAATACCAGCAAAAGGTGTCCCTCACGCACTCTCCAACACAAACCGCACTGTCTAACAAGGCAGCTGTTGTTTTTACTGTGTTTAATTCCAGAGGAAAGGAGACTTTCCTGGCTAGCTGGGCCAGTGGTCCCACAGGACACATTGGAGAACCACCTTCCCCCATCCCACAGCGCACACACCTCACCTGCTCTCACACACACCTCACACACTCACCTGTTCACTCTCACCTGCTCACTTAGGCATGTGTGCTCACATATGTGCACACACAGATGTACACACACCTATGTACACATGTGCATTTTTTTACCTGACAACCATTTGCAGCGAGAAGAGTTGGAAACGTCTGTGCTGAGTGTGAGCACTTGTTCTTGTGAGAACAATCGCACGTTGGCATTTGGGCTGTTTCGGAGGGAGGGTCCTCCAACAGCTAAAAGCTCTGTGCCGACCTCCCTCATGTCACCTTCCAAGGAGTGACGGTCAGAGGCCAGGGTGGTCTCTCCAAACAAGCAATCAAGCCAGGACAAGACAGGACAGAAGGACACGCACGCCACAACAGTGGACGCACGATGGAGACGGCATTAGGTGACCTCGCTCTTTAGGAGGCCGCAGTATCTCAGAGACCATCATTTGCACAGTGACAATGTCTCCTCTTTAAAACCACGTAGAGGTCACCTCTCCTGAGTAAGCATTTTAAAGGCTGCCGTGGCTACTTCTCCGCCTCCCGCAGTTCCCTCAGAGCAGCTTGGAGGAGGCGCTGAAGTCTCCAGAACATGGTGGGGGCTGCTCTCTGGGGGCCACCTGGGTCTGCGCACTCCTGCACAGCCTCCCGCAGCTGCCGCTGGAGCTGGAAGGAAATGGCAGAGTTCTGGAGAGTCGAGGAGAACCAGTGTCGGAATATTTTGTCACAGACGACCTGAGGGGAAGGACAGGGAGACATTCATTCAGGGAGCACATCCCCTTGAGAGCCCAGAGCCCACAAGTGGTCCTTCCATAGACCTCAGCTCTGCTCCCACACCCCCAAGGGCCTCTGGGGAGGGTTTTGCAGACTCCAGTAGGTACCTTCCCTTCTGGAAATTAAACACTCAGCCCCACGAATAAACTTTGCATCAGGGAGAAGGCTACCTCATATCAGATAGAAAAATCCACTTCAGGCCTCAGAGCAGAGTATATTTCCAAAGATGAAGGGAGCAGGAAGTCACAGGCAGTAACTGCTGCGTAAGGAGCAGCCCCTCGGAGGACCTGAGAATAGTTGCTCTCCCCTCTATCACCACATTGCTGAGGTTGGGCATTTTTAGCCATAAATTGGTACAGTAACAGTGATAACCAGGACAGGGTGTCCTGAGGGTCCAATGACATGTTGGGGAGAAGTAGTATGCACATGTGATAGCACCTTGAGGCTCAGGGGAGAAAGGTGGTAAAGGTCTTTTTAGGAGCCTTTAGGATGGTTTAGTTTAAGCCATTTTCTTGCGGCCATTCATTCTAACCAGGTATGAATTCACTGATGCTGGAGCTCTCTTTACATTCCCAGTTTACACCTTCTGTGTGTTGCACAGCTTTCTGTTTCCTCTCTATTGGGAGAACGGGACTAGGAGCAGCATAATTAACACAGCTTCCTTTTTCTATATCACGCTTTGTATTAGCCTCATTAACAAATGCCTCCATGTTATGGAGCTGCTGTCTCACAGAAACAAATAACTTAACTTCTGTCTCCCAGTGCCTGCAAGGGCAAGGATTCTTTTTAAAAACATTCTCGTGTTGCTTTTTTTGAATTGATAATACATTTTCATGTGCAAAAATGTACAATGTCCCAAAGGACGGGCTGCACACTTAGTCTCCATCCCGGTCCCAACAGCCAGACACTGAGCGCTGGCTCTGAGAGACGACCCCCTCCTCGGCTCTCCTCGAGAGAGAGTGTACTCTATGCACACACACAAGCCTGTGCGTGCAAGTCTTTCTCCTTTACTTTCCATTAATGGCGGTATATAATGCTCGCTGTCTTACGGCTTCCATTCCCACTTAACCAAATATCAGGGAGAGCCTTCCAAATCTGTTCATATAAGGATACCAGAGGCCCGATGAACAAAATTCGTGCAAGAGTAGGCCTTCGCAACCTCGGCCGCCTCAGCTGCTGCCTTGCTTCCCACCCACTGATCATTCCAGAAGGTCGTCCGGAAGGCCATTCTGGAAGGTTGCTCTGCCATCCGGTCTAATTAGCAATTAGCTCTTTATTGTATAGGATACCATTAGTTTCCATGGCTGTCCCTTAAACCTGTGGCTGTATCATAAATTACTTAATTAGTTCCCCATGATGGAAATGTAGGCTGTTTACTAACTTTTGCTATTATGAACAATACTGAAATAAATACCTTGCATATATGTCACTTTTGTGAGTGATTAAATTTCTAGAAATTAAATTTCTGGGCCAAGGGGTATGTGCATTTTTTCTTTTGCTACATCTTGCCAAACTGACCCCCATAAAAGTTGCACTAAGTTACACACTCACAGCAATGTGCAATGAGAATGCTCCTCTGCCCCATGCCCTCGCCAGCACGTGTGTTATCTTTCATTTTTGCCAGCTCATGGGTGAGAAGGTTTCATCTGCATTTCTTAGCAGTCAGGTTGAAAGCTATTTCTGCTTCCCTTCCATTGAATGGTCGAGTTAATATCCTTTGCCCACATTTCCACCAGGTGTTGAACTTTTTCATATTAATTTGTAGATGTTCTTAATATCATAACGATCTTTGCCCCTTGCTTAGGTTGGTTTCTTGGGGAGCGGACTCTAAGAGGGAGGTTTGCACATGGAGATTTATAGAGGGGGCATCCTCAGGGACCACACTTCCACACTGTGCTTGGCAAATGCCCCACTCACACTTGTTCTGTGACCAATCACAGAACACTGCCCCAGGGATGTGACAAAGAAGCTCTGCTGGACAGGGACAATCCTGGGGATACTCTCGGAGCTTCAGAGGCTAAGGGATAAGGGTCCCCACTTGCCTCGATAAATCTCTAAGGGCCCTTTATATATGAGGTGGGACAAAAGAAGGTTTACAGTTGTGAGTACACAAAACACAGGATTTATTCTTGCATTATTATTTATTAGGAATTGTATATTTTCAGTAGGAACAACCATAACCCTGCTTTTGCCCCGCCCTGTATTAGTCTCTCATTATGGGCACAGGGCAGGTGGTTGCTGTTGTAGTGACAACCATCTTGTTCCCGCCACTGAAGCAGAGGCTTTCCCTGCAGACCCGCCTAGGATGTGCGTGCACATGAAGCTAGAGGCTGGGGCGGGGAAGAGGCCTCTGGAGGCCACATCACTGCTGCGTGCTTCCCACCCAGAGCTTTTATCTGGCCTGGTCCAGGAATTCCAGATTCACAACCACTGCCAGGTCTCCCAGAACAGTCCTCTTTTGTTGCCTGACGCAGCACCAAGCTCTGGCCTGCTCTGGCCCAAGCCCATCTCGCCAGGTCTGTATCCTGCGTTTGGGCACACTGGCCTTTTGGGTTGGAGGACGGCAGGGAAGAACAGCTACAGAAAAGTAAGTGGGGTAGTGGGTTGGATAAGTGAATAAGAAAGCAGGAAAGTGGAGGTGAGGCAAGGGCACAGACATGACTGAACACAGGCAACCAGGTGGTGGGCCCAGCTTCTCAGCCAGGGGCTCTTCCTGGTTGCAATCAACACCTATGAGCTCAGGCTCATCCACGCCCACCTGAGAGCCTCCAGGGAGGGCTGAGGGCAGATAACTTCTGCCCAAAGAAGAGGGAGTGTTCCCACTGATGGGGTCTGGAGCCCTGCTGTTGGGACCTCCCTGACTCTAGACCCTATCTGAGAGCCTGGACCCAGCATCCTTCCTATTTATTTATCACTGATTCCTTCCTATTTATTTATCACTGATTCCTGGACTTGGGACACATTCTCTCTCCTTCTATTACCCACCTGCTGGCCCTAACACATGCCTGTCAGGACTGTGGTGTCTGTCCAACCTCTCTAATTTGGACAGTTTCTCAGAATGGCTTTGCATTCTTTTTATTCTTAGTACTCATTCTGAGTGGGGGCAGGGAGGTGGCGGGAACAAGGCTGACTTTGCTGGGAGCTGTATCCGTTGGACCTCATGGCCAACAACTTCATGGGGCAAACAACAAAGAATGAATGACCACCGCCTCCCACCATCCCCACCCTTGCAGCACACATCAGGCCCAGGTGGCACAGGGTGCGGTGCTCCATAGAGCGGTCTCACCGCTGCTTACCTGCAGGTTGCTGTTGACTCTCTGCGCACCACACTTGTTGACTCTGAGATCGCACTTTGAGAAACAGTCAAAGAAATTGCAGTCTTCATCTCCCGTGCAATTCTGCTCGAGAATTTCCCTCATTTTAGGTTCAAAAAAAGCCATGTCCACATCGATAGCCACGACCTGTAACCAAACAGCACAGGGTAATTAAGGGGGCACTGGGCTCAGCACAGAGGGAGCCTGGGCAGCACCTCCATCTCTGTGTTCCCGAGCCGGGGTCACAGGGGGCCATCACAGAGCTCTGCAGCCAGCGGAGCCCAGGCCATGCAACTGGCATAGATCCTATCACAAGGCTTTCACTTTGAGAAGGACCTTTGCTGTCACTAGCGAAAGCCTAGGATTTGGGATTGTGCAGAGAGCATCCCTCTTCATTTTTAAATGTTTCTCAGCTTTTAAAAGTAGCATCTCTAAAATGTCTTAAAAATGAATGACTCCCCCTACTTGCTTTACTACTTTGGTCTCTGGCCTTCAAGGGTCAAGATTACAAAGCAGTGAGAGACAGGTCATCCACCCCCTTGAATATAATTAATAAAAGGAAACTACGTTCAAGAGGCAGGTCCGTGGGTGTGAAAATGAGGCTGACTGTATCTAGGTTGTCTACCTACGGCATCTCTGTTACCTGGCTTGCAATTGACTATTTGGATAGACATGTGGGGGGAAATGACAGCGCCAATGTTCTCAGATTAGGGTTGATATGTGTGGAGTCTGATCCAATATCATCAGACGCTACATCCCATTGTCAGCCTAAGAACTGTGACCCCTGGAATCTCTTTATCTTCTTGGCTTCAAACCAAAGAGGCTTCAAAACAAGAATAATATCTAAATTATGCAGATTTCCTTCACCACCTGAATTTAAAAAAAAATGAGCTCAAACCTGTGAAAACCTGGAGTTGGCCCAAATAAAGCAGTTTATAGCTTCAAGGTATTAAACAGCTTATAAGACTTGATGAATTTGAGGGAGTCTGTGGCATTTCACAAGCCTTCACAGGTCAACGTCAAAACATCACCCTTTCCTTCTCCCATTGGTAGCATCTCAAGAAAGGGCTCATTTGTTTTTGTTTCTCATTCAGGGTAGATGCCAAAGGCAATAAAGTTTCTTGGGGAATATTTCTTGAGGAAGGAAAATAATTTATTTCAGAATTTGGGGAGAATAATGAAACAAACAAACAAACAAAAAAACAGGGAGCTTTTTCCTTGTTAAGAGCTTTACCTAATTACTAATTCATGCACAGCAAACAGAAATTATCATTTTAATCAGTTTTCCTGTCTCATTATTTAGCCAAAAGAAATAGCTCACTTCATTATTTGCACATGTTAATAGACTGAAAAAGTATTAGGCTATGCTAATGATCTACAGCCTTTCTAGTGTATTATTAGGGCTACAAGACCCTTCTCTTTCTTTTACAGTTTCTGGCAATCCCCCCAGCTTCTTCTGGGGCCCCAGATGGAACTTCAGCTACTTACAATTTCTCTCTTTACCATTACTGATGGTTCCCTTCTCAACTCCTAGGAGAACCAGATTTATCTTTTAATTTTTGTGCATGGCATAGGATGGATTACAGCCATTATGAGCATAACTATAAATACCGAAAATAGGAACAGTGACCAAACAAATCAGAAGGCCTGCAGGAGGTTTCTCAAATTGTATCAGGAGAATCCTAAAATTCTTCCTGCGTGGAGTGGCCTAACTCATGCCACCTTCAAACTTCATCCTGTGCCAGCCCGGAAAGCACCGATGAGAAGCATTTCATTCTCCACTGGGGAACGTGGCTCTGGGGGAAGAAACATATCACCTGCCTGAAAGGAGCTCTTGCTGGCAGCAGTCCGGGAGCACGAAGCAATGATGTTCCCTACTTGTCCTTGTGCAACCCCTCCTTAGGCTAAATCGTCAAGACCTGTAAGTGGGGACCTGGAGGAAGTGAATGATTTAGAGTTGTCAATTCTTCCCGTCATCTGAGCAACTGCAACATGGCCTGAAGGGAGGACCTGCCTGCTGGTCCCCTAGTTTGTTTCTCAAACTCAGACGGCCACATCCATCCTCAGGAGGTCTTGGGTAAAGGCGGAGAACTTGCATTTCTAACCCGTTCTCTGGTGATGTGGCTGGTTTTTACTTAAAATCGTAGGTAAAATGAACTTCTTGAACCTCAGCCTCGTGAGGAAGGTCAGCAATGCCGGGGTCAGCACAGTGGAATCTGGTCCTTCCCTCCCCGACCTCACGCTCGCTCTGGCAGCAGCCAGGGCTGCATGCTGCAGGGCCGAGTGCTTCAGCACAGCAAGTCCGGCCTGGCCTGGTCAGGAGAGCAGCCAGGACTTCATTGAACAACTATCTCAGGCCTACGATGCAGGAGATGCTGGAAGGCACAATGGAGGTGGACCTTGCAAGCCAGTAATGCCCCATGTTGCTCACTCCTAGGGGAAGACCCATCAGCACCACCTCCTTCTAAAGCCTTTCCTGGGAACCCAGCCCAGACAGCTGCTGGGTTCCCTCGACTGCCACCACTCACTGACACGCCCTCATACTTGCTGGATGAATAAACAAATTATCTCATGACAGGAAGGACGGACCCCTAACTACCCAAAGCTGGTATGTGAACACTCCATGCCTCCTTGCCCAAGGCCTCAGGGTGGCTGGGTCCTCAGGACAGCTCTGAGGAGAGCCACGGTCCTTTGTGTTTATTATATAACCTTCCTGCTCACAAAGTAAGGAAGCCTCGGCCAGGACCTCAGCTCTGAGAAATAAGCCTATGAGTCTGGGCATCCTGACTTTCACAGCTTGTCTGGCAGGAGACCTCTCTGGAACCTCAAG
>NW_006289416.1:9331828-9341975 GCF_000327345.1 Myotis davidii | reverse complement strand
TAATAGTACCTTCTATTTGTCCCTTATGTTTTGACTGGGGCGGATGAGAGGAACCATATACTAAACCTGACAAGCTCAGGAGAGGCCTTACAAACTCAGACACCTAATGTAACCACATAGGATGCTCTGAAATGAAAATTTTTTTTAACTAAAAGCAATTCATGGCAGGTAGTCATGTCCAAAAGCAGTATTTTTCCTAACAAAAGTCTATCAGTCAATCTTTACCTTAATTGAGCCTATTATCTTTTTGCATCTAAGATAACATATCTTTGGAATGTCAAAGTAATTTTCCTTTTTAAAAAAATGTATATTTATAGTTGGAAGTATTACAGATGTTCCTCTCCCCCCCCCCATCACCCCCTCCTTCCCACTCCTTCCCCAGGCCTTCACTACCCTATTGTCTGTGTCCATGGTTATGCATATATGCATATAATTTCCTTTTTCTGGACCCCTCAAAGCTCAGGCACCGCTCTGCAGAGACCACAAATCCCCTCATTGTCATTGGGTTCATTGTCTGTTAATTATCCTGCACCCACCTAAGTGAAAGAAGTATGTGTCTATCATTTTACTTTTTATCCAATCCCAGAGGTTTCTCCATGTTGCTTTCTCCCACCTCCCTAATCTATCACCAATGGATTTCATGTAACCCACTTATGTCTTCTCTTTTTATTGTAATGTATTTCAAAGGATGCAAAGCTGTCATTCTCTGGAATATAATATCTAACTATTGAGGTTTTGTCATCAGATTGGCCCAATAAACTCATAAAAATTCTCTTATAGGTTTGATCATTTCTTATGTTGACAGAGCGTAGTCCACCGTGAGCCAGCCTCCACAATGCCCAGCCCACTGAGGTGGCCGGAGTGAAGCTGGCCTGGGCCTTCCCCTGCTGGCACATGCAGTGTAAGAGATGACTCATTGCAACAGGGGTGACCCCAGGCAATGGCCCCTGGGATAGAGCATCCAGATCAGATAGCATTATTGTGACACCTGGGTTTACCTAAGGAGTGGGGGAGGAGAGAGAGGATTATCTTCCAATGACACTGCAGTCCCTCCTGCCACTGCAGCTCCTCCTCATTCAATTCCTCTGACACCGGAGAGGGAGCAAAAATGCACCTGCCCTGCAGAACAGTGCAGAGGCCACCATATCCACCTGGGCAGGGCTGTCCCTGCAGGAGGCGCCCCACTCCAGTCCCTCTAGAAATCTTACCCATGGAAGGGAAGCTAGCTAGAACCTCCAGGGAGAAAGTGCTAGAAAAATGTTGCACACTGTCATGGGGCCTGGACAGTTTGAAGATAGCATCCCCCAACTGGATTGTTGTCCAAAAGCCCCCACAGCCATCCTCTTCATCATCCTGTGTGGCCCCTCATCCCTGAAGACTGCTTTCTGCTCTCAGCAAGAGCTTGCTTTCCAGAGCAGCACCAGGGAGGATACCTCTTGTCTCTGAGGCCTGGGCTCCTGCCTTCCAGCCTTTCATTCTACCCACCCCCTGGAGTGGGGTGAGGTGCATGTGTCCTTTGAATTCTCATGAACTGTGCTTGGGCTGCGTGGGATGTCCAGGCTACAAGGCAGCATGATGCTACATGGATTTCAGAAATGCTCTCATTTAAAACCATCCGTCCCCCACACGATGTGTCCACTCTCCAAGGAGCACTCACCGTGAAGTCCCTCCTGATGGCAAAGTTCTCGGGCTTGACATCGCAGAGGTGGAGGCGGTGGGAGAAGTCGTTGTCGAAATGTCTCACCAGGTCCAGGAAGCTGAGGGCCATGTCGCTGACGGCCTGGGCCTGGCCCCGCGAGGCCCCCTCCAGGGGGAAGAGAGCCCTGTGGTGGGGGCTGCCCGCTGCCAGGTACTCCACCGCGTAGAAGTGGCCGCAGGAGCCCAGCAGCGGCGGGGCGTGCGGGCTGAGGCCGTGCAGCATGCTGAGCAGCACGAACTCCTCCTGCTGCGCCAGCGACCACAGGCTGGCCAGCTGGCCCCGCCAGCGCGCACCCCGGCCCCCCGGCCACAGCGGCCCCAGGCTGCCGGCCGCCAGCTCCAGGCCCAGGGCGCTCTTGACCTCCCCCGCCACCAGCAGGAGCAGCTCTGCCTCCGGGAAACCCTGGCCTCCGTCCTCGGCCTGGTCCTCCATCAGGCCAGGCGGCCGGAAGCTGGAGAAGGCCTCCTCCTTGGACTTGAGGATGACCGGGCGGCCGCGCCAGTCCGCCTGCAGCACCTTCTTGCCCCTCTCGTAGTACAGGCAGCGCTGGTACCGCAGCCTCCCCGCCACGCACAGGTCCTCGCAGAGGTCGCCCGCCAGCGCCCCGCCCTGGTAGTCCTGGCACTGGAAAGAAGGGACAGCAGGTCACAAGGTGGTGGTGGCGGGAGGGGGCAGGACAAGGGCCCAGGTTGGTCCCTGCGCTTGGGGGGCTTCTCATCAGCCCTTGAGGGGAACCCCATGAGCCCTGCAGGGTCTTTGGAAAGTCAATGCATAATTAAATAAAACACTTCAAAGTGCCTCATATTTATGTTTCTCAATCGGGCCCAGGGCTAGGGTCTCAAAATCAAAACACCCAGAGCCCAGAAGTTGGTCTCCCACCGTCCAGCTGTGGTGACCCCGCCAGTACCACACTGCAGTCATCCCTAAGAAGCCAGTCCAGCCAGAACTTGCTAAAGCAATGGCCTCAGACAAGGCCCACCTGCCTCGGGCACACCTGGCCAGCTCCCAGTTAACAATGCCACTTTCTGAGCTCAGTCCAGCTGTATGCGAGCGGAGCCTCCATCCAACTACAGGTACCAGGCTCCAGAGTTCACAGAACAGTGGTGGCTGCCTTTGAAACTCATCCATGATAGCGGAGTATGACATGGGCAAGGTAAGTTTGGGAAGTGTGGTTTAGGAAAACGGGGTTTGTCCCTGGGCTCTGCCCCTCACTAGATGTGGAGCATGTTTTCAAATCTGTACTATGGGCTGATAATACTGTGTCACACGAGGCCTGTGGAGGTCAACCAAGGTCATGGGTGCAGAGGACTCGGTTATCTCAGGGAATGCTAGTTTTATCCTGATCATTAGACATCGGGAGCCAAGGAGGCTTCTTCCTAGAGCAGTGATGGCAAACCTTTTGAGCTCGGCGTGTCAGCATTTTGAAAAACCCTAACTTAACTCTGGTGCCATGTCACATATAGAAATGATTTTTTGATATTTGCAACCATAGTAAAACAAAGACTTATATTTTTGATACTTATTTTATATATTTAAATGCCATTTAACAAAGAAAAATCAACCAAAATAATGAGTTCGTGTGTCACCTCTGACATGCGTGTTATAGGTTCGCCATCACTGGCCTAGAGAGATGCATCTGAGCTCACTTTTTTTAAAAATATATTTTTTATTGATTTCTTACAGAGAGGAAGGCAGAGGGATAGAGAGTTAGAAACATCGATGAGAGAGAAACATCGATCAGCTGCCTCCTGCACAATCCCCATTGGGTATGTGCCCTCAATCAAGGTACAAGCCCTTGACCAGAATCGAACCTGGGACCCTTGAGTCCCCAGGCCGACACTCTATCCACTAAGCCAAACCAGTTAGGGCCTGAGCTCACTTTTAAAAGACAAATTGCAAGTCTGCTTAGCAGGCAAGGAGTGGGAGGGCAGTTTCATGGAAGGAAATAGCCTGTGCCAAGACCTGGAGTTGCGAAATAGCATGGGGTGTTCAGAGAACAAGACCAGTTCACAGTATGGAGAGCAGGTCAGAGCATTGGCCTTTGTTTGATGGACTGGGGTGTCCTATCAAAAATGCCATTCCTGCCCTGGCCGGTGTGGCTACATTGGTTGGGCATTATCCTGTGCACTGAGGGGTTGCCATTCCATTCCCAGTTGGAACATATATGCTCAGGTTGCAGCTTGATCCCTGCTGGTTGTCGTGCAGGAGGCAGCCAATAGATGTTTTGCTCTCCCACAGATGTTTCTCTCTCTTTCCCCCTCTACCTTCCTCTCTCTCTAAAAAATCAATTTTAAAACTGTAAAAACAAACAAACAAAAAAGCCATTTCTGCATCTCCACCTGGCACAAATGCTTCCTACCCTGCAAGGTCAGATCAACCTTCCCCTGAGGCAGCCCTACCTGCTGGTGGGGATGCTCCTCTGCCCGGGCTCTCACTAAAGGACCCACCCTTGCGCCAACCCCCTCCTGCAGGTTTCCCGCAGCTCAGCCTTCCCTACAAAACTGTACTGCATTGATGAAATCAAATTCAAATTGAATTGAAACCTATCCAAGATTTGCCCCTGCAAATTTGGAAGGCAGTTCCAAACAAGAGTCGCAAGATATTTTGAACAACAGTCTAATCATTGAATCTGGCATATGGCCTATCGATTTTGGAGGGGAACATTAATGTTGGCTGTTTTCTGAAGATCAGCACTTGGAGGCATAAGGGATGGGTGTTAGGCATCGGCAAGGACAGGAAGTGGAGCAAGATGCCCAGGTGAGGTCTTAGGTCATTTATCATAGGAGACCGTTTACATTAGAGCAAAGCACAACAATGCAATTATCACACAACTGTTCTTTGCTATCATCCTTTAGGATAGAGGATTTGGGGCATTTCGGTTCCCACGCCACTTATGTAGAATGTAAACTTTGTCCACAGCAGCTATTCTGGTCACTAGTGCCAGAGTGCGTCTGCGGAGTCTTCGCATGTCTGTGCATACTAAACACAGAGAAAAGCGTAATCTAGCATTTAAAAAAAACAGCAAACTTACAGTATAGATTATGAGGTTACAAACTAATGAATAATTGTCATGTTAGAGACAATCATTAAATTATTTTATTTAGCAGCAGGTCCTATTGAAGTTGCTCTTTTTTTTTTTTTCAAAAAAGTAGGTGTGTTTTTTCTATTTTGAGAGAAAGAGGAAGGGAGAGGTTGAGAGAGAAACAAGAATCATCATGCATATAAGCATAACCAATGGACATAAGACACTGGGGGATAGGGGAGGCTAGGGGACTGTCTAGGGCGGGGGGAAAAATGGAAAAAAATAATAAAAAATTAAAAAAAGAATCATCAATCAGGTTGCCTCCTGCATGCCCCTCTCCCCCCACTAGGGATAGAGCCTGCAACCCCGGGCATGTGCCCTAACCAGGATTGACCCATCAAATTATCAGTGCAAGGGATGACACTCAACCACTGAGCCACTGGCCAGGGTGAAGAAGCTCTTTTTTAACTAAAAAGAAAATAGATAAAATGTGCTTTTATTTCCTTTAACTCCATTTTAAAAATCAGTTTCCTCTGACTATGAGGAGATCCAAACTGCCCGTTTGAAGACAGGTACATTCCTGTACCCACATGTGTGTGCACAGAAAATCCACAGGTATACACTGAGAAAAAAGTCTCACTGTAGTTAAGTGGCATTATCTAATTAGTTGGACTCACCGTGCGTTTGTATTTCCCGTAGGTTGTGTGGGAATATGCAAACACACATTTTCAGCATGCCCAGCTCTGCAGGAAGAGTTCTTAGTGGTTGTCGCTTAGGATCTCTCCGGCTTGTATCATGCTTCTCAAGCAAAAACAAAGCCTGTCCGTTCCAGTTTGGGAAATGGTTGACAGGTCTCGGGGGTCATGCCTAAGATCTGGGTTTTCTGTGTGTTTGGTTTTGTTTTTAAGGAGTGTTGAGTTCCTATGTGGTTAGCTATCGTCACACGATGAAGATCCTCCCCCGGCAGTGATGCTGTGCCCTGCAGACTCTCAGAGCAACTGGCCAGTCTGCTGGGCAGCCTTCCTGACCCTGGACGGGCACTCAGGAGAATAGAGTTATTCTCTGCTATAAAGTCTTTCTGGGCATGCACCCTGGATGTGCGCTAAGGCCCTGGGTTTCCATCACAGCAAAAAAGACAAGCCTGTCCTATTAAACAGGAACCCCAAATGTAGGCAACTAAGTTACATCACATCAAGCCTAACTAGCCAAAAGGGAAGGAG
Source organism: Myotis davidii (assembly GCF_000327345.1). Taxonomy (NCBI): domain Eukaryota; kingdom Metazoa; phylum Chordata; class Mammalia; order Chiroptera; family Vespertilionidae; genus Myotis; species Myotis davidii. The sequence goes on along the minus strand of NW_006289416.1, from coordinate 9,336,034 downwards.
GCCTCTGAATAGCAGCCGTGGGAACAGTTGTGAGACGCTTTGGAAGCGATATGCTGTGGAGGGTTACGTATACCCAGTTGTTACTGACGGTTCTCATTACTAAAGAAGCCACTCGCTGTCACAGGGCCTCTCCTATCAGACGGCACACAGATCACCCTGGCTCCACACACGCTAACGGCACAAATCAGGACAAGCTGACCCCTCTGGGGCTCAGTTTCACCATCTGCCAAATGGGGATAGTCAAAGCACAGGCCTCCCAGAGGCTGTGGAGAGCATTAAGTGAAATGATACATGTAAAACTAATCACAGTGCCTACCCTGAGAAGCAGACGGGCACCCGCAGCCCAGCCCCCTCTGCCACTGCATGAAGAACTCCGCCCGCAGAGTAGGAGCCTGGCGCAAGAATTACCAAGCATGGCCTAAGGCTCATCTGCCTGCATCGCCTCCTGGCACTGCTCTCTGGAACAGTCGGGCTGTAGCAAGCTCCCAGGGCAGACTAAGAGGGCATGTGGATGTCTTGATTATGGGATGAGCTGGAAAGCCGCAGTACAGAGGAGCACTGCAGTCTGACTAGGGAAATCCAAAGCTCTCAGACCCAGTGCTCCACTCTTTGGAACAGGGCCAGTTGGCTCTTCCAGGGCTGGGGAGCGCGGTGGGCTCCCTCAGGTCGGGTGGCTTGGGGCTAGCAGCAGACCTGGCTCCTGGCTCCTCTGCTTCAGCTAGACTCCTCCTGTGCACTGGGGGCCTGGGAAACCCCAGGCCTTGCCCACAACTCTGCTGCCCCTAACAGAGAGAGAAAGAGGGCTCCCTTTGGCTCGGTTCAGTTACTCCTTCTATGCTCTGCTATTCAGAGGGAAAGCTAATGAGAGTCTGGAGGCCAGTCAGAAAACTAACAGCCTGTTTTATTACTAAGGATAAAAGCCAGGCAGAATGAATTGAAAGTGCTTGGGGAGCCCAGAGACAGGAGCTTGATTCAGCTGGAGTCCTGGGAGGCCACCGTGCCAGCCTCTGCGGGGCAGCTAGGGCCCAGCGAGCGAGGTTTGCAGACTGGGTCTTATTCAAAGCTTGTGCGAGGGTAGTGTCCTAGGTAAAAGGGAGCCAGCGTGCTGCGTGGGGCTCACATCAACAAGTCAGAATGGAGAAGGTAGGAAGAGAGGGAGAGAAAGCCAAGTCCTGATCACGTGGGAGAAACCATGGCCTCAAACAAGGCGTGCAAATGATGCTCCTCGAAAAGTCAGTTCAGGGAGACAACGGCAGGTGAACTTCAGCAAGAGGGACCTGGGATTTCACATCATTCTTTTGGTAACAAGAAAGGAGAGAGCCTCCAGAAGCAGGACCGCCCTCTTCAGCTTTAGGTCAGACTAAAAATGACCCCCTCGGGCTGCCATTGGAGATCTAGTGGTAGAACCGCTCGTCAGAATTGGCTTTAATTTATGGGCTGAAATGCTTGGAAAGTTATGATGAGCAATTACTTAATTTATACTAGGCTATTCATTTCCATTTGGCCTTTCCCACTTAGTCAAAGGTAGATAAATGGAAAAGTGGAATTCATCTTTTACTTTAATCTAAAAGATTATTTTCTATTATTTTTATAAGCAGAAGCATTCCATCTTGGCCAAACTATTAATCTTCATTCACTATAAACAGTCAATCAGCACCCCCCCCAAAAAAAAGAAAGGAGTTTTTATATGGGTTCCTGAGAAAATCAATGAGCTCATGCAACTTAAAGAAAACTTGATAAACTTTAGTGTAACCATCAGTGGGTGGGTGGTAGATGCATGGATGCGGAGATGCATGGATAGATGATAGGATGGAGGGAATCAATGATGTGAGTCTCATTTGCACTATGGTCCATTCATGATGACACATGTCAGTCTCAATTAGGGAATATGATTTGTTTTAGCATGTACCTTTCACTCATTATTCCTTAAATTTTTCCAGTCTCACTTTTTATATAATAAAATCATTTACTTGAAAACCTTTATGCTACCCCGTTTTGAAAACCTACAGTGTCAGCCCTAGCCAGTTTGGCTCAGTGTCTATAGCATCAGCCTGGGCACCAAAGGGTCCCAGGTTCGATTCTGGTCAAGGGTACATGCCTGGGTTGCAGGCTCGATCCCCAGTAGGGGTCCTGCAGGCGGCAGCCGATCAATGATTCTCTCTCATCATTGATGTTTCTCTCTCTCTCTCTCTCTCCCTCTCTGAAATCAATAAAAATATATTTTTTAAAAAAACAAACCTACAATCTCAAAGGGCCCACCCATTTATAAGCAATTGAACTAAAAACTTCCCATGCGTTTCTTGAAGATTTCTTAGAAAACAGATCACTTTTCACACCAAATGCTTAGATGCTCACTGTTTGGAGAAGTGAATAAACACTTCAAATATCAATGTAACAGGAGTAGCCGCTATCTTCATCTGTCTTGGCTTTCCTTTGGGGGATTTCTCCCTTTGTTCAAATCTCCTAAAGCACATAATCTTCTGAACCAAACTGAGACTAAGGAGCAGCCAACGTTTGGGAAGCAACTGATGAGCATCTGGGGCCCAGTGAGCGCAGACAGAACCCTGCGGTTCTGTCTCCCCTTCCCGCCCCTCCCAGCGGAGGAGCAATCAGGCCCTCCTGTGGAGGGACAGAGACTGCAGCCACTACTCCAGGACTAGGGTCCACGGGAGTCGGATCGCCTCCCGGAAGCACGCTGTGCCTGGGGTCCCACCGATGCATGAGGCGAGTGTGAGGGGAGCGAGGCTTGGGGCGCAGGAGGCAGGGCCCTGTTAGCGCATCGGCTCGGCGTGGTGAAGCCCGTGTTGGAATAGCAGAACGGAGTCTGGGCCAGAGAACAGGGACCCAGGGATCCGAGAGGCATGTTGGTCCGCATCCTGGCCCCTAACCCGGCTGCCCCACACGGGATGGGCCACCAAGGGGTTGTGGGGAGACTCGGAGCCTACCGCAAACTTTCTTTAGGAGCGCGGGCTCAGGGGCGGCGGGAGAGCAGTCGGCAGGAAGACTCTTGGGACAAAGGACCAATTTTGGCGACGTGGGGAGAAACACCCCTGCGCGCCCGGAGGGCTCGGAGACACAGTGCCCATCCCACGGAGACTGGGACCTGCACATCCTGCATCCCACGACCCGGGTCCCACCCCTGCACCCGGGCGCACCTCGCGGGCTGTCCACCTCACTCATAGGTCCCCGAAACACCTTTCCTTTGAATTTCACCAGCAGAGGCAGCTGCTCAAATCCTGATTTTCCTTCTTCGTGATGATTTATAAGCCTCTTCCCTTCTCTCCACATGGACCATCAGGGTAAATCTCCACCAGCAGTGATGAGGCACCTTCAGCTCCAAGTAGACCGGCTCAGCGGGGGAGGGGATGCGGGGGAGAGGCCACGCGAAGGGAGGGGAGGCTCCGAGGCTGGATCCCCTGCCCTGCAAGTCCTGGGGTGGGTGAGGGTGTCCGCTGGAGCACTGGGGAAGGGGGTGTCCGCTGGCCGTTCCCTGGTCCGTGCGTGCTGGACGCCCCGCTCCACCGCAGCACCCGGACACCCTTTCCGCTTGTTTTGCACCTTCCCCCCAGATCAGCTCTCCTCTTAAACAGAATCCGCGCAGATTCAAACTCCCTGGTCTAGACTCCTGGCTTCTCGGCCAACACATCTTCAATTCAGACAAAATCCGCCCCCCCTCCCCTTCTCCTCTGGGCGGCAGCGCAGTGTCCCAAATCTAGACCCCTGGTTGCTCTCTGTCCCCTCCCCCATGTGCCTCGGTTAGATTCCTCTCTTGCCTACATCACCCCGACTTGAGAGGCCCTCCACAGGTGAGACCCTGAGCCTGCGCAGAGTCCTGGGTCCCGGACAGTTTGTGGCCACTGTCACGCTGTGGCCACTGTCGCCTTTTCCCAGGCAGCATCCTGAATCCTGAGTCCCCCAGCCCCCTGCCCAGGCTGCCAAAGACTCCAGGGCGTCCTTTCCAGGGGAAAAAGTGCAGCACTAAACATTTCTGCTTCCCCCTGGCAAGGAGAAAGCACTCACTAAACGCGTCTAAATCTGCATTTAGGTCTGTTGGTAACAAGGTCTCCGGGAGTGAGCTTCAGTGCTCTACCCCAGCCATTACATAAAATAGGCACCTTGGTTGGCAGACCTGTCCCTGGTTCTTGTCTCCTCCCCAGCCTCCAAGTTGCTGCTCCCTGGAAGCCTGTTTCCTGCCCACCCACCCCC
>NW_006289416.1:9330193-9331596 GCF_000327345.1 Myotis davidii | reverse complement strand
CCGCCTTCCCCACCCCAGTCCTGGTGAGTGGTGCACCGGGAGCTGTCCCAGCTGAGGGCTTCTGCAAGGCAGGCCCAGGGCCTCTGCCACTCACTGGGCAGGAGCTTATTCTGGCCTGTTAGGTGCCAGCTCATGGGGTCACACTCCCACCTGCACTGTACCTGGATTTCACATATCCATTTCTGAGTGTGGGGACAGCAGAAATTACTCTGGCCGGGATGAAGCATTCTGTCAGTCTCCCTAGGGAACTGGCTTCCTAATTGTGTCGGTTCTGCAGTCACCGGTTTAACTTCAAGCTTCAAGACTCAATGGTAGAGGTCTCCAGAAATTGTGAAACACCACACTAACAAGAAACACTCTGGGTACACCTCGGATATTCCCTAATGCCACAGACACTGGGATTTGGGGATCACTCCACCCACAGCAGTAATGCCTGTCCCTTCCCTTATGACCAGCCCTCCCACTCCAGGGCACACCCAGCCCCAACCCCAAGCACCACATGGGAATATTGTTCTAGGCACTGTTCAGACTTGGTCATCTCGTTTCAAAATGGTTGTGAAGCACAGAAGGCATTTTAGAAGAGACACTGCTTTCAAATCCTGACTCGATGGTGGAAAGGTGATTGATTCCCTTTCTCCAAAATGTTATGGGGGAGGGGCACAAATAGGAAGGAGGATGAGATAAAGAATTGTAAGCATTTATGGTTTCAAACCTAAGAATAAAAACAGGGGAAGCAGAACTTGAAGTCAAAGTCAGGATTTGCAAAGTGAGTGTTACTTGTGTAAGTTTTAAAAATATGTTAATAATCACACTTCTTTTGGCATTTTTAAAAAAAATTTTTTTTTATTGATTTCAGAGAGGAAAGGAGAGGGATAGAGAGAGACAGAAACATCAATGATAAGAGAGAATCATTGGTCAGCTGCCTCCTGCACGCCCCACCCTGGGGACCAAGACCGAAACCCTGCCATGTGCCCTTGACTGGAATCAAAACCAGGACCCTTCCGTCCACAGGCTGATGCTCTATCTACTGAGCCAAACCTGCTAGGGCTCTTTTGGCATTTTAAAAAGAAAAGTATACAGAAGAAAATGATAAGCCCACATTGAGGAGAGCCTTCGAACATTCAGCATTGTTTTAGTACAGAAGTCACAGTCCTCTTGGGAGCTGAAAGCAAACCCCTGGGAGGCAGGACCTGTGCACGACCTCCTGCTATGCGGTTTGCACACTGCAGGAAGCCATGAGGGGCAGGTGGGGCTGAAGTCCACCAGAGCCCAGCTCACCAAGCCCTTTACCTGGGGGTGGAGGCTCATGGTGGGGTGGGGGGGGAGCCTTTTAAAATTATCTGTCCAAAGAGGGCTTTTTGGGGGAATTCACAGGATGGTGACTGATAGGCCATAAAATCTTT
>NW_006289416.1:9328645-9329763 GCF_000327345.1 Myotis davidii | reverse complement strand
CCTGTGGAATTTTTCTTGACAATTCTTCTTTTAACACATAAATATTTCTTTCTGATTTCCCGAGGCTACATTGAACAACGCAGACACATCACTGGGTTACGAATATGTTTGAACATATCCTTTGGATTCTGAACTAATAGATTGGCAGTTGAACTTGTTACTGAGAACAGAATAAGAATATTTTGCTTGTAGGCCATTACTGGAAGAAAAAGTATAATTCTGTAGTTTCCTGACTCTGTTACACCAAATAGCTTTACTAATGCTTGGTTCTGCTACATTTCTATATACATCGAGCTCATAAAAATATTTTTCTTTCTACAAAGACTGACAACAACAAACATACCTATGTTTGTATGTACTTAGTATGTTTTTGTACATTAGCTCACATCATTCTCCCAGCACCCCACCGAGGGTGAGTGTTATAACCTAAAACCTCACAGAGAAGGGCATGGCCTTTTGTATCTGATCTGTTAGTAGGAGGGACAGGTTAGAGGCCCACTCACCTGCTTCTAGGTTGATGCTCTGATTCCTCTTTCAAAGCTGGGATTTCCCACTCTAGAAGTGACCCTGTGGAATTTTTCTTGACAATTCTTCTTTTAACACATAAATATTTCTTTCTGATTTCCCGAGGCTACATTGAACAACGCAGACACATCACTGGGTTACGAATATGTTTGAACATATCCTTTGGATTCTGAACTAATAGATTGACAGTTGAACTTGCTGCTGAGAACAGGATATGAATATTTTGCTTGTAGGCCATGACTGGAAGAAAAAGCATAATTCTGTAGTTTCCTGACTCTGATTACACCAAATAGCTTTACTAAAGCTTGGTTCTGCTACATTTCTATATACGTCGAGCTCATAAAAATATTTTTCTTTCTACAAAGACTGACAACAACAAACATACCTATGTTTGTATGTACTTAGTATGTTTTCGTACATTAGCTCACATCATTCTCCCAGCACCCCACCGAGGGTGAGTGTTATTACCTAAAACCTCACAGAGAAGGGCATGGCCTTTTGTATCTGATCTGTTAGTAGGAGGGACAGGTTAGAGGCCCACTCACCTGCTTCTAGGTTGATGCTCTGATTCCTCTTTCAAAGCAGGGATTTCT
>NW_006289416.1:9327169-9328278 GCF_000327345.1 Myotis davidii | reverse complement strand
TCCCCCTCATCCAGGTATCCTGTGGGCTTGTCCATGTGATCAGTAAACCGTTCAGGAATGTTTGTCACCTCTTCCATGTATGCATGCTCCAGCTACAGCAGTGGTTCCCAAACTTATTTGGCCTACCACCCGCTTTCCAGAAAAAATATTACTCAGCGCCCCCTGGAAATTATTATTTTTTTTATTTTAATAGCAATTAAACAGAAAGATATATGTATTAATGTTTCTACATTTTTCGTAAAATATAGTAAAGAAAGGTGTAAATTAGAAACATTGAAGTTTGAAATTATGAAACTTTATTGAACTCAGAATAGAAAGGTAATACAAAAAGTTAAAACAAATGCACCTGTGGCCATCACCGCCCCCCCTTGATCGCTGCAGCGCCCACCAGGGGGCGGTAGTGCCCACTTTGGGAATCACTGATTTAGGAGAATTAGCATTTTTGAAGAACATGGGCAAAGTTGTCCAACAGTGTGTCTACAACACAATTATGACAGCAATGGGTTGGAAGTAACCTACACGTGTATGGTGGGGATGGTTCAGTAAACCATGAGTGGAAAAAGGTATACTGCCCTCAAACACTGTGACATGAAGTGCATGTTGATGGGACACGTGTTATAGGGGGAGTCACTACAGTCTTTGCTGTTCCTCTAATGCAGTGGCTCTCAACCTTCCTAATGCCGTGACCCTTTAATACAGTTCCTCATGTTGTGACCCAACCATAAAATTATTTTCGTTGCTACTTCATAACTGTAATTTTGCTACTGTTATGAATCATAATGTAAATATCTGATATGCAGGATGTATTTTCATTGTTACAAATTGAACATAAAGCATAGTGATTAATCACAAAAACAATATGTAATTATATATGTGTTTTCCGATGGTCTTAGGCGATCCCTGTGAAGGGTTCATTCGGCCCCCCCAAGGGGGTCGCGACCCACAGGTTAAGAACCGCTGCTCTAACGCCTCTGCTGTGTGTTGATGTTGGCCAGAAATCTTCTCACAAAATGAATTACCGCGTTCCTTAGGGGACTCGTCTCCGTTTATAAGCCCCTGGGGTTTCTAACCGCCCCTAGCCCCCCCCCCCCCCCCCCCCCCCACCCCCC
>NW_006289416.1:9320009-9327144 GCF_000327345.1 Myotis davidii | reverse complement strand
CCCCTCCCCAGTTGCACTGCATTGTTTGGGAGTAAACTTTAGTAAAGTTCTAACCTTTTTTTGGCCTCCTTGCTTGTATTTCAGCTCCAGACATAGCTGCCTGTTGGGCGGTCCCCCAGTCCGTGGAGAGGTGCGAGTAGCCACCCTCATGCCCACCTTTGTCCCTCTGCCCTGCGCCCTCTTTGCCGGAGGCACTCATCTCTCACACAGCTGCATTCATGCGCATGCGCGCACAGAGAAGCCTGCTTTTCCAACCTGTTCTATTTCGAGGAAGCACCACGTGGGGAGAAAAAAATGTATCATGCTATTTGGCCTTGAAACACAGGGGCCCGTAGGAAAGGGTGACATTCCAGAATTTGTTACTTCCCTTTTGGTAAACAACATGCAACTGTTTGCGGAGAGGAGTGATCCACCGTGAAGCTTGCCTGAAACCGTCTGCAGCCCCAACTGCTCACCTAAGGTAGCACTGGGTCCAACTACGAAAGGAGCAGGCCCCCAGCTCTCTCCTGGGGCGAGGTGCTTAAAGTCTGAAAAGCCTCAATGCTGTGGATGCAGCTGCTTTGTCAAATAAACATCCTAAAAATGCTGATAGCTCTGGAATTAGATTCTCCTTTCCAAGGTGTATTAAATGTCAGCACATGAGAAGCCAGAGTGTCAAAACACCCCCACTTTCTCTCACCTCCTTTAATCTCTCCAAGTGTTGCTGAAAGTACTTGTACCAGTTAATTTATGCCTCACCTACCGAGGGACGCGTTGGTTGCTTCTAAGTGTTGGCAATCGTGAATAAACCTTATGTAAATATCCACTCGCAGGTTTTTGTGTGGACATAACTCCTTTGGTTAAATACCAAGGAATGCAATTATTATAGATCATATGGCCGGAGTATGCTTAGTTTTGTAAGAAACTGCCAAAATGTTTTCCTAAGTGGCTGCACCATTTTGCATTCCCACTAGCAATGAACGAGAGTTCTTATTGCTCCACATCTTGGCTAGCATTTGATGTCAATGTTTTGGACTTTGGCCATTTTAATAGGTGTGTGTTTATATCTCATTCTTGTTTTAATTTGCAGCACCCTGATAACATATGATGTTGAGCGGATTTTTCGATGGGCATTGTCAGGGCTTATGATGGCACAAAAACTCAAGCTATTTGTTGAAAGTACTTAAAATCGTGTTATTCTGGATATTTTATGAAGAGCATTTAAATAATCATCACGGCGAAAACTGAATTTGTGGGGCTTGCATGCAGTTAATTTCTGGTTGGAGGTTGCTTTTCTGCTGATTTAATTTTAGGAGAGTGCCACCATCCTGTCTGTGCTTTAGGCACTCTCAGTCCTTCCTGCCCTCTCAGTCCTCATATGCTGTTAGCAAGGCCTGTGTGTGGACACCTGGGCTGACCCACCTTTTGGCTATTGTGACTAATGCTGCCATGAACATGGGTGTGTAAATATGAGTCCCTGCTAGAATACCTCAGGAGCTAAAAGAAAATATCAGGTGCTCATGAAAGAGAGCCTTCTGATGAAGCATGGCAGCTTCTGTGACATCACAAAATGAATTCTCTAGAAAGCACAATGATGGCTGTTCTGATCGCAACTAACGTATCTTAAGCCAACAATGTCTTCTTAAAGTTACAACAACTGTATTGTGCATGCTTGCCAAGGGACAGGATTACTCAAGAAGAAAACCTCACACACAAAAATGCCAGTCAGCACGAGGACTCGAGTAACTCTAACAACAACAAAAAGTTGCCCTTCATCACACAGACCAATGAACTCAGCATCCTCTTCACCTAATTCCCTCACGCTGCCTTCCTCCAACACCATCTCCCTTTCCAGCCAAGTTCTTTCACTCCATCATGTCATTTTTTCCCTTATTCACTCACTCCTTTCTGCCAAATGCACTTGCCCCTTTACTTTTACATATTGCACTTTTAATGGGAAAGAGATGCTTAGTTGTCCAAAAGCCTGATGTGCCTCTGGGTATCATTGCTGCCTCAGGCTTCAAATCCCAAGAGGGCGGGAAGGTCCTGGCTTCATTGACTTTGAGTTGGGAGCTTGCCTGCATTTCCTGCTCCTCTGACAGAGGTGGACGTGTGAATGTGGCTATGGGAATCAGGGTGAGGGTCTGGCAGCAGGTCCCCCTACCTCTGACCGCCCTCCCCCCTACCCCCCAAGCAGGTCTGTGGCTTCTGTCCCATCAGAGGGTGAGCATCTCATCAGCATAATCAGCCAACCTGTGTGGTTACCTGCAACCAGGAGGCAGATTTCTGGGTGTTCTCTTTCCCCCCTCCCCCCACAACATGTAGTGTTTCCAACCCTCCTGGCTGCTGACATTTCTGGCCGCTCTCAGAGCTTAGTCACTTTCAGTGCTAAACAATAGCCTCCTTCTGGGCAGAACAGAGTCCAGTCCTGTTTAACATTAGAACTCCAGAGTTCATTTACAAATTCTCTCTTTCTTGGCTCAGGTCAGCCTCCCAACAGAACATCTGCACTTGGGAGGGCGTGTGATCTCTTTTCTCTGTGTTTCTTAGTCTCCCTGCTTCCCTACATACAAATAATGATGGTTTTATTGTCACCCTTCCAATCCTCATGTGTTTAATTTTTTAAATCTCCAGTCAATATTGCTTAGAAGTTGAAGCAGTAAACATCCATGTCTTGTTCCTACATTATTTGTTTTCCCATGACTAAAACAAATATCTTATTTGCATAACTGGAGAAAATGTGCACCTGGCATTGGGAGCTTTAAGGAATTCTGCTGTAATGGGGACCTTGCTGATACCAATCATTTAAAGTTCATGATAATCATCTGTAAAGTTCTACCTGCTATCAGCTTCTACAATTTATTTTATTTGTTTATTTTTTGTTAATCCTCACCAGAAGATATTTTTCCCATTGATTTTTTAGAGACTGAAAGGGAGGGAGGGAGAGAGAGAGAGAGAAACATTAATGTGAGAGAACCACGTCCATTGGTTGCCTCACACATGCATCTGGACCCAGACTGGAGATTGAACCTGCAACCCAGGTACACGCCAGGAATCAAATCCATGACCCTTTGGTGCATGAGCCGATGCTCTAACCAGTGAGCCAAGGCTTCAATTTTATTTTTTAATTAACATACAGTAGAATTGACTTCTGAGTGAGCCAGTGTACCAGTTTATGAACTTTAGCACATGTACAGATCCATGTGACCATATATACAGAAGAGTGCCATCACCCCAAAAATGCCCTCGTGCTGCCCCTTTACAGCCACCCTTCCTCCACCCCTACCCTGGTAATCACTGGTCATGTCATAAACAATGGGGTGCCAGACCTACGGACCATGAAGTCCTGCAGGTCAGAGGAACACATGTTTTTGGGGTTGGACAAGTGGAGTGGCTGATGCAGTGGGAATGGAAACAGGGCAAGAGAGGGCACCAAGGAAACAAGGAGGCCACCTGCCTTCGTTCCCGCCTAACCCGATCTCTCCTTTCTCTCTAACACTGTTCTACTCGGCAGGCGTTCTCCCATTGCTTAGCTGCCATTTCTCTGCACCTGGGTTTCTGGAGAATCAGCATGCTGTCCACAGCGGCCGCTTGGCCCAGGAAAATGGTTGGTTTTCCGGGGTAATGGGTGGGCATGTGGTCTGGGTGTTGAGTTAAGCTTGGTTAAGCAGAACTGCCTCAGATTCTGGAGACCAAACTCTGTGACTGGTGCTGGGGACTGAACACCGTGGTAATTGGAAGCATGATCTAATGTTTTATAAGTGGATCTGTAAACAACAGTAACTTTCATAATGCGTATACTTCTTAAATTCTCAGAATACGTCCCATCACTTCTCCTTCTAAAGCAACCAGTCTCTGGTCATACTGCTTTCTTTGTTTTGGCTCATAGTGACCCTGTTCCCCAAAAGTACAGCAGAGAAGAAGAGATCAGATTTCTCCCTGCTGAGTTGGCTGCAAATCATTTTCTTGCCCAAGAAGAAACGGGTTGCAGCTCCACCTGCTGGACACACTGAGCTGTGCACACTTATGTTTAAACAGCTCATTTACTTAATAGTCAACTGAGATACTGGGGACAGGAGAAACATTTTAAAGGAGGGCTCAGAGAGCTTTGAGGGTGCCAATTTCCAGGTGCTCAGACTCTCTGTGTACTCTCTCCAGAGCATATAGGCCGGGGAACATGCGGGCAGTGGAGCTATTTGCTGTCCTTCTTGTCTTCCTGAAGGTTTATTTCCCCCAAATTCATGTATTGAGGCTTGATCCCCAAGGTGATGGTATTCAGAGGTGGAGCCTTTGGGAGGTGATTAGGTCCTGAGGGTGGAGCCCTCGGGAATGGGATCAGTGCTCTTATAAAAGAGACCTCAGAGAGCTCCCTCTAGCTGTCTGTGAACTAAAAAGTAGGCTCTCACCACATGTGAAGAGGTCTGTATCAAGATAGAATACGCTGGACCATGGTGAAAGTCGCCTGTCTTCTGCACGTCCTTGTGCTATTGCAGAACTCCTTAAGCAGTTTTTTAGGGCATTGCCAGAGCCCATTCTCCCAGCTGATTTACATGAAGCGCTTTTCAAAGCCTCAACAGTTAGGAACAGAAGAGAAGAATAAAGCTACATTGTTGCTCTCCTGCCTTCTGCCTGACCACACTATTGAAATATTAAGATACTTCTTTGATTTCCTCAGGAATGAATACGACTTGGGCCCACCCAAGAATGCACATAATCTCCCTTGTCTTGACCTTTAGTAAAACTTCCTGCTTTTTGCTGTATAAAATAAACATGCTGTGTTGGCTCTGGGTCCCTGTGTCTCCATCAGAGGACAGTGGTCCCGCCCGGCACCAGCTTTTTCCTTCCATTTCTGTGTCTGTCTCTTTCTTTCATTTTCTCAATCCCCAGCAGCCCCTACTCAGGAACTGGACCACTCTCTAGCTGTGCTGGACACGGAAAAGAGAGAAATATTTACAGTTTCTTACATTTTTTAAAAAACAAGAACATCCTTTATTTATTTACTTTTATTGTTTTCAGAGAGAGAAAGGTAGAAGGAGAGATAGAAACATTAATGATGAGAGAGAATTATTGACTGGCTGCCTCATGCAGGCCCCCTACTAGGGATCTAGCCATAACCCAGGCATTTGCCCTGGCCAGAACTTGAACAGTGACCCCCTGGTTCGTGGGCCGATGCTCAACCACTGAGCCACACTGGCTAGACATGTAGTTTCTTACATTTTATTCAGATTTGTAGGAGAAACATCATTACTTGTTGTCAAATGATTATCGGTACTGTGAGTGCATATTCACTTTTTACTTGAACCCAAGTCTCCTCCTTGCTCTTGTTTATCAACAGCTTCTTTGCTAACTTAGTTATAAATACCTCATAAACATAAAATTTCTATAAACTTAACAGGCAATGTGTTATAGATCCTCTAAATCAGTGGTTCTCAACCTTCCTAATACCGCCACCCTTTAATACAGTTCCTCATGTTGTGGTGACCCCCTATTTCATTGTTACAAATTGAACATAATTAAAGCATAGTGATTAATCACAAAAACAATATGTAATTATATATATGTGTGTTTTTCGATGGTCTTAGGTGACCCCTGTGAAAGGGTCATTCGACCCCCAAAGGGGTCGCGACCCACAGGTTGAGAACCGCTGCTCTAAATCCTTTTTGTTGTTGTTGTCTTTTCCCCTGAACCGTCTCATTCCAGCAATAATCTCATTTATAGAACCTGTGGACAAAAAGGGGCCAAATACTAAACCTGATAAGCTCGCGGAAGGCCTTTATGGCAACCTTGCAAACTCAGAGACCTCAAGTAACCACATAGGATGATCTGGGGTCATCATGGGCACTAAAAATATTTAGAGGATGTGGGAAATTACATCCTTTGCAATTGTTAAACTTGTTTAGAGAAAAAAACTTAAAGAATGTGGGAGGGGTATAAGTTTTGCCAAATTCTTTTGGAATTACTCAAATGGAGATAGTCGTTATGCCCAAGAATTGTTGTAAAATATAAGTAGTAGGTGCTTGATAAATAAATGGTGTGTCTTGTGCAGGTGGAGCCTAAGAAGACACCTACCAAGAAGGGCTCCTGGTGGGTAACTGGGATTAAAATTTAAAAAATAGCCGGACCGGTTTGGCTCAGTGGATTGAGCATCGGCCTGCGGACTCAGGGGTCCCAGGTTCGATTCCGGTCAAGGGCGTGTACTTTGGTTGCGGGCACGTTCCCACTGGGGGGCGTGCAGGAGGCAGCTGATTGATCTCTCTCCATCGATGTTTCTGGCTCTCTATCCCTCCCCCTTCTTCTCTGTAAAAAATCAATAAAATATATTTTTAAAAAATAGAGCATAGCAACAATTGTTACACAGAGGCCTGTCACCCTAGCCTGCCCTGTGTTCCTGCCCTCTTGAGCCAGAGGAGTTCCTGGAAGCCTATTTCAACCAATAGGACTGAGACTTTGCCTGACCAATTGGAGCTGTACAGGTATACTCTATTAGCACCAATCTGACCAATCAGACTGCAAGGATTTGGAGCCCTCATTTACATGAGATCAGACCAATCAAGGAACAGGGATGGGACTTCTTTCTATACGTCAGCATCCCTGTGGCTAGATAGACTGAAGACTGCGTTTCCCTGCTGGAGCTGGAAGGCTGAAACACCAACCAGAGGGGCAGAGTGGCATTGAGCTGAACCCACCCCCACCCCAGCCACCGTTCTTGCCGTATTAGAATTCAGCTCTTTGCACAGAGTAAAGTTTCCTTATCCACTACACCCCAAACTGGCATTGAATTGGCCACAATGACCATTGGTTGGCAGTCTGCCTTCCTCGATTTCTGTGATTATTGAATTCATATACTAAAATATTGGTGATGGTGCTGATGAAGGTTTGGCGAAGGAAATGCCAAAGCTACGTGAAAAGAAAATGTGTGTGACCAGCAAAATGTGCACTGCTCAGGACCCCACCGGGATGGGACACCCCACAAAGCCAGAGAGTTCAGGGGGTGAGGTGTGAGCTCCCCGACTTGGGACCTCAGAACCTCATTAAAAACCACCGGGTCAGATCCCAACATTGAGGCCCCAGTCCAAGGCGCTGAGTCAGAGTGAGCAAAAGACACCGAGGGAGGTCACGCCGCGGGCGGGCGCTCAACCCGGGATGGTGCCCTGAG
>NW_006289416.1:9271872-9319936 GCF_000327345.1 Myotis davidii | reverse complement strand
TTCCCTGGCCTAGCGGGCGGGTGGTCCCCGGGTCCCCGGGAGTCGCGCCTCGCTAGGCATGCAGAATGGGTGCCGAGGCCGGAACCGAGGGCTCCGGGAGCAGCGAGTCGGGTTGGGGTTTGGAGAGGCGGCGCCCACCGCCAGGTCTGTGTAGTCGGTGGTGACTGATAACAGGGTGTCTCGTTCAAACAGGGCCGGCGCGGAATCGGGGCTCCGCGGGCGGGGAGGGGCGCACCCTCCGTCCCTAGGCTCGCAGCAAACGGCAGCCTTTCTCTCGCCCGCAGAGCTTTTGGCGGAGGCTCTGGATGGTGCTGCCTGGCCCGGCCCCGGGCCGGGGGTCTCTAGCTCTCGCCAGCATTAAAGGCGGGGGTTGCAGCTTGCGGGTCTGAGCAGGTCGGGTGTTCCTCAGCCTCAGTTTCCTCACCTGTAACATGGAGATGATCCCGGGTCCCTGGCGCCACGTCCCTGAGGCCTGGGTCTCGCAGACAGGGCCACCAGTCCGCCTCGGCCGCCAAGATGGGGTCCCGGGCGTCATCCAGGAGCCGAGTCGGTGTAAACTCGTGGAGCACCCGCACCTGTACGGGGACCTTCCATTCATGCCTTTGTCTTCCCTGGTGTTTGCATGGAGGAGTGAGGAAAGAAAATTTGTAAAACTGTTGGGGAGAAAGCTCCAGATTGGGAAAATTGGAGGTTCCTGCCCGTTTTAGTGGAGGGTTTTTTGCAGACTCGAAGCCATGATTCGGGTATTTATATATTGTAACGTATGCCGCGAGTTAATAGCGACAAAGATGGATTTGTAGGTGTTGTAGACGGTCCCGGGGGCTCCCGGGATCACTCCTCCTTCCGCGCCCACTAGTTTCACTAGTGACATTTTGTTACTCCCCAGGAATTGCAGGTTTCAAGAGGGGAGTGAAAGGGTACTTATTTCGAACGGATATTTGCTTTTGTCCACTCCAACTCAGCGCTTTTACCGTAACAGGTTCCGGTGGGCAGATCCCAGTCCATGTGGGGGAGGGGAGGACAAGAAATACTCAGAAAGTGAGTGGGAGGGACGAGCAGTTCAGGTGCTGCTTTGGCCCCGCCCTGGAGGGTTGGCGTCGCAGTCTGGTCTGTGGACTCCCCTTTGGTGAAGGGTGCAGTGTAGGTAGTTCCGTCTTCCAGTGGCTCTACTGGAAGGCCGTGGGTTCATTGTCTGCAAAGAGGTACTATGAAAGAGAACATACCGCAGTGAGTTTGGGATTTGTGGTATTGGATGACCAGGAACCCAAATAAAAGTGCCCAGCACAGCATGCTGTCATAGACAGCCTCCTGTTTACATTTTTGGGGACAGGTGGATGAAAATGTGACTTTATTAACGACCATGAAATCCCCCGGCGGCATTCGTGGACTGTCTTGCTGGGCTCTTTCAGAGGAGAGCCTTAGCGGAAGCCATCTGAGTTGGCTGGGAGGTTTGTAATAATTTATGGCTGGTATTTGAGGAGGAGGAAGGAGGCACTGAAAATAAGCACTTTGATCTGTTCTCACTGAACTCCGACAGAACAGCTCTGGCAACTTCCTCAGTTGGTGAGCCGCTTCACGCTTCATGTCACAGCAGATGCAGTCACCCCCCTGTCCAGAAATCAGTTTGGATCTGATACCAAACAAAGCATGCTCTTTCACCAGCGTGCCGGTGCCCAGGCATCAGCACTCCTGGATGTGGTGGGATCTTCTGAGTTGGCAGCTCCGGGTCTGAAATACTGCCTGTCTCAGGGGTATAGCTGAGCCCTTTCCAACCACTGGGTGGGATTCAAATTGTCCATTGAAGGAGGGGACAAGCAATTTTGAAAGTCCCAATATATAGCAGAATCATTTTTGTTTCATATGCATTCCAGATTTAAAGGTGATGCATCAGAGGATTTCTGCCACCCCTCCCCCCCCCCAACATTTGTGGGGTGGAATGGGATGTGGTGGGTCTCACACATGGGAAACTGGGTGTTAGAAAATGCACAGGGGGTGGGGTGCAGGTAGATGGAGCTGCTTATTCTAATCAGGCCTTCTTTCCCATGTTGCCTTTAGCAGTTTCTGGACTCAGATTGTCAACTTCCTTAAACTAAATTTATCAGCCTGTCCTGGGGCCTTTTGGCTGTGTTGTGCCCTTGTGACTGTAAGAGGTAGGCTGTGACATTTTTCTGGGATCCTTGAAGAGATGGTTACCTCTGTGGTCATAGTAAGTGGAAAGTTCTCTATGTGCTTCAGGAGAGTAAAATTAAATTAAAATTTTAAATGCTGGTAAGTCAGCATTACTGAAAAGTACCTACTTTTAGTTTTCATCAGATTGTCTTCAGCTCAGGCCCTTCCTTCTTTATCTGCCACTGTGACACATTTTGGGTACATGTTCCTTCTGAAAAAGATGGGAGATCAATCTGAGCCTCTCACTGCATCCCAAAGCTTTCATTTCTGCCTCTGCGGTCACTTCCTGGAGTCCTCGTGTTGACTGCTGGCCAGGAAGGTGGGGTAGGAGTTCATGACCCTGAGCAGTCAGCGACTTTTCCTCATTCGGGCCCTGTGCAGAGGCAGGAGTAACAGGTTGCTCTTCCCTCCAAGAATCTCCCAGGCCTGCCCTTTGACTGGAAGATGTCGGTCCTCGCTACCCTGTTTAAGTATGTCGATGAAAATCAGGATCGCTACATCAAGGTAAGGGAATATTTATTTATTCCAATAAACTTAAAATCCAGTTTAGTCCTTTGGGGCTCAGGGGAACTAATGTGAGTTATGCTGCTTAAATCAAGTATTAAAGACAGACAAACACTGCATGATCTCATTTCTATGTGCAATCTGAACAAGGAACTCAGAGAAGCAGGGAGTAGAACGGTGGTTGCCAGGGGCTACGGGAAGTGGTGAGATCCTGATCTTAGGCAAAGGGCACACACTTTCAGTTATAAGAAGAGTTCTGGAGGCCCAATGTACAGCGTGGTTACCATAGTTAACAATACTATGTTGTAAACTTGAATCTGCTAAGAGAGTAGTTCTTAAGTGTTCTCACAGAAAAAAAAAAATGTGTGTGTGTGTGTATGAAAAATATATGAAAAATAATACAATAATAATATGAGAATAAACTATTTCCTTTATAACTGTAAACCTACTTTTGCCTCGCCCTGTATATATAAGTCTAGAGATCTTTTCCTTTACCTCCTCATTACACTATAGAAATTATAATTTTGGCTTTGGCAGAAAGTCTTAATATATGTTTCTAGAAATGGCAGAGCTAATTGAGATTTTTGTTTAATCTTCATCTATAATTTCTTGTAGTAGATTAAAGACCTGTTTTGCATTTAGGATGTTTTCAATGCTTCAGTAGCATTATAGATTAATCTGTTACTTGAGTTTAATTCAAAGAATCATGCTTTAAAGTTATTCTTGGTAGACACATTTCAGATGAAATCTTTAGAGTTCTCATTCTAAAACTTATACTTTAGAGAACTTGCCATTATAAGGATGATAACTAAGCTAACCTGGACTGAAAACCTTGGGTAGTTTCTGTACCTCTCAGTTGTAATTTTGTTAGATTCAGATATAAAGGTATTGATGGACTCTGTTCATTTTATATTCACCTCATGCTTAATTGTTAAAAATACGCATTCTGACATGTTTCTGTTATGCTATATAGCTCTTGCTACAGGGTCAGTAAAAGTAGGTTTTGATGGATCTGTTTTTCCATGTGTGGTCAACATGCTCAACATGGAGTGGCCACAGGTAGCAGGTCAACGTTGGGTGCCTGAAACACGGCAAAAGTATGGATGCCTTTCTCCCTTTAGGAGCACCTTTTGAGAATCCCTTTTTGCTTATTGTCCACAAACAGAAGCTTGCGGAATGGGTGGCCATCCAGAGTGTATCTGCGTGGCCCGAGAAGAGAGGGGAAATCAAGAAGATGATGGAAGTGGCCGCTGCAGATATCAAGCAGTTGGGCGGCTCCGTGGAACTGGTGGATATTGGAAAACAGAAGGTATGAGCGTACCCTCAGATACCCACCCTGCTTGTCTTTCACAAGAAAGGCCTGATTTGGATATAAATCTCTGTGTGGTTTCTTCAGTTGGACTGGGGCACAGGTTTTTGTCATTCTCAGCATTTCTCTGAGAATGTGGAGGGCTATTACCCAATAGTAAGTTAGCATAGAAGCTGTTCTTAGAAAATAACTGAGATTCACCAGAAAGCAGTCTCCTTTCAAACTAGGCAGCTACACTCTATCCACGTAAGTGTAAAAACACGAAGACTCCCACTGTCCCCACACTCTGTCTCCAGCATCCCGACTGCGAGGAATAGCACTTTTTCTTGAAAAAGAGGAACTTTGTGTGTGAGCTGGATTCTGACAGGAAATTGGTTTCTTTCTAACTGAAGTGAACAGTCCACTCACGCTAAGCCATTCCGATGATTTCAGTTCCATGTGAATCACATGTTTCATGCCATGTATTTTCGAAGGCACAGTATCATTTTCTATTGCAGGGTGTGGTGAGGTTTGCTTAATCTCAGTTTTCTTGCCCAATGGTGTGTCAGTTGAGGTCATTGTCCCTGGAGTTTACTGTGGACATTCAGCTCAGTCTCTTCTTTTCATGAGTGGAAGCACCCGAGGCCCAGGCGGGCTTTGCCTCCACTGGGAGCCACACCAGTTCCCAGTGGAGATAAAACCTGGGCCTCCTGATTCCAGTCCAGCCGAGTTTGCGAGGGCTGCACAGGGGGACCTGTGGAGTTACTGAGAGTTACTTACATTGAGTGTTTATGAGTGGAGTTTACTGGAAAGACAAATCTGAGGACCTGTAAAAATCCCGGCAGCCTGGTGCGTTCCTGAATGTACGGTATGCCTAGGGGTCTCAGAGCCCCTGGAGCTTGGGGCAGACACTTTCATCAGCCTATCATTCATCCTGATAGGCTTGTCATTTTTTTACCAGTTGCTCATTTATCTCTTGATTGTAAATTGTTAATTTATTTTCATTACCAATTTAGTCTGTGAGTTTATTAACGTTTATTTTCACAAAGACTATTTTCTAGTAACAAGACGTCTGTGATGGTTCTAGCATGAGTAATCCTTACCCAGTAGCAACACAAAAGGATGTGTGCTTTTCACCCTCTCTGAACCTCCCCATCCCCACCCCCCGCATTTTGCTGGTGTTAATTGTAATGGTAACAGGTTTCCCTGTTGGAATAGAGCTGGGAGAGCTGTTACAGGGCGCAGGGCCAGATTTTTAAGTATAGGCTGGAAAGTTGAGCTGTTGTAGGCATAGGAAAAGCACTGAGCCTGCCTTTGCATCCTGGTTAATGCATTGGCCCCGTTCTTACAGGATCGTTGGAGACCAGGAAGCCTTTCGGAGGACCTGCTCCAGTGCCTACTGTGCACTTTCCTGTGACTTAGTCACTGCATCCTGGTCTACAGCCCTTTCTGTGCAGAACTAATGTGATTTTCAAACACCCATCTTCTGCTTTAAGATTATAGTAGTTTTTATCCATTATTTAGAAAATACTGAACTAAATTGCATCCCAACCTCGCCTCTCATAACATGTTTTGTTGTATAAAAGTTAAAAAAAACAATCTGCCTTTAAAAATTTACCAAATTGCCTGCAATTGGTGAACATAATTCAGTCTTTGTACTCTGGGTTATAGCAAAGTAATTTCTTGTTAATTAAATGACTCAGTTGAGCAATATGATCTTAAACCCTACAATAGAGGGAGGTTGATGCGAAGGGTAAGAACACTTAAGGTATTTTAATAATATCTGCCATAAACACCAGGTTTTTAAACAAAGGCTGTCTTCACATGCTTCCCTCTCCTCTTGCAGCTCCCTGATGGCTCAGAGATACCACTTCCTCCCATTTTACTTGGCAAGCTGGGCTCCGACCCTCAGAAGAAGACAGTGTGCATCTACGGCCATCTGGACGTGCAGCCGGCAGCCCTGGAGGATGGCTGGGACAGCGAGCCCTTCACCCTGGTGGAGCGAGACGGTAAGGATGCTCTGCTGGCAGAGGAGTGCTTCAAATCCTGCTGCTTCTCACCAGCAGAATCACCGGTGCTCCCTTGGCCATCCTCCCAGAACAGGCACTTGTGACCTAATGTCGAAATCAGCTTCCAGAAGTGTACACATGTACACTAGACAGGAACATGAGAAAGCCTTCCCGTTCTGTGGAAATGGGGGTTTGTGGCCTTGGGTCATTGAGGCTTCCCCAGTTCTGAACTGAGGCAGTGCAGCCCTCACATGCTGAGTCTCCACTTGACAACTCTCTGGAAGCACTGGTTCCCCCACCTCCCTGAGTTGTCTTCCTCATCACTCCTCCCCAGCCTGCAGCACCAGCTTAGAACACACCCCTCCCGATCGCACCAGACAGGTTCCCTCAGCAGACACGGCATCGAGGACGCTGGGAGGAGCCCGGGGGATGCATGCCTTTGTCTTGTACACCTCTGTGCAGCGTGGTCCGCACACCCCCGTCACCATGTCAGCATTCCTCGTGGAACGATGATGCTTTTAGGAGAGCTCTTTAGCTTTTGTGAAAAGTTGGGCTCAATTTAAAAGTAAATTCCCAGGGCAGTGATTGCTTTAAGCCTTATACTACTTTGGGGTGGGTCATGTTAAAACTGCCAAACATTTGAAAAACAGTCTTAGGAATGAGGAAGTGAGAGAGCTGACCAGGACAGAGGGAAGCTGAGCCCCTGGCAGGTATGGCCATCCGTGCTCTGCCCTGGTCGCCTCAGGTGCTCTGTGTCACATGACAGCAAGCCAGGGGAAGGCCTTGTTTCCCCAGGAGCAGTCCCAGGAGCAGAGGGGCAGAGGGGAGGGACTGACTCCTCACACTGAGGGAAGCAGCATTGTGCTGTTAGATTTCAGTGATACCTGGAGACATCAGGAACAAGCATAAGTCCCATTCTTCATCAGATTAGATGTGAAATTGGGGTGGGGTGAGATTTGTCATTCTCTTGATAAGGGTGCATCGTGCTTCCCCTCCTCTGCCCAGGTTTTCCACCCTTATTGATATCAGCTGGTTATGGAAGAAGATTTTAACCACTGGCCCACTGATAGTAAGCTCCTGACCTGGGTCTGAAGTTTGTGCCCTGAGTCAGCAGGATCGTGAGCACTGGCTAACTGCCACATCCGCGGGGGACGGGAGAGGGACTTGGAGGCATCCATGTGGCTGCCTTCGATGACGGCAAATTCTCCCATCATTTTAGCAATAGTGCTGGGTAGAGACTTGGGGCTTCCAATGTCAAGAGAAATTCTCAGGGCAGACGTATGTGGTTTCGCTGAGATGTTAACAGATGTTTGCTGAGGGTTCACTCTCCATGTGTCTCCTTGTCATGTTAATGCTATGAATTTGCTGATTGCTGTTCCAGGCAAACTGTACGGGAGAGGTTCAACTGATGACAAGGGGCCAGTGGCCGGCTGGATGAATGCCCTGGAAGCCTTTCAGAAAACAAGTCAAGTATGTCACCCTCCTTGAGCCTGGTTCACCCCGTTCCATCTGAGCGTAACAAGGCCGGGCTTCTCAAGATCAAAGATCACTAGGATGTGAGACAGCAGGCTCCCCACAAAGTGTCAGCCCAGTGACTCAGATTTTAGATGAAAGGTTGTGTTCCAGCTTCAGGAAACGCTGCAGGTGTAATTGTTTTACGGTGTTCAAGGGTCACACTATTGATGACTCGGCAGGAACCCAGGCCACACACAAATGACCCGCCCACCTGGACTGTGGTAGCGGACAAACCCCTTTCTCTGCATGGTTTACAGCTTCCTGAAATTACATTTTATTTTTAGAAATATATTTCCTTAACTGGGAAATCTCCACTCCTTGTTGAAAGTTTGTAAACTTTAGAGAAGTAGAGAGAAAATGTTGCCTAGAATCTCAACCCTAAGAGACTTAATATTTTGGTACTTACCAATCTTTTCAACTGTCTTAACCTAATTGTGATCAAGTGTACAGATTGTTTTTGCATCTTGCCTTTCTCTTGTATCATGATAAAATTAGAATTGTAAGACAAGCATATTTGTTAGAGCATGAAATGGTAGATCCAAATAGGGCCCAGGGGTCCATTGTGCACAGGAGAAAGCCGAGGCCCAGAACCACTGGATGGCAGTGCTCTCATGGCTGCCACAAGCTGGGCACAGGGACTGAGGGCAACTGAGAGAAGGGGTGACCGTGTGCAGGGCAGAGCCACCCAGAGCAGCTCCACTTACCTGTTCCATATACCAAGGTCCCCAGAAGGATTCCATCTGAGGGCCAGAGGAGGGGAAGTGTGCCTGAGCAGTGCCACCCGAGGGCAGTTCTGAATAGGATTGTGCAAACTTGAGACCCAGTGAGGCCCTGCCATGCCACAGCCTTCATTTTCTCGTGTGTGGAAGGCCACCTGCCTCACCGCACAGCGCTACAGAGAGGAGTCGGATGGACAGACGGCAGCATCCTCTCTTTAAGAAAAAGTACTGTAGTGCAAGCAGGAGGTCATAGTGCAGGAGCACCTTTTAAATTAGGAAGAGGCTTTCCCTCCCTCGAGGGCACTGGTGGTGGCCACAAGGGTGCCAATGAAGACTCCTCTGGTTTCTTTGCGTACAGCCTTCAGAGAGCAGCTCAGGCCTTAATGGAGAGACTCCTGACCTGCGCTGGGTGAGCACCTAGATCCCTGTGACTCAGAAGTGTGGTCACCTGAGGAGTTGCTGGCAAGGAGCTCTCAGTGAGGATGTAGCTGTGGCTGCAGCCAGGCTTGTCCCCTGACACAGCCCAGAACCTGGGGACTGAGGGTCATTGAGGACTGTATACCTCCTGCCAGAGTGCTTGGTCTGGAGGAAGTTGGGCATTTGAAATTGGTGATTTCACATTTGGTGACTTCCTGTACGTTGTCTCTAAGAACTAAAGGTATGTGAAAGCTGAATGCCTGTGACTCTCTTTTCCTATCACAGGAAATCCCTGTTAACATCCGATTCTGTCTGGAGGGCATGGAGGAGTCGGGCTCCGAGGGCCTGGATGAACTGATTTTTGCCCAGAAGGACACCTTCTTTAAAGACGTGGACTATGTCTGCATTTCTGACAACTACTGGCTGGGGAAGAAGAAGCCCTGCATCACCTACGGCCTCAGGGGCATCTGCTACTTTTTCATCGAGGTATCGGCCACGTTCCCCATGCCCCTTGGTGATTCCCCTGTGGTGCTCCATGCCCAGTGCCATCAGAATCAGCGTCATCCACCTTCAAGCTAGGGTGTATTCTCTGCAGGATTGTCCTGCGCAGTTGAGAAAAGATGAAGTGCTAGTCCGTGTAGGAAGACTGAAACGTAGGCAGAACATTTTAGGAAGACTTCCTTTCAGAAGTGACAGTGTTCATATTTTAGCCCCTAAGCTCTTATCCCTTGACTGAGTGATCTTGAGGGAACCAGGATGTTACCCTCGACATAGAAGCCCAGGAGGATTGACGTGCCACTCGCTGGTGGCTGAGCCTCGGCCTTCTCCTCTACACAGAAAGGTGGGGGTTCCTCCCGCACAGGTGACTGATCAGTTCCTGCAGGTGAGGGTGGTCTGTAGCCAAAAGTTTCGGGAACGATCATAGTTGCTGTACTAAGCACTCACTCTGTGCAAGGCACCTTTCTACCTGCTGTGTGATAACCGACGGGGACACAGTAGCTGGGAGGTGGGCAGTCTTACTCTGCTACAGGTGAGGAGGCAGAGGCCCAGGGCCGTTACTGCCTTATCCTGGTTACACATCGTGGCAACGGTGGGGCAGAGACTGACCCCAGGTTCTTGGGCTCCAGGTCCCTGCTGGCTCTTTTTCCTGGTTGCTGTTGCCCTTTTAGTAGCTCTTGCAGGGTATCCCTGAAACCACTGCAAAAGGTTCTGAGAGCTAGGGGAGTTGCCCTACTCAGTTCTGCTAGCTCACCTGTGCTCAGCACTCCTAGCTCACCTGTGCTCAGCACTCCTAGCTCACCTGTGCTCAGCACTCCTAGCTCACCTGTGCTCAGCACTCCTAGCTCACCTGTGCTCAGCACTCCTAGCTCACCTGTGCTCAGCACTCCTAGCTCACCTGTGCTCAGCACTCCTAGCTCACCTGTGCTCAGCACTCCTAGCTCACCTGTGCTCAGCACTCCTAGCTCACCTGTGCTCAGCACTCCTAGCTCACCTGTGCTCAGCACTCCTAGCTCACCTGTGCTCAGCACTCCTAGCTCACCTGTGCTCAGCACTCCTAGCTCACCTGTGCTCAGCACTCCTAGCTCACCTGTGCTCAGCACTCCTAGCTCACCTGTGCTCAGCACTCCTAGCTCACCTGTGCTCAGCACTCCTAGCTCACCTGTGCTCAGCACTCCTAGCTCACCTGTGCTCAGCACTCCTAGCTCACCTGTGCTCAGCACTCCTAGCTCACCTGTGCTCAGCACTCCTAGCTCACCTGTGCTCAGCACTCCTAGCTCACCTGTGCTCAGCACTCCTAGCTCACCTGTGCTCAGTACTCCTAGTTCACCTATGATTATATTTTGGTTTACCTTTGGTTGGCATTTCCAAGGGTATTTTCTGTCGTTTCAAGTTTTGTAATTTAGGAAATGCCTTGCTTTGCTCATCGAGGGAACAAATTTTGATTTTAAAAATTGCCTGTCAGGTCTTGTGAATGTTCTTGGTTCAATTTACTGTCACATGATAAAAATAAGCTCCTGCTAAGCAGCCTAATAGAGTGGTCTTTGTTCCTTCCAGGTGGAATGCAGTGACAAAGACCTGCACTCTGGGGTGTACGGGGGCTCAGTGCACGAGGCCATGACGGATCTCATTACGCTGATGGGTAAGCCGGGTTTCAGTCACGACTTGGTGATTTGGGAGACCAGCTGGTGGGCTCTTTCCAGGCTGTCATCAGCATTTGGTGCATTCCAGCGTTCTTCATGATCTACTTCCCTGTTAACTCTGGGGCTCCCTTGCTCTGCTCACTGTTCCCTTTAAAAGATTGGGTATGGATGCCTCGTTTCTGCCTTCCTCTTCCTCACACCCTTACCTCCCTGTGTAGCTAAACCCTGTCTCACCTCTAGGACCCAGCTGGGCACCCTTGGCTCCTTCAGCCCTGTCTGGCCCTGTCTAGCCTTTCCCCTAGATTCCCACAACTGTCCTTCCTCTGGACACGTATGTCACGTCTCTCAGAGAGCATCTGCTTCAGACCGTTTGACATTGTAACTGGCCACAGCGAGGGCTCCTGCGTGGTCGGCTCTTTGAGATGAGGCCCCAGCTCACTCTCCCTGGCGTCCTGTGGCCTCACCATATGGTTTGTTGTGCTGTTTCCTTCCCGGATGGATGGTGGCTGCCATCTGTGGAGTCTGTTGCTCCTGGGACTGGAGTCTACTCTGTCCCTCTCTCTAGTTCCCTCTCAGCTTGGGAGCAGCTATTTTCTTGTGGGAACCATGTTGAAAAGGCAATATTGGAGAGTGTCTTGGTTTTTAGAGGAGGTCTGGGGTCCCTCTGCTCAGTGTGTCCTGGTCTGTGACCGTGGACAGCTCACCTGTCCCTTCGTATCTAAGCCTCTTTGTCTTAAAGTGGGAAGATGGCACTGCTCACCTCACTGGGTTATTACGGTAGTTAACTGACGTATGAGCACAAGTATCCGAGCCCTCACGTGTGCCCAGGAAAGGTGACCACAGGGCTCTTGTGCCAGGACTCCCTGCAGCCTGTGCGCTGAGCACCCACCGTTCCCTTTCTCCTCCAGGCTGCTTGGTGGACAGGAAGGGGAAGATCCTCATCCCCGGCATCAACGAGGCTGTGGCGCCCGTGACAGAGGAGGAGCTGAAGCTCTACGACCAGATCGACTTTGACCTGGAGGAGTATGCCAAGGATGTGGGGGCGCAGACCCTGCTGCACGGCTGCAAGGTGCTGCCTTGGCCACACCAAGACCTGTCTGTCCCCAAGCCTCCCAACTGTAGGGGCCCCGTGGGAAGGAGCAGAGGGGCTGGCAGAGATCTGGGCATTTCTGTGGGCACCTGAGTCATCGAAAGGTGCAGACCACTCCCAGGCTGGGTGCTGAGAGGTTGTTAGAAATGTCAAATATTGACGGGTGATGATGTGGGCCCTGGAATACATGCAGAGAAAACCTAGAGGCCGGTAGCTCTCGCCTGTTTGCGTGTGTAGGATGATCTCTAGGACAGGCCAGAGACGGTGGAAGGCCTCGCTGGTAGAGCCCACTCAGTTCCTGGTTTATGAGGTCGGGATATAAGTCACATTCAGGTCAGCCAGCATTAACTGAACTCCTGCGGGGTCTGCACCTCCTTCCTGTGCTCAGGAAAGGGCCGGCTGTGACTAAGAGGGACCTCCCAAATGACATTCCTGTCTCCTCTGAAAGCTGCCCCCTGAACTGCTCTGCCATTTTCTGCAGAAAGATGTCCTAATGCACAGATGGCGGTTCCCATCCCTCTCCCTCCACGGGATCGAAGGTGCCTTCTCCGGCTCAGGGGCCAAGACCGTGATTCCTAGGAAAGTGGTTGGCAAGTTCTCCATCAGGCTCGTGCCCAACATGACTCCTGAGGTTGTCAGCGAGCAGGTACATGGGGCAGTGGGACTCAGGGAGGGGGCTGTCGTGCACCGGCAAAGATTCAGGGGCCAAAAGGTTTTCCTCCGAACAACTGAAAAACACAAACCCAAAACCACATGTCCCCACCTCTTGGCTATGGCCCACTCAGTAATTACTAGAATAAGCAGTTCAGAAACTGATCGAAGATAAAGGCCACATAAAAGCATTACGTGTAAGTGACCTTTGTCAGTGCTGAGGCATGCCCAAACCTGATCTCTGACTTCAGGTCAGATGCTGACTTTGGGTCCAATATGTTATGGTGAGGGTCCAAGGGAGCACCCTCTGGGCCGTGGTGAGGAGCGGAGGGGAAGACTCTTATCAGGGAAGATATCGAGGGGCAAATTCTGATCACTGCAGGCCTGCCAGGCTTCCCGGGAGCAGTCATCCAGATGGGAAGGTTTGGAGGATAGAATTAAGGGCTTCCCTATGGGGAGAGGACACTGAGGACTGGCATTTTGTCATCAAGACGTCTCCCTGGGTCGGCACCTGGCTCTATTTTGGTCTGGATGTGGTCTTTTTATAAAGCAAGTCAAAGAACAATTTTGAAAACTTGGTTTAAATATTATCATTATATGGGAACATCTACATAAAGGGTGAATTAAAACATTACCTTTTACCTGCAAATAACTGGCTTTTGATTCTTGATAAAAATCCCCTTTTCTGTTATCACAGTTATGCAGATCAGCATTTAGCAGCAGAAAATTCACTGTAGACTCACTCTAGACCCATTGTAGACCTGTTGTAGTCTCACTGTGGACTCATGGTGGACTTACCATAGGCTAATTGTAAATCACTGTAGACTCACTCTAGACCCATTGTAGACCTGTTGTAGTCTCACTGTGGACTCATGGTGGACTTACCATAGGCTAATTGTAAATCACTGTAGACTCACTCTAGATCCATTGTAGACCTGTGTGGATTCACTGTAGACTCCTGGTGGACTTACTACAGGTTACTTACAAGCCATGTGGACTCACTGTAGATCTGCCGTGGGTCAGGAGCAGAGCTTTATAATACATTATGTCTCTTCTGTTTGTGGTTCAGGTTACAAAGTACTTGACAAAGAAGTTTGCTGAACTGCAGAGCCCCAACAAATTCAAGGTGTACATGGGCCATGGTGGGAAGCCCTGGGTGTCTGACTTCAACCACCCTCATTACATGGCTGGGAGAAGAGCCCTGAAAACAGGTCAGACATTCTCCCGGGGACAATGCCAGCGCCCTCAGCATGTCTGCTAGGGCTCTGCCATGTTATATGACATGTAGCTAAATAGTGATGCTGTGAGGGGCTGCTATCCCAGGGTCTGACCTTGGTGCTGCAGGTAGTGGGTATGCGGGGAGCCTCAGCCCCCAAGCTCACTATTTCTTTTATTTCATTCCCTCCAGTTTTTGGTGTTGAGCCGGACTTAACCAGGGAAGGTGGCAGTATTCCTGTGACTTTGACTTTTCAGGAGGCCACAGGCAAGAATGTCATGTTGTTGCCTGTGGGGTCCGCTGATGATGGCGCCCACTCCCAGAACGAAAAACTCAACAGGTGAGGCTCTGGATCCTCAGTCCTGAGTCTGGTTAGTTTCCTGTGGGTACCAGTGAGAATCCTGTGAAAGCCAGGGCATCCCTGCACCCCTTCCTCCTCCACACCTGCCCCTTTCCTGCTGCTAAGAGGTGATTTCTGGAGCCCCTTCCCCCTGCGCTCTCTACCATCTGTCCTTGGTGGAGGGAACACTGGTGGGAGGTAGGGAAGGAAGCCTGTGGGAGGTGGCAGTTCTTCAGAACAGGTTTCACCCAGTGGTCTGTTGATCTCTGTGCTTCCCCGGCGACTCCTGAAGGACCCCTGCACCTTCCTGTTTGGAAGTCCTCATGTCATTACTGGCTCCATAAGCTACTTTTCTCCTTCCTGGCTTATACAGACGTGATGGGATCTTTAACCAACAGAGACGGAAGTTGATCTCTGAGTTGGCAGCTGTGAGGAGAGACCCACGAAGGCAGGGAGACTCAAGGCAGTCAGGAAGAGCAGAGGAGGATAGGAAACGGGTCGTCTTGGGGTCAGGGACTAAGAGGCAGAGGCCCTGCATGGAGGGTGGAAGGGAGGGACAGAGACCAAGGTCCTAGGACACCAGGTGGTGGCTTCGGATCCAAACAAACAACAGAGGGCCATGATCAAGGCAAGGCCTTTGGTAGTTGGGGGCTAGGTGAGATCCCATCTATTCGATGAGTCCAGGGCCAGGACCGGTCCCTGCCGGGACACTTGGGCTGAGCCTATATTTGAGAACCAGGTGCCCAAATTCTAAAGGCAAGCAGAACTCAGGTCCCGCACACCAGGACGGTGGGATGCTCCCAGAATGCCACATGCATGCCTGGACCACGGGACACCAGCCAACGCCATGACTTGTTCCTCTCCATCAGGCACAACTACATAGAAGGAACCAAAATGTTGGCTGCGTACCTGTATGAAGTGTCTCAGCTGAAGAACTGAGAGGCCCCGTGTCCCTGGAGCACCTCTGAAGGCACCTGCCCTCCACCTGCATCCTCTCTGATCGCTCCAGAAGCAGCCTGTCTTCCTCCTCTCTTGTCACACCACACACAGACATCCAGGAATGGACATGGGAGCACCAACCTGTTCCTGAATGACATGGCCTACACCGGGCAGTTACACATGTTCAGTCCTGGGGTATCAGTGACCCCGAATGTCAGCTGAATTCTCCGAGATGCCCAGCATGGCTTGGTCTCCAGGACTCACAGCAAGAGTTCTTCTGTAGAAGGTCCTGGTTGACATCTAGTCAGACTAAACAGAGGCCTGCTGATCCTGGCCCCACCTCTGCCTTTGATTCAGGGTCATGCACACGGAGTGTCTAGGTGGGGCGTGTGATGAGTGAGGGCCTCCCTTTCTGGTCCCTTGCTGTCCTGCAGTTCTGTCCTTTACTGAACACTTTAACCCTCCTGTCTTCTTGCTAACCCTCCAAACCTGAACCTAACTGGAAGGATCATGTGGTCTGTCTGTGCCGATGAATAAAAAGTACAAATGGAGCCTCTGGAAGCATCCCTGCCCCCTGACTTACCCAGGAGCACCCTGCGTGTGGAGGGTGGCGTGTTGTGAGGGCTTCAGGTTGGGGTGGGTCTTCTCTCCCAGGTCCCCAGGTGGAGTGGAGACTCACGGCCCCTCCATAGCTGTTAGGGAAGTGTCTATCCCAGCCGTGGGCAAACTACGGCCCGCGGGCCGGATCCTGCCCGTTTGAAATGAATAAAACTAAAAGAAAAAAAAGACCGTACCCTTTTATGTAATGATGTTTACTTTGAATTTATATTAGTTCACACAAACACTCCATCCATGCTTTTGTTCCGGCCCTCCGGTCCAGTTTAAGAACCCATTATGGTCCTCGAGTCAAAAAGTTTGCCCACCCCTGGTCTATCCCCATCCCATGCCTTCTGCTGCCTAGACACCAAAAATCAAGTGAGATTGGTTTAAACAAATGGAAGTTTATTGGCCCAGCTGGTAAAAAGCCCAGAGTAAACGGGAAACAGGGCTTAATTCATTTCAAAGTCTATAGTTTGTCCACATTGCTGACCATCTTCACTCAGATCAGAACTGGGATGTGAAACGGGGCTGCTATTTATTGAGCCCTCATGCCTACACTGATGGGACAGAATGATGACATTAGAAGTCATTGCTTTAGCTCAGCCCGTGTGGCTCAATGATTGAACATTGACCCATGAACCAGGAGGTCATAGTTCGATTCCTGATTAGGACACATGCTCGTGTTGCGGACTCAGTCCCCAGTAGAGGGCATGCAGAAGGCAGCTGATCGATGATTCTCTCTCATCATTGATATTTCTCTCTCCTCTCTGAAGTCAATACAAATATATATATATTTATATTTTTAAAAAATTGTTTTGGCCCCCATGCCCTCTCTGACACCTTCACTCCCGGGTCCTTCCCTGCCCTGGAGTCACCTCCACGGTGTCTTGAAGCCTATGTTGTGCATTCTCATCTTCCTAACCAGCCGTCCTTCTTGTCCTCAGGGAGGCTTATCCTGGGAGATGGTGCTCATCAGCAAAGTGCTGTGCCTTCCTGGGATTGTCTATCCCAAAGTTGTCCAGGATTGCTTCCCTGTTACTCCACCAGGAGCTGGCATTGACAAAGATACAGCTGCCTGTTATTTAGAAAAAGGCAGAACTGCTGGGCCGAGGAGAGGACGGGCTGAGAGGAGGTTTCGGACCTAAGAGAAAGAAGTTCATCTGCTCTTGGTGTCTGGATCAGAAAGGTGATGATAGGCATGTGAGGATCCTTAAACCACAGTGTGTTAACTAGTGAGGATATGGCTAGGCTACAGTGTCCGAACCAACCAGAGCTTCCCCCATTTCTCTGCTACACGGCCTCACAGCCAGGCCGGGGCTGGAGCGGGTGCTCCTGCCCTCAGTGTCATGGCCCATGACCTCTGCTCCGCACCCTGCAACCCCACTGTAGTCCCACCCAGAGACCAGGAGCAGGCAATCCAGAATGAACTGATGTTTCTTCTTTTGGCATCTTACTCGGAAAGTGCTCCCAGAAGTGGGCAATGGGCCTGGCTGACATTCCTATCGCTGTGCAGGAGAAAGACAGATATTAGGGAGTCAACCTTTAAGTCTGTTACACCAGGATGATACTATGACATTTGTCCCAAGGAAAACTGAGGAAAAGTAAAAAGTAGATAGCATGGGACTTCATTTATCACTTTTCAGAGAAAATTGTAACATCTGCGTCCACCTGAGGCTTTGGGGAACACTGAGTGGTGAGGGAGGCAGTATTAGTCTGAAATAGGTCTTTTTTGAAATCTTGGTTATTTTAAGCTGGTTATCTTCAAGTAATAAAAGACACAGGAAGAATCTTTACCTTCCCCCTAATTGCCTTTGACCTTCCCCCTACCTGCCTATAATATTTAGACAGGAAGGGAACTAGCATCATAGGCAACTACAGTTCACTATGAACTAGGTGTGATAGGAAGGAATCTGGCAATCCCTTGACCAAAGTCCTCTCTGTGTTCCCTTGTTCAAGATGGCCCAGCAAACATTTACTTACCAAAGTTTTCTCTTCCATCTCCTTGTGAATTACTTTCCTGCCCCTGGAAGTTCCACCCCCAACCCCCACCACCACCACCACCCTCTTCTCCTTAGCTCTAGAGGGCACACAAGCCTGAACTGCCTGATTTATCCTCAGGTCTCATTCTTAGGAGACATCAGACATACCTAATATATATGCTCATTTAGTCCAGCCCAAAGAACTTAGAAGGGTAAAAGGAAAAATAATTTTTCTGTCACTTTGGGACTGTCGGATGAGACCCTGGGCATCTGACATAGGTCGGCACATGGTGAGTAAGAGTTCTTCCTGTGTCAGCACCCCTGGAATCCCCAAAAGTGGGGTCCGTGGAGCGAGAGGGATAAGAATCTTTTCTTCCCCTCTTTCTAAATTTGGATTAGCAGGAGAAAATTTGTGAAAGTAGTTTCTTGAGCAAACATGGTTCCGGTAAAGGTTTGAATACTCTTGTTTTCTGCTGGTCCTGTTCCCCCTGGAATGGTCTGGTTTTCTTGGTCTATGCCAATTTGTCTTGTTCTGTTTTAAGAGCTTGGTTTTGATCTTGTCTTTGGTCTCTGGTCTCAGAAGGTGCACATATACACAGGCATTAGACTAGAGCTTCCAGGCAGCTGTAGCCAATTAACTGTCATCTTTTTGCCTTTTTGTCCAACTGCGCCAGCTCTAGGGGGAAGTGGTCATGAGGGATCCCAGTCCATAGGGGCCTTTGCCATCTCAACCTTCCTGTGTTACTGCTTGTAGCAGCAACGGGCTTTTACCCTCTTAGACTATCCTGGGAATGAACCTTTGGTTCTTGTGGAAATGTCTTGCTTCCTTGGTTAAATCATAAGAGGCTAGGGGATTTGGAAGTTCACAGCCTGTTGGGGTTGAATTATATCCCCCAAAATTTGTATGTTGAAGTTCTAACTCCCACCACCTCAGACTGATGATTTGAAAATAGGTCTTTGCAGGTGTAGTCATAATGAAGCCATTCTGAGTAGCCTGGGCCCAACTCCAGGATGGCTGGTGTCCTTGTGAAAGGTGAGTTTTGCACAGAGATATGCTCATAGGGAGATGCCATGTGAAATGAAGGCAGGAATCAGGGATGTATTTGAAGACAGCAAACCCAGGATTGCCAGTGACTGCCAGGAGCCAGGAAGGAGCCCAGGGACTGGCTCTCCCTCACTGCCCTCAGAGGAACAGGCCCTGAGGACACCCTGGTTTGGGACTTTTGGCCTCCAGAATGTGAGACAGAGGGTTTCTGCCCCACTTGTGGCAGCCTGAGCAACCCAACACATGGCCAGTAACCCCGACCTAGCTGCTAGCAGGGCTCTGCCAACTGCTCAAGGTAACAGTGATCATTCACATCACCGCTATCTCAGCTGTGCTGGCCTGGGCCCGTGCACCCACTCACTCTTAGGGTGACACTCCACACATGCACAGTGATGCTTCTGGGTTGTGATGCACAGCCTGAGTGGCCCCGATGGCCTGCGGTAACATCAGATGACTTCCAGGCCACTACCTCATTGCATGCCTGTGCATATAAGACTCATTGTTTCTCCTCCCCCAGATTGGCTGATCGCCTCTGAAGCATCTTTGTTTTCCAGTGTGAATGGCCCACTATCCCAGCCTTGTCTTTCTTTGGGGCAGATGGTGGAGCACAGACAAGCATTTACAACGCGGTATATAATGTGACTGCTGAGGGCCGTGGTGAGGTTTCCTCTTCCGCTCTTCATTGAGGTCCAAGGGAACTGCGAGAGGCTTCGGAAATCCTGCCCAATGGACCCCAAACTGGGAAGAATGGTGAGTGAGCCCTCAGGTGTTCGGAGAGCAGGGACCAGAGTGTTGGACATGTATTTGCCCAAAGAGTGGGGGTAACACGCAGGAGCCAGGCGAACAGAGCAGGTGCTGCATGAGGTCCATGAGCTGCTGCTGCTTAGAAGTGCTCTCAGGTGCCACTGTCTCTTCTGGGAAAGGAGCCGTGTTGAGGTGGTTTACGGTGCACTCTGGGTGGCTACCTGTTCTTATAAACACGTGGCATTCTTTTCAAGTGGTTTCCTAGTGCTGGGACACAGTCATGCTAGGTGGATGGTGGCAGCCAGTGTGGACTCGAGGCCCAGGCAGGTTCTCTGGTGCACTGGGACCTACCACAGCACACTTGTCTGTGCTCCGTTTTTCTTCACACAGAAAGCAATATTATTAGTAAAACCGTGGCAGAACCCCTAGTTGCTGAATACAAAGGGTGAGAGAATCGTATGCATGTAGGTACAATTGGTGCCTTTCTCACTAAACCCTGAACTCTGCTCCCCCACCCCAATCCCAAACATTAGTCTGGGATGGGGCCTAGGAATCTGCATTTTAAGTGTATGATTGCATCACTTTTACCCCATTCACAGATGTGTGCAACCATCACCATGGTTGATTTTAGGATATTTTCATCTCAGAAAGGAACCCTGTGCCCTTAGCTCTTCATCCCTGCCCCCAGCCCTGAGCAACCACTAATTTCCCTGTGCTTCATTTAATAAGAAGCATTCCCAGGGAAGCAAAAATAAACATTAATGATTAGAACAAACCTCAGACTCCATTTTTTAGTCTAGAGGACAGTCGGTCAAGGTTTCTAGCCCTCACTGGGTAGTTCAGTTGGTTAGAATGTCGTCCCGATACACCAAGGTGATTGGTTTGGTCCTGGTCAGGGCGCATACAAGAATCAACCAATGAATAGAACAACAAATGAATAGAACAGCATAAATGAGTAGAACAACAAATCCATCAATTTAAAACAAATATTTCTAGGTGTTGGGCTTGAAGCATCTTTAGACAATGGTGTGAGGGTGATTTTGATGAATTTCCTGGTTTGTGGGTTCAATAACTCTGGCATGTTATGGGTGGACCAGTGAACGTCCAGAGTGGCCCTCACAGCAGCGGGCACCAAATGTGACTGCTGAGGGCCTCCGTGTGCTGTTGTCCCTCCGTGACCCGTTGCAGTGACACCTCTGGAGTTTATATCCAGCTGCCCAGCTTCAGTGTGGGCTTCAGGGAAAGGGGCAAGAGGAGATTGGTAACATTAGTGTGGAGAGTTGTAGCCAGACATTGGAGGAAGCTCGAAGACTCCAGGACCTAGTCTAGTTTACAGGCAGAGCACACCACCTCACAGACAGTGAGAGGGCTGAGATCCAATAGTGGTGCACTAGAGTTTTCAATATGGCCGAAGAACACATTTAGTCTCTGTAATGAGAAGCCAAAAGCAGATAAACTTATGTTTAGAAATTAATGTTTCAGTATTTTATCTTACCTAGAAGTGATCTGAATATTTATCAAATATCCATCATTTAACTTAACGGAGTATAATTTTAAGGTTTCAAGTTACCAAAATATTTTGAAACTAATTTTAAGCAGACATATTTTATGAAACATAATCATTGTTTGGGTGACTGACTGGTGCGAGGAGGGGGCTCCTGGAGATGTCACCGGTAGACACGAGATGGTATGTGTCCAGCCTCAGTCCTCTGACCCTGTCTGGGCACCCAGACTGTAAGTGGGGTATCTTCATTTGGAGGCAAGTCAGGGAAATGCTGGAGCAGGACCATAAGGACACCCTACTCTACTCCTGCCTTAGTCCTGTACACAGGATATAGGTCACCCCTACACACCAGGATGCCAGCACCTCTGTCCCCAAGCACCTCTCCCTGCTGGCCCACAATGCCTCAGTGTCCACCCTCTCAATCGCTCTTTCAGGCAATTACAATCCGCCCCATTCAGAAGCTCTTTGGTTGGGACAGAGGTGCCTTTTGGGAGGCATGGCACTGACAGGGAGCACATGCAGCTCCCAGCAGCAGCACAGGAAGCTGGGGGCCTGTCCCCATAGACCCCCAAAGAGAGGGATCCAGAACATCCAGAGGGATTAGGGATTTGAAAAAGGAGAAGAGAAGGGAGGGATGAGCAGAGCTGGAGCTTCTGAAGATTGTGGGAGGGGGGAACCCTGCATGGCCAGGAGCCCCTATTCTAATAGGGATCAGCCTTCAGTTTGCCTGGGGCATCCTGTTCCCTCACAGCACACTCTGCCCTGCAGGTGTGCTGCTGGCGCCCAGCGCCCCTGCCTGCCTCACAGCTGGGTCCGGACCCTGAGCTCACCCTGCTGGGCCGCAGTTATCCATCAGTCCTATGTCCTGGTCCTGGAGCCTGAGGATTTCTGGGACCTGGGCCTCTATGCCTGCTAAGGTATACTGGCAGGACACACAAACTTTCAAGGGAGATTTTCTCCTCTTTAAGCAATCCTGCTTCCCCTCATTTTGGGCAAGTGTGTGGACACACACACACACACACACACACCCGAGCTTGTACACTGCAGCTGGATCCAGCCCAGCCGGGGACTTTGCCTCCCAGAAGGGAGGTCACCGCAGGGACTTCAGATCAACGCTCAGGAGTTCACTCTTAAACCTCCCATCCACTTCCATCAGCACAAATACACATGCTTTAAATGTCTAATTAAAAAGACATAGATTCAAAAACGTAATAAATATCTCTACTGGACAAAAGCAAAACAAAAACATTCAATGGTGAGTGGGATGGGGGCGGAGCAGAAGCATCTAGAAATGAGGCTGCACAGGGTCACAAGGACCCAACACAGAGGGCAGCGGAGCCAGCACCACCGCCGGAACCAGGACTGGCTGGTCTCCCTGCAGGTGACAGCAGGGCTCCCACAGCATTTCTCCACAGAAATAATGACCGAGCGGCGGAGAATACAACTGGTGTTCAGGCGGAGCCTGCAAGTTACTAGTAAAAGTATATGTTAGACTAATAATATCAGACTAGCAATAAGAAAGCTCACAATGTTAATTGGGAAGTGAGTTTACTGCCACTGAAATGCAAACAGTAGAACATGTTTAAATGAATGTGAATGAAATATGTTTACAACCTTCACGGGATAAATGAAGGACTAAGACCATAGAGAAGAGGCAGGCAGATGTGAGTGGAGAATAGGTGGACATGGGACACAACCAATTAGAAATCCTGAAAATGAAAAATCGTTATTGAGAAACTCAGTAGTTCATGTGCATTCTAGACCAGCCACAATCACAAAGAGAATGAATCAGCTGGAAAACATGACTGAGGAATTTAGCCAGAAAGCAGAGAAAAAATGGACAGAAAAGATCAGAGAATGGAAGGATACATGATAGATCAAAAGATTCCAACTGTAGTAGGAGGTCTACAAAAAGAAAAAAGTGAAATGGTGGAGAAGCGACATCAGAAGAGAGAATGACTAAGAATTTCACAGAATAAACAAACACAGATGAAAATGGGTGCTGACACTGAGTATATCAGTCAGATCCATTGTGACGAAGCGGAGAGCCTCAAGGAATAAGAAAATAGGGAAGAGGGTAGTGAACAGCTAGCCAGGGAATGTGTGGGATTGGGGAGCGGGGTGCAGAGAGGCTGCTGGGCTTTGCTGATGAAGGACTTGGGGGCTGGGAGGCTTTGGCTGGTGGAGGGAAGCAAGGACTCCAGGCAGGCAGGACAATGAACAAAGCCCCAGTGGTGTCAGGAAGCTGGAGCCTCCTGAGACTGCTAGGAGGAAGAATCATCTGACTCAGTTAAATTTGGGGTGCTTTTCCCCTTATTCGTGCTTACAGCTTAGATAGTTTTGTTCGTCAACACATTTTGCATTTTCTGCACAATGTTGAAATAGAAGGCGTTTCACTGGTGAACATTAGCTACTCCTGGTGTCTCCACCAAGACTGTGCACTTAGCAAACACCAATTGGGGTTTTAGTCTAGGACAGTGGTCGGCAAACTGCGGCCCCTTGAGTGTAGCTCTTCCACAAAATACCACGTGCGGGTGTGCACGTACAGTGCGATTGAAACTTCGTGGCCACGCTCAAGGGGCCAAATTGCCGCATGTGGCTCGCGAGCCGCAGTTTGCCGACCACTGGGAAGGCAACTCTCAGGATGTGGGAATATGGAGAACACGGCCTAGCCATGATCCAGCTTAAGTTCGAGTGAGGCAGAGAATATTAAGTGAACAAATAATAGAATATTAGTAACGACAAGGAAATAAAGAGCAGGTTGTGCTGGGGGAATGATGCTCCCAAAATACATGTCCACGTGGAGCCTCGGAACCTGAGCTGACTCGCAAGCAGGGTCTTTGCAGATATAATTAGTTAAAATGAGGTTGTACTGGATTGGAGTACTCCATAATCCAGAAACTGGTGGTGACCTTCTAAGAAGAAGAGAGGACACAGGGACACACACAGGACTAGGCCGGGTGAACCGGGGCACAGATCTCAGCAATGCAGCTCTGGGCCAGGGAGCACCCAGGACCACCGGCCACCACCAGAAGGAGGGAGGGAGCTGGACCAGCCCGCAGAACTCTGCCCACCAATTCCTCTCT
The DNA here is from genome assembly GCF_000327345.1 of Myotis davidii. Classification (NCBI taxonomy): domain Eukaryota; kingdom Metazoa; phylum Chordata; class Mammalia; order Chiroptera; family Vespertilionidae; genus Myotis; species Myotis davidii. The sequence goes on along the minus strand of NW_006289416.1, from coordinate 9,295,980 downwards.
TACTGTCCTCTCCCCGCCACCCATCCTCTGTCCCATGTCTCCAGGCCCTCTGCCACTCAGTTCCTGTTGCCTTGCCCCTCCCCCCACTCTCCATGGCCTCTCTGTTGTTTTGCCACCTGATTTTACCTGTTGTCCCCAAGATCACTCGGCCACCCCTGCAGGCATCTTAGGTTTATCCTGCTAACACTTTTACACCCAAATCACACAAATGAGATTTAAAAGAAGGAAGCAAAGGCAGTGTCTGTGGCCCAAGCATGGTTAGAAGACCTTGAGCTGGCCCTGGGTCTTGACTCCAGGGTCTGCACCCCATCTATAGTTTGGGGTTCACACCTCTCACCCCTCGAAAGGAAAGCGTGTGCCCTGTCCCAGGCTCAAAGCCAAAGACAACGCAGGCCTTGGAGGAGCTCAGGGTTCAGCTCCGTGGTGACACCTCTCTATGTGACTTCACCGCAGTTAGAGACCTGCCTGTGGGAGAAGCAACAGGCACGTCGGGCCATGTCACTTTTTTTTTTAAAGGATGGTTAGGTGTTGTTGTTCTTTTTTTTTTTTTTAAGAGACTCTGTTGTAATGTACCCCGCAAGTCACAGAAGGACGCCTCAAGAAGTCGAATTAAAGAGTCACATTTATTGCAATCTGGGACTATGAGGGGCCATTTTGCTTTCCCAAATCTCGTAGTAACCAGATGGTCGCAGCCCCAGGGTTATATAGGCAAAAAATCACAAAGGTATTGATTACATCTCAAGGTTTGGAATGAGGAACCTGGTTTGCAAAAAAGCAGTTTACAGAAGCAGAAGCAGCATGTTAAGTATAGTTTTGGGTCTCGGGGTCACTGAATTGACAGAAATACATTATCTAGAGCCCTCGGGTCTGGAATAAGGAAACTAGTTTGCAAAAAGTAGTTTACAGAAGCAGAAACAGCATGTTATAAACACATTATCTAGAGCCCTTGGGTAACCTGGGTTAAACTTAGGCATGTTATCTAAATTACAGTTTTGGGTCTAGAGCCCTCTGACCTTGGGATAACTGGAGAGAGAATCATTGATCAGCTGCCATCTGCATGGCCCCCACTGGGAATAGAGCCTGCAAGCCAGGCATGGGCCCTGACCAGGAATCTAACCATGACCTCCTGGTTCATAGGTTGACACTCAACCATTGAGCCACACCGGCTGGGCATCACTTATTCTTTTTTGGTTAGGATTGTCATGTTTGCAGATGACAGTAGGCTCCGGAGGTGGTGCAGAACCAGGGCAGAGTCTGGGGAAACCCAGATCACTGGCCAGTCTGGAGGGAAGCAAAAGGATCTCAAGAGTCCTTTCTAGGTGACACATGCTGGCATTGCTGCTTTCTACTGGCCTGCACCTGTGCAGTCAGGGGCATGGTCCTCAGACCAGCTGGCTGCCCCTAGGATGGCCCACCATCCAAGCAGGGTCCTCGAAGGGCCGGATGCTGTGCATGCACGACCTCTGGCTCCTGCTGCACAGGGCAGTGCTCTGTGCCTGTGTCCAGCCTGAAGCTCCAGGCCAGGGGACACCAAGCCAGCGGTCAGTGCGAGCTGAGCTTGATTCCGAGCCCTACCTGCACCCAGGACTGTGCGGGACTCCTCCTGCACCTCTTTATCCGGTGATGTCTGTCTCCAGCCATCTGTACCTGTGGGGTGGGCTTCACCTTGGGTTTAGGAGTGAGCCTGAGCTAAGCTCTTCTTTTGGGTCAGACTGCCGGTCAGACCCTGACTAGAGGATGGTGGAGAAACTCCTAGCACTTGGGACTTTCTGGGGAATTCTATTGCTGGAAACTGTCCAGACTGCCCTCCAAAAGCCACGCCTTGACCACTCCCTCTTCAAGACTGGCTGCCAGATTTCATCTGCTCAGGAATGCTTGGTTCAGCCCAGCTCTGCGGGGGAATTAACAGAATCCAGAAAGGCTGTTGGGGGGAGGGGAGGTTCGGGTTTTATTTTTAATCCCCGCATGGTGAGATAAACCAATAAGGCATGTTTCCTGCGTTATAACAAACCCATCAGCTCAGTCCCGGGCAGAGCACCTTCGTAAAGCAATCCCATGGGACTCTAGGTGACTTGGTAAGTGGGGTCTTGGCATCCAAGTTCACCCAGCACAAAGTTTCTCAGAGGCAGAAAAGGGTTTGGCTACAGTGTACGGGAGGAACAGGGAACAGGGCTCGCCGAGGCTCAGTGAGGGGAGGCAGGAAGGCTTTCATTTGGATTCTTTATTCTGCTCAGCAGCAAATGGTGTGGGAGGGACAGCACACCCCACCCAGCCTCTTGTCGGATGCCTGTTGGTTTCAGGGCAGGAGATAGAAGTGTCCTAAGTGTCATTGGCTCAGGCAGCCCATGACGATGTCAAGGCCACCGTCAGCTAAGCACACAGACCATCTAACTGTCCTGGTTGTTGGTGAGAGCTAGGAGAGGAGGAGACCCCAAGGCCAGCCCTGTGGGAGGAGAGGCTTTTGGGTTTGAAGCTGAATTGACTGGGAGAAGGACGGGGTGGGGGTGGGTCCACCACAGAGGATGTGGACACGCCTTCAGAAAGTCTTAAAAGTTATAGTATTTCAAAATAAGGCTTAGTGCAGGGGCACTTAGGGCTTTTGTTACAAATCTAAGAGCAATGAGTTGGAATTAACAGAATCTTATTGGGGGATACTCAATTAAATTGGAAAAGGATGAATGGCTATTAAGCAAATGGTGCTGAGACAACTGGTTAACCATTTATGGCGGGTTCCTCTGTGAGAGTCCCGAAGGTGGGCTTCTCTAGCTGGGCTGGGTTACCTTCTCCGCCAAGATAACACTAGGACCGGGCCTCCAGCTCTCCCTGCCCCCTTCACCTTCCTGTCCTCCAGCACCTCTGCCAGGAATAACCCTTCTCAGTCTCCAGGTTGCTGGTGTGCAATTACCAGTAATTCTAAGTCACGTGTGACTGTAACCCAAGAAAAGAGAAAGGGGTGTGGGAGGCTGGGGAAGTGAGTATGTATGCAATGCGGGGACCCACCCAGGATCTCACAGGCAGGATCTGTGTCCACAGCCCATCTCTGCGGCAAAGGGACACAGGTGCTCAGTCCACTCTGCAGGCACTATGGGGAAGTGCAGTCCTGCAGACCCAGTGTGAGGACCCACCACCGGGGACAATCCTTCAGGAAGCTGGGCCCTGCATGTGCCCTTCCTGTTGGGGTGGGGGTGGGGGCTCCCGCTGAAATACGAACCATTCTTTCTCCTTAAAATTGCTGTTTTCCTTCTTTTCTTGTGGATTTCTTTTCTTCAAATTGCCCCATTTTAGTTTTCATTGGAGAGGAGCACCAAGTCATTTTTTTTAGTGGAAATTGAATGCATGAAAAATAAAAGTAGCAACTCACATATTAATTTATATGGATTGCCTACAAAAAATAGCTTACGCCATTTCAAAGAGCCTTTCCCAGGCATCCAGAGCTTCAAGAGTCCTTTCCTCCTGATGTTTTTGCAGCCCCTAACCCTAACCCCTAGAGTTTAGCTGGATCCAGCCTCATTCAGATCAGAATGAGGCCAAGGATGCTCAAGGGCGGCTCATTGGCGCCATCTTTTGGACCAAATTCTTAACCCGCTTATGCATGAGCAGGGTTCACTTTTACCTGGAATTTACCCACTTCTTAGCTTCCTTTAGAGACATTTTTCATATTCAATACTATATTTATACTTTTGAACAAGTGTTCATATTTATAGTTATTATTTTTATAATGACCATATTGCAATGTAATTCACGGAACTTACAATTTAAAGTGTGCAATTCTGCCGAAACCGGTTTGGCTCAGTGGATAGAGCGTCGGCCTGCGGACTGAAAGGTCCCAGGTTCGATTCCGGTCAAGGGCATGTACCTTGGTTGCGGGCACATCCCCAGTAGGAGATGTGCAGGAGGCAGCTGATCGATGTTTCTCTCTCATCGATGTTTCTAACTCTCTATCTCTCTCCCTTCCTCCCTGTAAAAAATCAATAAAATATATTTAAAAATAAATAAATAAAGTGTGCAATTCAATGGTTTTTAGTATATTCAGATTGAGGGATGAGTAGGAAGAGGGTGTGGGGAGGAGGGGGAAGCGGAGGGCAAAGGTTGGGGTCATGGACAAGTCTCACATTTATAAGCCAGGGGAGGAAAGGGACCATCAGGGAGGGAAGCATAGGCCAGAGAGGTGGGAGGAAAGGGGAGCGAGTCGTGGACCAGGGGACCCCAGGCGGGGAATGTGGCCAACAGCGTCTAAATTATCTTTAGTTCTTCCATGTTACTTATCACACTGTGCTTTTATGTTTCTTTTTAAAGTGCTCGAGCCTCAGGAGCTGACGGAGGAAACCCGCACGCTGCCCGAGATTCTAGGCCAGTGATGGCGAACCTTTTGAGCTCGGCGTGTCAGCATTTTGAAAATCCCTAACTTAACTCTGGTGCCGTGTCACATATAGACATTTTTTGATCTTTGCAACCATAGTAAAACAAAGACTTATAGTTTTGATATTCATTTTATATATTTAAATGCCATTTAACAAAGAAAAATCAACCAAAAAAATGAGTTCGCATGTCACCTCTGACACGCGTGTCATAGCTTCGCCATCACTATCTAATAGAGTGGCTAATCACACGTACAAATTTTATTATTTTAAAAATTACGTCACACTTCTCTCTCAGAAACATTGCCCTTCACACCAGATGTGTGTGGTTTGACGTAAGGGGAAGTCAACCAACGGGAAAGACGATCACAGGAACAGGCTGAGGAAAGCTGCGTCCAGACAAGCTTGTCGGCTTGCTTTCTGTCTGATCACAATCCTTTAGCACTGAAAAGGAAGCGCTTGGGGAAACGGAGCACAACATAGATTTCCTATTCTACTACCTGGTCTTATTTTAGCCTGAGTGACTGCACGCAGCTGTGTCGGAGAACAGACTTCTTGAAGTGTTGGCAAGGCTGAAAGTCCAAACCCTGGTACTTACTTTGCTTCCTCCCCTGTGCCTGCCCACAGGCGTCAGCTCTCCTTGCTCTTCTGCTGCTGCTTTTGGGAGGCATGTCTTCTCCATCCTCACCCCACGCCGGGCTGGTCGAGAAGGTCTTCCGGTACATGGATCTCCATCAGGATGAATTTGTGCAGGTTGGAGAAACTTCAGGCGGGACACTTGCATGAGATCCCTTTTGGTGTCCGGGTGAATGGTGGTTTGCTGGGAGATGTGGGGATTTTTGCCTGACAACTTAATTCCATTTAAAATGCCTGTGATTCTTCATTGAATTAAAGTCGTGACTATTTGTTGGATTGAGGGAAGAGACCTCTCCCAACCATTCCTCTGGAAAGGGGTGTCTATTCCTTTCCAGCACACTTGCTCTAGGGCAGCGGTTCTCAACCTGTGGGTCGCGACCATCGGAAAACACATATAGCATATCAGATATTTACATTACGATTCATAAAAGTAGCAAAATTACAGTTATGAAGTAGCAACGAAAATCATTGGATGGTTGGGGGTCACCACAACATGAGGCGCTGTATTAAAGGGTCTCGGCATTAGGAAGGTTGAGAACCACTGCTCTAGGGGGCTGTCTTGGAGTCGTGGCAAATGTTGAGCTCACGTTTACTGGGAACCATCCTCAGGTGGCCGCTGTCCCCTCGCTGAGGCCCTCTCCTGGCTGAAACTCACCTCCCAAGAACACCAGCCCAGAGTAACACCTCCCGGCTGCAGCAGCTCCCAGTCCAGAGTTCTGCCAAGTTCAGTGTCAGAGCTGTTGCTTTGTAGTCCATGTGATCCACACTTACCTTCTTCTCCTTGGCAACCCTCTGCTTTCTTCCTATCTCATCACGTGGGGGCGGGAGATGGGAAGGAGGCCTGGGAGGGAAGCAGGAAAGGGCTGGACTCAGTCTTCCCTGCAAGTCCTTCTCCTTCCTCACTTCTCTGTCCCCCTCAGGCCAGGCCTCCACCGCAGCCCCAACTCCCTGAGCTTTCGCTAACTCTGCGCCCTGCGTGCCCATGTTATGTCCGCACACGTGTTCAGTGTGTGGTTATTTGATCAACCAGTCAATGTTAGGACCCTTATTGTGCTTAGATGTGAAACCTCTGTGTTTGGTGCTAAAGCACAATGCTGAGAGTCCAGCTGCTTTCCTAAGCCTGACCTTCACGGACCCTGCCAACCATGGGAGTATTAACTTACCCTGCTTCCCACTGTATTTTCAAAACCCAAGTGGGGGTTCCCATGTAGGTCGGAATTAGTGCTTGGGGGGGGGGCTGTGTGTATTGGGGTGCTACAGCCAGGATAAGATCCAATTGGAATAAACTGGGGAGTCCAGGGTTAGTCACTAAGACACGAGTGGTGTCTGGTGAGACTGCTGTCCCGGGATAAACCCCTCACGTTTCAACACTGGGATGCGCCTGATTATTATTGTAACTCCATGCTGGCTGGCCTTCCCTGAGCACCCCTGGGGCCGGCATCGAGCTAAGTCTCCAGGCACCATCTCGCCCTGAGTCCTCCCTGAAGGGAAAGCGTGTTTTCTTCTGCTACTTCATTCACTTCTGCGCCCACACCACGAGCAATCAGGATGTTAGGGAGGCCTCATCACATGGCATGATGAATATTAACTTGGTGTCCAGCCCTCTTCCCTCCAGACGTGGTGGGCTGGGGCTGAAAGTTCAAGACCTCTCATCACAGCTCAGACTTTCTGGTGACCCCTCCCCACTGGGAGCCACCCATAGTCGCCCCATTACAACAAAATATGCTGTTCTCGCCCAGGAAATTCCAGCAGAGTTAGGAGCTCTGTGTTAGGAACCTGAGTAAATACGAGAGTAAATATTAGAACTGAAGATGACCCTGGCACCTCCATTGCTTAGGAAGTTGTGAAAGTTTCAGAAGCTCTGGCCAACAGGTGAGATAAAGACAAAAGAATGTATTTCCCATTGTATCGCAACCTCATAGTCATCGCAACCTCATAGTCACCGTAACCTGAGACGAGAAAGCTGAGGCTGAGAAAGTGTACGGAATATTCTCCAAGTCCAACTCTGATGGGCAGACCAGGGTTAGGAGCTAAGGCTGCCTGCCGCCCTGAGGGTCCTGGAGGAGCAGGCAGGGCTGACCACAAAACCTAAGTGCTAAGGATGATGCCAAGGAGCCCTGCAGCCTGCTGAAGCCATCGGGGGATCAAGTTGGGTGCTCTGTGAGGCCCAGAGGCCTTCAGGGCATTGTGGGAAGCCAGTCCTGGGGGGGCATGGCTGGCCAGCCTCTTAGTGCTAAAAGCCAGAAAGGGTGGGTCAGGATCTGCCCTTCTTAATAACCCTGGTGAACCCACAGGGGCACAGGCCCGGTGTTTGGGGGAACAGCCTTCCACCCAACCTGCCCTGCCCCATTCTTCTGACCCAGCCAGCTCTGGCTTCTATGTTCCTGATTACGTCTTCAGGTTGGCCAGTGACTTTTGAATATCAAGGTCAAATGAAGGACATTGGGATTCTGTGCCTCCTGTGCTGTCATGCTAATCACCCTGTCGCCTGTCCTCACAGAGGCTGAAGGAGTGGGTGGCCATTGAGAGTGACTCCGTTCAACCTGTGCCTCGCCTCCGACAAGAGCTCTTCAGGATGATGGCCCTGGTCGCAGAGGAGCTCCGGCGCCTGGGGGCCAGCGTGGACCTCAAGGACTTGGGCTCTCAGCAGGTGCTGGCGGTCCCTCCCTCCCCCATGAGCTGCCACTTCCCTGTGCATTGGTCACGCCCTCCTGTGGTGGTGGCAAGATCCTCAATACAAACACCCATAGTAACCCAATAAGGATGAAGAATTCCTCCTCGTCCCAAACGAGGTTGCCATGTTGATTTCTCATCGTGTCGGGACTTGGATGGGGGTGGGAGGGAACACAAGGAGGTGAACGAAGGTGACCCATTCAGGAGAGGCCCCCGTGCTGTTCACACCCTGCATGCAAGCTGCAAACTTCCCCAAGCTCTGAGGCATCTTTCTGAGGCTCCAGCCTCTCATCAGAATCACTGCCTGTTACTGCCCCTCAGTCACAAATGGCGATCTTAAATCTTAGCGCCCAGTGCTGCCTGGCTTAGCATTGAAAGTCTCCCAACGGTTTATTTCCGACACCCAATTCAAGGTAGTTGAGTCTGAGTTCCTATTGAAGAGCATGCTCAACTAAGTTTCCTGTTTATCAATGTATATCTGAGAAAGTGCTTCGCTTTAATTATGCTTCATGTTTTAATTAAAAGTGTCTTGTGGTACCATGTTAGAGCTGGATAAAGGTTGATCAGAAAATTATATGGGCTCTGCCAGGACCCAGGGGTAGAAGCAGGACTCCTAACATCATGTCTTTGAATTGTCAGGAAGAACTAAACAGCATTTATTTAAAACTGCTATCCATTGTCCTCCTGCAGCTGCCTGATGGCCAGACTCTCCCGATACCTCCTGTCATCCTGGCTGAGCTGGGGAATGAGCCAGGGAAACCCACCGTGTGCTTCTACGGCCACCTGGACGTGCAGCCGGCCACACAGGCCGATGGGTGGCTCACTGACCCTTACACGCTGACGGAAGTGGATGGTTAGTGACGTGCTGGTGCGCAGACCTGGTGCCGCTGTGGATAAGGGTTGCTCACAGGGTTAAGGATTTAGGACGGCCCCCCCATCCCTGGCTCCAGGTCTAACCTGTTGTTAAGAATGAACTAAATGCCACTCTCATGGTCTACAAGTTGGTCCAATGTGGCCAATTTTCTTTCATTTGGGAAAGAAACTTTGAACCTTTCTGCCCATGGGTGAATGAGTGCCGCAGGCTGGAGTCCTTGGGCTGTGAGGAAAACAGTGTTCTTGGCCAAACGTTTTCCTTTTAAAATTACCAACTGTAATTTATTTTTAAAGAACAGAAGAAGAAAGGTTAATGGAGCCACAGGTACTAGTTGTAACATCTAGTTGTAACATCTCAGAATGAGAGGCTGTGTTACATGACCATCTATAACAAATCTGCAGGCCCTTTTCCATGAATTTGGATAAAATACCTCATTTGGATCAGTATATTTCAAGTGAGCTTACATTTCTGTCTAGCTAGTGGCCATACTGTCTATACATAAGAAATCATACTTTGCAATTTCAGTGCAAGATTTGTTCTTGGAAGCAGAAAGCCCTGTTCAAGCAATTACCCATAAAACAACGTTTGTTTTTAACTCACTCAACTTGGCAGAGGTACCCATGCTTTTCTGAAAATTCTTCCCTTATTTTTCAAGGAAAACTTTATGGACGAGGAGCGACAGACAACAAAGGGCCTGTTTTGGCGTGGATTAATGCTATGAGCGCATTCCGAGCCCTGGAGGAAGTAAGTAGCCAGTGGTGTTGGGGAGGGAGCTCGATGATGATGACTGACAATGACGGTGATAGTGACAGTGACAATGATGATGATGATGATGATGGCACAGGCAGTATGCTTTGAGTCCCTCACTGTGCTGCAAGCTTTCACCTGAATTTTGTCCTTTCCTCTTCCCAACAGTCTTCATAGGGCTGTACTCTGATAATCACACCCATTTTATAGATGAGGAGAGTGGAACTTGGGACGGTCAGGGAACTTGCTCAAAGCTGCCCAGCTGGTCTGGGGCAAACATGGTACCTTGAGCCTGTGCTGCTGACCAAATGGAAAAAACAAACAAACACATAACAAAAAGTATGATGAGCTTGTGGCTAAGTTACTCTCACTGGGACTTACTTTTTTCACCTTTATCTTACTTTAACTTGTATTTTTTATCTCCTCCTCCTTCTTATCACAAAGTTTGATTTTATTAAAAGAGACAAACATACACTTTAAAACAACACATCAGCTATTTTTATCAATGATCAAGATAGAGATCCCTGGCATGTGACATCCTATTTGAATCTTTAGGCCTCTCCATTCTTGTGAAATGTAGTTTTCATAGGTGTGCCATACAGGTACTGGAAAGGTAGGGGGCTGCCTCTCTAGGGCCATCAGAGGATATGTTGGTGGCCCAGGTTTGAGTCTTTTACTGTCCCACCTGATGTTCTCACAAGAGTGGTCTCATCTCACACCACCCTCCCTTCTTCTGATGAATGCGCTTAGGCTCCAAACAGAGGAGTCGATCTGTGTGGCCCTGGGCAGGTCCTGGCCTCTCTGGGCCTCAGATCCTGTCCTGTAAAGACAAGGGTGTTGGCCCTTGGCTCCCTCCGAGGACTTTATGGGGCTAACCTTAAGGATACATAGCCAGCCACCTTCTCCTTCACATGACTTCCCTGAACCAAGTACCGCTGTTCACTGGAAATTGAAGAAGGAGCTTCAAGGTCAGGGTTCCTGCATGCTGGCCTCCATCCAGCCTCTTTTAGGAAGAAGCAGGGAAGCAGTGCTCAGGCCCAGAAGCCGTTCCAGTCCAGGCCCAAGGCTTAGATCTTTGATGGCACCCCTTGCTCCCAAATCCTTCCCCTGGAGGAGATTTCATTGGGCTCCTCTTTCATGAGTTTCTTTTCTCCCAGACATAAGCAGAAGGGGAGAGGGCATGTGACTGCTCTGGACTCAGCTGCTGTACCTCACTAAGAAAGAGAGTTTGAGTCAGGATAGGTTTCTGGTAGGTCTTTCGACCACTGAAACATTGCCTTGTGATCTTGACACTCACATTGGTCAGCCTGAAAGTTTAATGTGGCCTTGGTTTCTCCCCTCTCTTCCTCTCTGTCTAGAATTCTCTCCCTGGACTTTCTTCTTCTGTCTCCTTCCTTTCTCCTCCCCTCCCCCCCTTCTTTCTTAAGAGGAGGGAAGCAATATTTATATGAAAATTCCTATAAAAAGGCCAAAATCTGCTTTGCTTTTAAATTTCAACTCTGAAGCTTACATAATTATAAACAACATAAGCCAGTTAATTCTCTCTAAGCCTCTTTTTTCCTCATCTGTGAGGTAGGAATGATCACTTCTCCCTCGGGGCATTGAGACGACTAAACAAAGTAACAGTCAAGGGACTCCAGTGCCTATGAGTGCTGGGCCCTATGAGTGCTGGCTTCTTTCCTGGTGCCCTCCTGCCCTCCGCCCTCTCACCCCCTTTTTCCTGTATCGTGTGCAGATCACTAACCGTGTGTCACCTCACTGGACCGTCTCACCCAGAGCCAGATCGGCTGTCCGTGACCATACCGCACAGGGAGACAAGTGAGCTGCCTGGAGGTGGAATAGCTTGTGCAGGTCCCTTGGGTGCAAAGGGACAGAGCAGAGACCAAAGCCCCCAGCCTCCAACACTTAGTAGCCATTGGCTTGGATTTTATTAATCACCTTTTGCCAGAAAATCTTAGGCTTTCCAACTACTTCTCAGTCATGTGTTAATAAAGAGCTTTTGAATATTAAGATTTCAGAACTGTAGCTTGACTTCCTAAGACACATAGAAATGTACACACATGATACATTTGAACAAATCATTATCCCCACATTAACCAACAGAATGGCGGAAGGTCACATTTTCTAATACATAATCCTCTGCTCATCCTGCCTTTGTTCATTTTTGGCCAGTCGGTCCTGCTCATTAGAGCTAATTAGTATGTATGTGCTGCCGTTTGTCTGCGTATAATCACTTTTAGAGTCTCCTACATGTGTCTTCTGCTCCAGGAAGAGACTTTGACCTCTCCTCTTCATGTGGCTCTCAGAGATAGGAAGTTATAAATTATAGAGATACAATAAGATCAAAACCAAATGGGGAAAGGGAACATTGTAAAAATTTTAAAGGAGTGATTCCGAGCCCTAATATTAACTGGAAAAAAACTCATGTTCCATTCTGCTGCATGATCAAAGCCTTTGAATAAGTTAAAAGGCAGATTGAACTCATAGTTGAAAAATAACAGACACTCGAAATAAAAATTATCCTAGGGCTTAAATATTAGCCAATCTTTCAAAGGAAAGAGTTCTCGTTTATCAGGCTCAGAGTTATGAGTACAGAAAGGAGATTTGTAATGGCGTAACCTTTCTTGAAAAATTCCTTTTGGGAAGAAGGAAGAAAGCGCCTCTGTCTGGGGCAGCCCCACAGAGCTCTGTGGTGTGGATGTCACTGCTTTTAGGAATTCCTTCCCCAGATCCTTCATCAACATTAAATTGGTGGGCCACACTGGAATGTGTACACTGGGCATTACCTTGGACTCTCCTTCACAACCTTTGTTGAAACTTCTTTGCTGTAACAGAGATGTTGGGAATGTGAATAATTCACATATTGAACACATGTGATAATTACTGTACTTATGTTAAATATACACTATCCCTGGGTCTTACAAGGTGAGTGGGTGACTCTGCGGTTTTTGACAGATTGGTTTGTCCAACTTTTGACTTGTTCGCTCAGGATCTCCCCGTGAACATCAAGGTGATCATTGAAGGAATGGAAGAAGCCGGCTCTGTGGCCCTGGAGGAACTTGTCAAGAGAGAGAAGGACAGGTTCTTTTCCAGCGTGGACTACATTGTGATTTCCGATAACCTGTGGCTGAGCCAGAGGAGGCCAGCACTCATTTACGGAACTCGAGGGAACAGCTACTTCGCGGTGGAGGTATCTGCAAACCCTGGTGGCCTGCTGGGAGGAAGCCACCCTGGGGTCTGGGAGGGACAGAGATAAAGCTGTGTGAGAGCACAGAGTTCTCCCAGGATGCTTGCCTGCCTCTGGGAAATTCTGGGAGGGGTGAGGGGTTCATGAAGCCCCCACTGTGAGCCTGTGAATTGTGCATCTTTCTACAGACAGGATTCAGAGGGCTTGTGACTCACAAGCCAAGAGATTTAGGGACTGCAGCTGTGGAAAGTGGAATTTGGAGGCAGGCGCAGCAGTCCCCCTAGGGGGGAGGGGGCAGTGGTAAGAGCCTACTGATCAGGTGGTGGGGCTCCTGGGAGGGCAACAGTACCTAATCCATGGGGCCTGTCTGCCAGGTCTGGGTTGGAAGACCAGGGGCACTGGCATTGCGAGGCCTGCATCCCAGTCTGGCTCAGTGATGCACATACAGCCTGTGTAGGCCCTTTACCTTCCAAGTGCTGGTGTCCTTACCTCTAAAGTGAGCACAGCAAACCCTTCCATAAACCCCTAGGGTTGTGTGATGGCTAAATGTGACAGCTAGTCTGCTTCCTTCTCCTGTTCCATCAATACAGACAGCCTGGGACAGGGCACACGACTCAGAATCAGAGAGTCCCTCCTGGGAAATCGTCTGTTATTCAGCCACTTTAGTCTGTTTTCTCATGTGACAATGTGGACACTAATAATCTGCACCCTGTGGAAACCCAGTGGGACAGGAAAGAGGAAACATTCCTGGCCGCACCTTAAAAGTGCACCGGGCAGAGAAAGACCAGCTGGGCAGGAATGATGGGAGGGGCTGAATTGAAGAGACAATTTAAAAAAAAATACCTCACTGGACCTTGGTAACAGATTGGATATGGTGTGCACAGGAGGAATCCAAGATAATTTTAAGGTGGCAGATTAACGGGACTCGGGACTCTCCTTGTTTTGGAAATGAGAAAGTTGGTAGGAAGTCATCGTAGCAGAAGGTGTTGAGTTGACTTCTAGACCTGAATTTCAGAAAGTAGTAGCACATCAGGGGGATCAGACATATGGGTGTGAACATGTAGGAGTGTGGGGCTCTGAATGAAGCCCAGTGAGCTAGTTCTTGGGGCTCTGTGTGTAGAGGAAGAATGTGCCCCAGAATAAGTGGTGGGTGTGGGAGACAGAAGAGAAGTTACGAGGGGAGACATTAACTATCCTGCAGGCAATAAAAGAATACAGAGGAGAAACTTGCTCAGAAACCACAGGAGGAGAATTTTCCTGGAAGGAAGGTGAGCAACAGAATGGGGTGAAACCAAGAGGAAGATGATAACGTAGCCACCAATAGTGTGGTGATGTTGGATAGAGCTGTGTTTGTGGAATCGGTGGGGGTTAGTCAGTCTCAGGGATTCAGGACACATGGGGAAAGAAGACATGGGAGCCATGTGACTGGACAGGAGGAGGAGCGATGTCAGGGTGCTCACCTGAGTCCTGAGGGACACTGGTTGGGCGTGTTTCCCACCATGTGAAAGCTACAGCTATAGCAACGACAGTGTTAGCACCTGTTTTCTCTTCTACCTGTCTTATAGGTGACATGCAGAGATCAAGATTTTCATTCAGGCACCTTTGGTGGCATCCTTCATGAGCCAATGGCTGATTTGGTGGCTCTTCTCGGTAACGTCTTATTTCATTTCACTTTTTCGACATCAAGCAATCTACTAAAATATAGTTCTATATGACCCAATGTGTCTCTCCTTCCCTGGTCCAAGCCAGCTCTAAATAGAGGTGCATTAGAAGAAAAAACATATTCTTAGCATCCCCGGTTGGTTAAATATTCCTTGGGCTTATTAAGTCCATGTTACTTTTTTTCATGGACTGAACCTCTTCCTGAATTTGTCCCTTTTCTTTTACTGGCTACTGTGACACATCTGGCCATACGCAAAGACAATGGCATAGCATCGAGAGCCTTCTGGGAGGCTCTCAGAATGATGCCAAATATCCTGGCACCACTTGGCTTCATTTTTCCACGTTGCTGTGGCCCCAGGTTGTACAGAGACTCCAATGAGTTTGCTGATCACACCTGCTTCTGACCTCCTGTGGATACCTGGTGTGCGCAAGCCAAGTTAGGGGTGTGTGTGTGGTGTTCCCCTGAGAGCCCATTTGCCCACCTCGATTTACCCTGTGGCTCTTGCCTATATCAGGATTGCCCAGCAGCTGGGGTGGATCTCTGGGAACTGAAGGAAGCTTCATCTTCAGGGGCTTTGCTTGAAGGAGCCCCTTCCGCAGTCCTGTCAGGGATGTTGCTCTTTTGTGTTTGAATGTTGGTGTTCTTTTCAAACAGAGGTTCTCAGGCTACATAAGTTCAGGCCTCACAATAATGGGGTCTGCCTCACATGGCACAAGGGCACCTTTATTTACAAATTTTACAACATGCTTGCTTGGCAATTTAAGACAGAATACAACAAGCCATTTTTTTTCAAGTGTTTAAATTGTTTCCAGAAGGATTCAGATAGCATGCAACTTATTATTTGAGGGTGGGCGAAGGTCAG
Source organism: Myotis davidii (assembly GCF_000327345.1). Taxonomy (NCBI): domain Eukaryota; kingdom Metazoa; phylum Chordata; class Mammalia; order Chiroptera; family Vespertilionidae; genus Myotis; species Myotis davidii. The sequence goes on along the minus strand of NW_006289416.1, from coordinate 9,280,980 downwards.
TTCTCTATTTTACCAGAACTAATTTTTTTTCATCCCTAGGAGGAGCACCTTCATATCTATATAATGCATTTCAATCTCCTTCTCCTCCCCCCTCCCCCACTCCCCAGACATGATTGCTGCTCTCCATCTGTCTAGCCTGCATGGTTTCACCCAGGCATAGAAGTCCATTTAGCCCCCACAAATGTATATTGATCTGCTAGGAAAAGTCAGATGAGGGTCACAAATGGAATGAAAATAAAAGGTTTTCCCTTTTTTAAATTTTGAAACAATCCGTAACAAAGTGATTCTGGATTGTGCCCACCATGTGGTTTTCATCTGCTGTGTATGGAAGGACTCAGGGTTGAAGGCTCTCGAGGACTGATGCATTAAACCTAGTCATTGGGCACCTGCTGTGTTCCAGCACCCGGTGAATGCTGGGATGTGACCATACACAGACCCACCTTCCACGAATGAGGGCACTGTCTCTGACCACATGAGACTAAATAACAAGTGTGAACCCACATGAGTGGACCAACAGGTGGCTTGGCTCTAATTAAGCCAAGGACAACCCCCTATGAAAATCTACATGGATGGCAGTAGTGCAACGTGTAATGGCATTCCCAGCACTTTAAGAGGATCACAAAAAGCAAGGCCTGAGGGTTGAGATGTCAGGAGCAAAACGTGAAGGGAAGATGTCACTGTTCTGGTTTTCAACCACATCCTCCTCAGCCCCTCCCCTTGTCCCCCAGGACTTCACCCAGAATGTGTCACTGCACTAGGGGTATAGTACTGCAGATTGCTGCACAGCATCCATGGCCTGAGTTATGGAACGCCCTCATTTAGCCCAATACAGTATAGTATGTTAAGGTAATGATACAAACCCAGTAGTAAAGTTGAAGTTAAACATTAAGTTGGGCATTGAGTGAGTGGGACTGGCTGTCATTGATTTGCAGTCACCCTCACCAAAGTCAAAGCAGAAGATAAATCCACCACCAACAGTAGACTCACTCAGTGTCCCTTTATTTTTATTTATTTATTTTTTTTAAAAAAATATATATTTTATTGATTTTTTACAGAGAGGAAGGGAGAGAGAGAGAGAGAGAGTCAGAAACATTGATGAGAGAGAAACATCGATCAGCTGCCTCCTGCACATCCCCATTGGGGATGTGCCCGCAACCCAGGTACATGCCCTTGACCGGAATCGAACCTGGGACCCTTCAGTCCGCAGGCCGACGCTCTATCCACTGAGCCAAACCGGTTTCGGCTCAGTGTCCCTTTAATGAACATCCCCAAACTTCTGCTGACATCCTCCCATGCAAGGATAGAGCTGCCTGTGGACCCACAACTATTTCTTTACCATGTGCTTTGTGATTGTCGACCTTAATGGAAAGATTTAAAAATGTAGTGCCTCACAGTAATTTTCTGGAATTGTCAGGTTATAATCACATTAGGAATGTGGACATCGTTTTATGAAGTGTCTTTACTTGAATAAAAGTCCCTAGATTTTGCTGCCCAGAGATGTTTTTTATCATTTATGTTCTCTACTTACTGATTGCATTGTATCTTTGGTAAGTACTTTCTCGAAATAGAGAGCAATATCTACTAAATCTCAAGTCTGCTTCTTTTATAGATATTCTTTGACGATTTCCCTGATTTCTATTAATCCTCAAAGTCTTTCATAAATAACAGCCCATTGACTGCTTATCATCACAAAGGCATTCATGATCCTGATGGATCTCACAGATTAGACCCCAATATTATGCTTTTGATTAATGATGAGTATTTATTATATTATTATGTGTGGAGGGGAGAGAAGTTGAGAAGGAATGATGATTTTCAGTTTCTTGAAGTATTGTGTACATACATACACATGTATATCTAAACACTTTTATAATGAATACATTACTTCTTAACTCAGGATACGATAAAACTTTTAAAAGTTTTTATGTTTATGCTATAACAGGTAGAGTTGGGAACTTGAATGTAATGCAGGTGAGTCAAACCCCATTTAATTGATTGAAAATCCATGTTTTCATCCTTCCATCCACAAGATAGACATTAAAGCAGGTCTAACACAGGCTGAGTCGGCCTGGTGACCTCCTCCCTGGACCATCCCCTCTAGGATGTGAACTGCTGCCACTGGCTCTGCTGTGGGAACCAGAGCCAGACAGGCCTGCTGCTGCCCCAGGGGAGTCGCTGTGGTCCCGCTGCAGGGCCTGAGCATCAGCCCAGCGGAACCTCTGTCTGGCTTTGTTTCCTGTGTGTCCTGTAGGTAGCCTCACGGACTCTGCTGGTCACATTCTGATCCCTGGGATTTATGACCAAGTGGCTCCTCTCACAGAAGAGGAGAAAGACCTGTACGGCGCCATCGACCTGGAGCTAGAAGAATACCGGAACAGCAGCCGGGTTAAGAAATTCCTGTTCAACACCAAGGTACAGCCCCCAGCTGACGGCTCTCTGAAAGGAATGACGACACTAAACCACTTTTCCCACCGCCTGGTCTGAGTGCTGCTCATCTCCGCATCTTAGAACTGACAGCAGTTAATTCTGAGGCTTGTCATGGTCTAGACCAGTGGTTCTCAGCCTTCCTAATGCCGCCACCCTTTAATACAATTCCTCATGTTGTGGTGACCCCAATTTCATCGTTACAAATTGAACATAATTAAAGGATAGTGATTAATCACAAAAACAATATGTAATTATATATGTGTTTTCCTTAGGCTACCCCTGTGAAAGGGTCGTTCGACCCCCAGGTTGAGAACCGCTGGTCTAGATCCAGATCTTTATCTGGGAACCATAACCACAGAGCTTCCTTTCACAGCCCAGCCTTTCCTAATCCCTTTACTAGACTCAATCCCAACGAGCTGGGCTTCCTATTCGTTCAAAGAGTGAGAACAGCCTGCAATTGTTCAGCTCTAAGACCCCTCACTGTTCATTTTTCTAGACAAAACCAAGAGCCTTAGGGCTCCTCTGTAAATGGCTGCATCGCTGCCTCAGTGTAGTGAGTAAGCCCAGAGGCAGAGGCGTTGTTAAGGACAAATACGGGCTTTTTTTCCCTTGCCACCTCCTCCTGCTGTGGAGTGTGGGCGCTTGGCTCCTTCCCTGGGCGGGGGCGGGTGGGATGCCAGAGAGGCCCGAGAGGGATCCCGAGAGGGAGGAGCCCTGCTGGACGTAGGGGCGGAGTTTACTATGAGGCGGGGTCTGTTTCCTCTGAAGAGGTCTAGGTGGCCACAGCCATAAAGGAAACGGCTCGGATGCCTGAAAAATCAAAGGCATTTACATGCAAGTTGTCACTGCATGACTGGGGATGGAAATTTATAACTGAACTCAAATTTCTGAAAGGGCCCCTTTGCCATCTATTAATTGGAAACTTAAGAGCTCCGGTGACGAGGGGCCTTGGCCATAGGAGTTACTTGGGGAGGTGACAGCCGCACAGGACCTCATGTCCTGAGGGAGAGGTCACTTGTGTTATTAGTCCAGACGTAGCCAAGCAGGGTGGTAATGAACTTATCATGAACGGTGTCGCTGATGTACAGAAACTGGTAATGTAAGCAATCTAACTGAACTGATTTTAATCAGTCTTTCTTGTACATAATAAAATAACTTTATTTTAATTCAGGAGGAAATTCTGATGCACCTATGGAGGTACCCTTCTCTTTCCATCCATGGGATCGAGGGCGCATTCGATGAGCCCGGAACTAAAACAGTCATACCTGGCCGAGTTATAGGAAAATTTTCCATCCGCCTGGTCCCTCACATGAATACATCTGTGGTGGAAAAACAGGTAAGAAACCTGCATGGTTCTGCCTGGCAACACCCTCCCAAGAGCCGTGCACCCCTGTGGAGGGAGCAGTGCAGGTGTTGGCACTGAAGTACCATATTTTTTGAATATGCAAGGGACTGCAAAACATGTAAAAAAAAAAGATACATTTTTTGTTTGCTAAAAATCTCTTTTCTCGATTATATTGCAATTACAGTAGTCAGATAAATAATCATTTGGAGTTGGAGTGATGGAAAAATTTAAAGAATTAAATGGTAGCTATAAAGGCAAGATTGGTTTTGTGCACAGATGAAGAAGCTAACTTCGACAGCTGGATGGAGCCAGAAAATCTCAAGTGCCCATTGCTTGTCCACATGTCTGAAATGAACACTCTGATAGGAGCCATTTTAATGAAAATGTTATCTGGAGGGACTTGTATGTCTACATTATCCACCTGTTATCAGTAAACTTCAAGTTTAACAGCAAGTAAACTCTGAACAAATGAGCTCAAGAAATACCTCATCCCAACCCTCTCTACCCCACATTCCTGTTACTGTCTTCTAAGTGATAATAACATTCTGAAGTAGGGTCCCCTCCCTAACTGCCTCTCCTTCCTCCTTCTCCCCTTCCCTATTCTCACAACCCTCATTCCCTGAGGGCAGGACCTTGTCCATCTTGCTCACAGCTATACCTCCAGCACCTAGAACAGTTCTTTGCCACATGACAGGTGTTCTATAAATGTTAGTTGAAGGAATGAATGGAAGAAATATCTCAGGCTATGGAGTTTTTCTTTAGAGGATTTCCACAGTAGCAACATATCCAGGGGCAGAAAAGGATGCTAACAGGCCCTTTCCCAGCTCAGTGTGGGATTGTTCTCAAACTAAGTCCAAAAAGAAGGATTTTTAAATTGAGAAGTTATACTTGTATTATGTTACATAATCACTCAACATTCATAATGTTCATATTATTCATGTTGTCCATAATATTATTCAAGGTCTCAGTCACCAAATTCATAACAAGCAAATATTAACAGTCAGACACTGTGGTCAGGATGGGGAGGGGAGGGACTGGGGATAGAAGAGGGTGAGGGCAAGTGTTTCTCCCATTGGGTGAAGCTCCGTCCTAGAGACCTGCTCACTGTGTCATCATCCCCCAGGCAGAACCAAGGTCAGAGCACAACCCTTGGACTTGCTGGGTTGGGGTTTCCAAGTTTCTTGATGGAAGACTATAGTCATTGTCTGAGGGAATAACTAGAAATTTTCTCTTACAATTGAAAACATTACTTTTTAGGTGCAACAGCATCTCCAGTATATATTCTCCCAAAGAAATAGTTCCAACCAGATGGATGTTTCCATGGTGCTGGGACTGCACCCGTGGATCGCAGATATTAAAGATCATCAGTATCTTGCAGCAAAAAGAGCCATCAAAACAGGTTGGACTTAAGATATTTCAAGTTTCCAGTATCCAGTGGGACTGAGGGGTAGTACCCGAGGGTGGGAGATGTGGATAAAGCAGACACATTTAAATCTCCCAATATTGACCGTCCTTCTGACACAGGCTGTATTACCGAGTGTGACCTGTGCAGGGGCCTTTATATACACTGTCTTGTCAATGTGATCTCTCAGAACATCTTATACTGTACTTACCCTTCTTGTGATGATGGGAATGACAAAATACTTACGTGATGAGATGAAGTGGGGCAAGTGATGTAGGCATTGTCTATTTCTGGTTGTGGTTGACCATGGGTAACTGAGACTACAGAAAGTGCAGCCATGGATAGGAAGAACTACTGTATTACAGATGGGGCCTTAGGCCATGCCCCTGAAGATGCCAGAGCTGGAGTTTGAGGTCCAGACCTCCTGGGAGGACCAACTCTCTGTGAGGGTTGTCAGGACCAGGGACGCAGGCATGAAAAATTGGAGGAGAAGCCCCATTACAATGCCTCCAGGTGCAGCAGTATTTTACCAGTAAAATTTGGGAGTGAGGAAAAGAGGACGATAAGTCAGGCAGGTAAATGTAATGCCAGCTGAAGAGAGATGTGTGATTGACATGTCAAGGTCAACGATAAAGACCTGAGATGCTCTTACAGGAATGCAGGAGTCACCTTTTGGTCTATTTGTGTAATAAACCACCAAGTACATCAACATTGTTCACATTCATGCCTTGCTTTGTGGATAAAGACCACGTGGCATGTTCTCTTTTCTGTCGTTGTTTTATTTTTCATTCCCACTCCATCACTGGCAACTTGTCTTCTCACCCGGAAGGTTTGAACCCATCTCTTTCTAGATCTTAGACCATTAAACTATTTCATGGGATACATTGAAATCTGAGTACAAATATTTAGATAGTCATGTGATAGTTGACTATAGTGATTTATTTATATACTAGAGACCTGGTGCATGGATTCGTGCACTGGTGGGGTCCCTTGGCCTGGTCTGCAGGGATTGGGCTGAAACCGATCTCTGGGTCTTGGGGTGCAGGTTGAAGCAGATTCGGGGCTGACAGTGCCCCAGCATCAACCTAACTCATGGCCAATTCCGCGAGGAATCGGACTCCCTCCTCTACTGGTTGGAACTTCTGCCCCCTGGTAGTCATTGCACATCAGAGCGACTGAGCAAATGGTCAAACAGTCGGACAGTCACTTAGGCTTTTATATATATAGATTGGTTACAAAAAAAACAAAACACAGAAACACTAAGTCCCACTTTCCTAATATTTAATTCATGAAACAACCATAAAAGTAGGTACATCTGTGCTGCTCTTCCCAAAAATGCATGACATCTTCCAGTTATGAGAAAACAGACATACCCAAATTAAAGAACAGCTTACACAACAACCGATCAGTACTGTTCAAGAGGGTCAAGGTCATGAAAGACAAGGAAAGACTAAGAAGCTGTCACAGACTAGAGGAGATGAAGAAGCAGTGACAAATTCAGTGTGGGATTCTGGATGGGATCATGGCACAGAAAACGGGGAATCCCCACCCCAGCTCTTCCCTGTGATGACATTCCAATAAGGTCAGAGTCTGGTTAATAATATTATTCCAATTTTAATTTCCTATTCTTGATAACTGCACAATAGGTATATAAGTTATTAATGTTAGGGGAAGAAGTGTTAAGGGCACCTGGGAACTGTACCACTTTTGCAACTTTCTATAAGTCTGAAATTACTTCAAAATACAAATTTTTGAAATTATCTTTTTATGTACATAGTTGTAAAGAAGGCAATCACAGTTTTCTTCTTGATACTACTGACTATTTTAGAATATAAATTGCATGATAGCGAGAAGCTTACTTACCCCATGCACCAAATGTAATGGTGATTACTGGGCATAGTCTTGTCATTATGTTATTCAAATGCCTTCTTTTCCTGTTTCAGTGTTTGGAACAGAGCCAGATATGATCCGGGATGGATCAACCATACCAATTGCCAAAATATTCCAGGATATTATCCAGAAGAGTGTGCTGATGCTTCCGTTGGGTGCTGTTGACGATGGGGAGCACTCTCAGAATGAGAAAATCAACAGGTAGGCTCTTGTGGGGGCTACACCCTCACTGCCCAACTCCAGGTCTGTACATCAGAACCTCCTGACATGCTGCATACATTAGATTGAGTTGATATCCTCAAATCTTTCTGTTCACATTGTAGACTAGTTTTCCTCCATCATTTGAATGGAAATAACAGTGTTTCTCTTACTTCTCTCATTAGGTGGAACTACATAGAAGGATCCAAATTGTTTGCTGCCTTTTTCCTAGAGGTGGCTCAGCTGCATGAATAATGGCAGGAACCTTCTAGCTCAGGTCTGACCTGCTAACACCCTGGACAGGAAAGGAATCTCAATATCCAGAGAATTTCAGTCCAGAAAGTAATGTTTTCCCTCCCATTTAAAATATCTTTAGACATTTGGACCAATAAGTATAGACATTGGGAATGGTCTAATGTCCCATAGCAAGCCTTTCTAAAGTCACAGCTTCCTTCACCAACCTGATCTCCCCAAGTTCAGCTGCAGTATCCCAGGACTGGACCTCCCTTCACAATGATTGACGTAGTCACTCTAGCTTGCTTTCTAGGTCTGGAAGTACTCATGACACATAATCATTCCATGCAGTGACTATCAGTACTCACCCCACCCTTGCTTGTACCACATTTTCCTTTTATCTTATTAATAAAGACCTTGGTCTCCACCACTGACTACCATGATTTCCCTGTGGGTTCATTTTTAAAGGAGTTACTAGAGCATGATACTATGTTAACCTCTTGCTTCCCCTTCATTTATTTTTCCTGCTCTGAAAAGTTCTGAAATAGAAATGATCAATATGCATAGCCTCATGTCACTTGGGATTTCTTGTGTGAGGATGAGTACTTTTTTATCCCAAGCCCCTTTACCTTTGTTGTGACGGATGCCAGCAGGCCACCTGATTTCTGTTCTTTTTTTCTCCCCATCAGGAAAGGCCCGCTCAGGCTCTCCAACGCCTGTGCATATGTAAATTTGCTACAGCAGAATCAATCCTGATAGAAGTTTACTCAGCCCATTGGAATTTTACTCAATGACTACATTTAAATTGCTCAAAGCTTTTAATAGCATCAGTGATAGATAGAGAACTAATCAACCCTGACATCAGTAACACACTCTATATTTAAAGCCATCAGCTAGTGTGCATCCATTAATCATTTCAGTTAACCATCTTGTTTGCTTGATTGGATTTGATGGTGTACACAAACAAACAAGAATGTAATTTTTCTAAGGCTGAGTATGTAAACAAATCAATTCAATCTTTATGAATTCATTATCTAAATCACATTAATGGAGAAGAATTTAAGGGTTTATTAAAAACGTTTCTCTTGTGATTCAAAATAAAACCAAAGCATAAGGCATTCCATCTCTTTGTGGGCCCTTGAAATGTCAGTGTTAAAATTTTCACATCTGAAATGGCTGGGTCATGGGGCCAGTGATCCACTTACTCTGACTCCGGTCCCAGAAATGGGACCCCACTTAGGCTTCAGCCTGTGTGTGGGGAGGGACACACACAAAGGGTCCACTTGTCTGATGGAGAGAACATCAAGTCCTGGCAGTTGAGTGTTGGCAGGTGTTTCATATTCTTCGATATTAAGTTTGGTTCGTGCTTGCTGGATTATGTTGAATCTTGTGACATTTGGGATTTTGTGGGACCTACCTGACATATTTGGCAGAGTTCCCACGAACTAATTGTACTAGAGGTCTATGATGCTAATTTTATTTTTAAAAGGGTGTTCAGATAAGTCAACTTACAAAAGCAGGTTGTAAAACATATTGTCACTACTTCTGAGCAATGTAACACCAGTTTTACCAAGTCACTGAATAATAAGATGTATTCTTTGATTCATTCCTG
>NW_006289416.1:9268651-9271844 GCF_000327345.1 Myotis davidii | reverse complement strand
GCAGTGTCTTGGTTAATTATTCAGCTGCCACCAGGTGAGAATGGAGGCGGATGAACAAAGTCATTGAATCTACAGATTCTACCCCTGGGATGCCTGAGTCCAGAGCCCATGTCTTTCTGCTTCCCCATCACCCCAGCTCTCATAGGCCTCTCTGGATTGTCCACCTGGCCTTGAGCCACCTAGCTGCCCGGGTTCTGCTGCGACAAGCAGCATCTTCCAGGTTGGTTACATTCAGAGGTAAGAGAAATCTACCCAATTACTGGCGAGGAGACAAATTAATCAATTGTGAGAAGACAAAGGAGTTGAGGATAGGGAAATTTAAATATTTGTTGTAAGAATTTCATTGAAGAAAGATATACACATGGGTGAAAAGATCACCCAGTGTACTTGTTGGGGTATGTGGGGACAGCTCGATCAGGAGGGAACATCATTGGACCAGAGGAGGGCAATGTGTCTGGGTTAGGGGTTATGACCATCAACTGGATTTGGTAGATGCTCTTAAGGAAAACACTGAGGACTGAGGATGTTTTTAGCTTTCTGTTGTAGTCATAAAGTGTACTGGCTGGGAAACCTGTGTGCGTGTGCACTGCTCAGTAGCTCACATTGCCTACGTACCACCTGAGGAGGGCAGTGGAAAACACACACAGAGGACCTGCTCTGGGCCTCTTCTCACTCCACAGCTCATCCCAGTTCACCCCTCCCCAGGCCTCTATGTTAGCCAGAAGCCAGAGACACCCAGCCCAGCCCCCTCTCCTGAGAACCAGACCCAGGTCCTCCTGTGTATTTCATATCAAGAACTCAGCTCTTCCAAAATGGAAACTTTCATCCATCCTCCCAAACCTGTTTACCCTCTGAGGTTCCCTGCTGTGGTAAATGGACTGTGAGAATCCTGAGTCTTCTTGGACACTTTCGTCTTTCAAATCCAATTCAATATCAAGACCAAAAGCCACCACTTCCTTCCATCTGCACTGTCACCTCCAAGATCCTGTGAGCCAAATCCTCTAACTTTGGTGGGTTATTGCAAAAGCCACTACCTAATCTCTGCTTACCTGGCAAACGTCACCAGTGTACCTGTCACAGAGCCTGTGTGTCCTTCCCTCTTGCTTAAAACCCTAGAGTGGCCAGCGGGTCCTAGGGGGAAGCCCCCATCACAACAGGGTCTACAGAGTGGCCAACTCTGTCCTCCACTTTCTCTGCTGGCCTTAATCTGCCTCACTACTTAGGCCCTCACCTGTCCCAGAGCCTTCTGCTACCTCCCCCTGTCCCTGGCACATGACCTCCCCTCTTGGTCTGGCTCATCCCCCACCACCATGGACTCCATGTTGTTCTTCAGATCTTGGTTTAGTTGTACTTTTTCAGAGAAGCCTTTTCTGATTCCCCCAGTGAGTTAAGTGTCCATATTCACCATCATAGTCTCTGTAGTTCTGCCGTGCCGTTTGTTATCATTGTATTTAAGTACATATTTGTAAAATGAAGAAACAGCCAGCCCTCCCCTAGACTGTAAATCCTTAGGTTCTGTCTATTGTGGACTCTCCAAAATTCCAGACGTGTCATGGGTCTTCAGGAAACATTTACATAATAGATGAAGATCTCCACACTTGTGTGACCCATCTACATGCTGCCGTGTCTCCCATCATTTAAGCAAACTTTAAGCTTCTTGCCTAACATCAGATTCCATTTCCAACCAATCTCTGTACTTCAAGGCCCAGCAAAGTGCACTGCATACAGTAGCTGCTCCTTATTTCTTTCTAAAAATCATCCTTTTGATTCTACAGTTGCAATTTTTGGGGTGTCCCTGCCTGCTGTCCAGCCTGAACTTCTATATTTTTGTTGTTATTGTTAATTGAGGATATTTTTCCATTGATTTTTTTTAAATAGAGTGTATTGATTTTTTTGATTTTTTTTAATATAGAGTGGAAGGGAGTGAGATAGAGAGGAAGAAACATCGACGTGAGAGAGACACATCAATTGGTTGCCTCCCGCATGCGGTAGGGGCTGGCCAGGGATTGAGCTTGAAACCAAGGTTATGTGCTCTGGGCCAGAATTGAACAGGTGACTCTTTAGTCCATGAGCTGATGTGCAATCCACTGAACCAAACCGGCTAGGGCTGGACTTCCATCTTTACACTCTTCACCTCACATGTTCCTTGCTGAAACTGTCTTGGGAGCAGCTAATCCTGGGAAAAGTAGATAAAACAAGTCATGCTGAGGTGATAACAGCTTATGTGTACCCTCCCAGGCATCATCTGTGTCTTCATAGGGGTCATGCCTTAGTTCAGAGGCCACAAACCAGCAACATGGGAGCCCAGAAGGCTCCTCACTGTGTCTCATGTGGTCTTCACAATGTCCAAATTGCTTCTGAATTGAATGCCAGCATTTCAGAATTGGCAGGCTTCAAACAAATGGTTTCTCTCGTGCAATCAGAAGGTAGGGCAATACTGACCTGTGGTTCCTGCAGGGTGACAGCCAGCTGAGCTGAGATGTTGTGCTGAGTATGCACAGTGTCTGGCCCATAATTTGTGCTCAACAAACATCTTAGAAGTGGACTAAGAAAGCAGGTGAAGAAAGAAAAAAATGCTATCTATTTGGCTTTTCACTTCTACTGATAGCTACTTTCACTTAAAAAACAAGTTCCCAAACCAACTCCATTTTATGATAGGGCCAAATAACTTTTGAATACTATGCTCTTTTAAATACTTAGTTTAAAATGTATTCAATGTCATCAAGCTATCATTTTTTAATGTTACTTTTTAATTCGTTTGAATATTAATTGAACATGTTATGGCTAATTAATTAATGATTTGAGATCTTGATTATATATTTGTTTCTGTGATGATGTAACTATGGTTAGATCTAGCATAGTTATGTTATCTGTCTGTAATACCATACCACTGCCTTATATGATGAGCAATAAAATTTAATTATTTATTTATTTATGTATTTTTAGAGGGACAGAGGAAGGAAGAAGAGGTAGGGGGAAGGGGGGCGGAGAGAGAGAGAAAGAAACATGGATTTGTTGTTCCACTTATTTATGCATTCATTCCTTAACTCTTGTATGTGCTCTAACTGGAGATCAAGCCACAACCTTGGTGTATCAGGATGATGGTCTAACCCAGTGGTTGGCAAACTGCGGCTTGCCAGCCACATGCAGCTCTTTGGCCCCTTGAGTGTGGGTCTTTCACCACATCTCATTT
>NW_006289416.1:9264188-9268460 GCF_000327345.1 Myotis davidii | reverse complement strand
CAGTTTTCAATATGAAGGGAAATAATATTATACCTAAGGATAATGAAGGCTTGTAGTTTCAGTGGTGATTGAAGCATTGTTCTAGAGCAGTGGTCGACAAACTCATTAGTCAACAGAGCCAAATATCAACACTACAACAATTGAAATTTCTTTTAAGAGCCAGATTTTTAAAACTTACACTAATAGGTAGGTACACTGTTATTAACTTAATTAGGGTACTCCTAAGGCTTAGGAAGAGCCACACTCAAGGGGGCCAAAGAGCCGCATGTGGCTCACGAGCTACAGTTTGCCGACCCCTGGTCTAACCCAACTGAGCTACCCTACCAGGGCAACAAGCAAGCCTACATAATAAAAGGGTAATATGCAAATTTACCCTAACAGCAGAACTCCCGGGAACTATCAATTGCTATGACATGCACTGACCACCAGGGGAGCGCTGCTCAGCCAGAAGCTGGCTCATGACTGGCCAATACAGCAGCAGTGGAGCGAACTTCTCCTGCCTCCACAGCAGTGCTAAGGATGTCTGACTAAGCCAGCAGGTGGACATCCCCCGAGTCCTCCCGGGCTGCCAGAGAGATGTCTAACTGCCAGCTTAGGCCTGATCCCCCAAGGAGCGGGCCTAAGCAGTCAGTCGGACATCCCCCAAGGGATCCCGGACTGCTAGAGGGTGCAAGCTGGGCTGAGGGACTTCCCCCACACCCCCCAGTGCATGAATTTCCTTGCACATTTTCCTTCTCTTCTCCCACTGACCAACACGGTAACATCTACCTTTTATTTCGTAGAGTACTTAACATGTAAGAAAGATAACCTTCCTCCTCACTGTCTTGAAAAGAACTTTCCTCTCTAGGAAGCAAGTCCTGGGAGGCAGGGGCTGGGCAGAGTACATTCTATACTTTCCTCAGCTATCCAAAAGTTCAGTCAATTGATGAAAGACAAAGGCAGAAATACAGGAGGTATTCTGCAGCAAAGTGATGTTTCTTTTAAAATTTTTTTCAGCATGATGTGAAAGAAAATGGATGGTAGGTGTAATGACTATAATTTCTTAACAGTTATGGTAAGTAAATAAATGCTTCTGAGCTTTTTAAATTTGGGTAGTTTGAAGAAAAAAATTGTCATTATGTGGAAAAATTATACTTAAAATCACTGTTCTAGTGTAATTTCTTATTCAGAATGAGAAAAGATGTCAGATAAATTATGCCTTTGAGTATAACAGAAAATATGAAGTTTTAAATCATTTCACCTCCCACACTAAAATTCACCAAAAGACATTTAAAAAGAACTTATATTTAAAATTTTAGTGTGGGTGGTTAAGTGTTCATAGCATACCATCACTGTTATTGTAGGTGGGCATTTGAATGTAATGACAGAAAATGCTAATTTAAAGGAAATTAGAGCTTCAAAGGACACTATTAAAGTAAGTTAGTCATCAAAAATTAGTCACCTCAAATGACCTCAATGTTTCATTTCAAATTTTATGTAATTATAATCAAATAAAGGAGGTTACCTAACTTTGTTTAAAACCCCATGTGAAGAACCAGAAGGCATAGCTCTGGCCTATTATATCAGCACAAAGTGAGGGGCCGGGAGGGGAGTTCTAAAAAGGAGAGTCCCAGAGGGGAAGCACCAAATTCTGCATATTCTGCCTAAATCTCTGGATGACTTCTAAACTATGGTTGTGTGAAGCAGATGAAAGCCTCCAAGCTAAGGCTGAGGGAGGATGAATACAACCCAAATAACTGTCTGTTAGAACAGTAACAACGATCAGCTTCTTCGGAGGAACATAACTGAATTCAGAATCTCTACCGATTACTCAGATGTCTAGGCTACAAATCAAAATTACTAGACATTTAAGAAAGAGGAAAACATGATTCATAATCAAGAGAAAATCAACATAGCTTAATCACAGAGAAATAAGAAAAAAAACCACTAGCTGCTCTGAATAGATGTTTAGAGATGACAGAAGAATCAGGGACCATATTAGATAAACAGAAATGATCCAATCTGCAGGTCTGAGAGGAAAAAAAAGAATGAAAAATAAAATACACCTTCAATGCACTGTGTATAATATCAAGATGTGTAATATGTATATTTTATTGGCATTAAAGAGAAAAAAAATAGGGACAGCTCTCTCCCGCCTCTTAAGGAACCTCTTTACTGGGACTGCATCCTAGCCATAGGACCAGATTGGTAGGAGAAGTGTATGTGTGAATTTGGGACAGTGAAGGGGGAAATAGTCACCAACTTTACCCAATATGGACAGAACGAGAGAACATGACATTTCTTTGAGCTTTGTTTTTCTTACCTGTAAAATGAAAATAATATCCCTATTTAGAGAGGTAATAACAGATAATGCATTTAAGGTTTTAGCATAATGCCTGTCATTTAAGGAAGTTGGTGTATCTTCTTTTGTACATTCTCCTTTTAATTTTCCAACCTGCTACTGTAAAAATGTTTACTATTCATTATCTAATAGGAAAAATGACATATACCTAGAAAATGATGTAAATCTATTGCTTTATTTCCTCATTTATGATAGTGTATACATATTTTACTTATGAAGTTTGAAAAGTTGCTCTGAATTTTTCCTTTATACTTTCTTAGACTGCTACTATGATAGATTTGGTAATAATCCTTCTGTATCATTTATGTTGCTTCTTGGTGCAAGTAAAAGAAAACCTGACAGCCAATAACAGACTTTTTTTTTTGACTAATGTGAGTGGAAGGGTCCCAACAGGGCTGGCTTAGCTGGAGTCCTGACCCAGGCTGTCTCACTGAGAGGCCTAGGCCTTCACCAGGTGTCTGTGCACTATTCATGTCAGACATGACTCATCCAGAGGAATCCTTGCTCTGAATTCCAACCTTAGAATCAGAAAACTAGTCCTTAATCAGACCAATGGAAACTCCCAACTGGAAATGAGGACATTGGGTGGTTGGAGAGATGGTACTATTATAACAGAACTGAGTTGGCTCTCTGGTTAGTGAATAGTAGTGACAGTTCCATTTATATTTACTTTAATTAATGATCAGAAGTTTTTTTTTTAAAATATATTTTATTGATTTTTTACAGAGAGGAAGGGAGAGAGAGAGAGTTCGAAACATCGATGAGAAAGAAACATCGATCAGCTGCCTCCTGCACAACTCCCACTGGGGATATGCCCGCAACCCAGGTACATGCCCCTGACCGGAATCGAACCTGGGACCCTTCAGTCCGCAGGCCGATGCTTCATCCACTGAGCCAAACCGGTTTTGGCATGACCAGAAGTTTTTAAAAAATATATTTTTTATTGATTTCAGAGAGGAAGGGAGATAGAAACATCAATGATGAGAATCATTCATTGGCTGCCTCCTGCATGCCCCCCAATGGGGATTGAGCCCACAACCCAGGCATGTGCCCTTGACTGGAATTGAGCCCGGGACCCTTCAGTCTGAAGGCCGATGCTCTATCCACTGAACCAAACCAACTAGGGCAAGAGCAGCAGTTTAAAACTAAATATGAGGAAGGCAGTAAGCAATTGGGAAATTTGTGTTCTTCATTATACTCAAGTAACTAATTTTTTTATGGCAGAAGTATTAGAATAAATATGAAAATTTAAATGGTTTAACCATCTCTTCCACCAATTATGCGTGCTTGTTGTTATCTTTCCTTAATATTCCATTAGGTTCCTCTGGTCAAATATAAGTAATAACTACTCATTGGCCACTTCTCTATCGCTGGAGTTATTGATGGGCAGGGCCACTGCAGAAAAGGCAGCATGGAGAGGGTGTAATATAAACTTAGCACACCCCGATAAATCCACACACTTAAAAAAATATTTTATTTTAGAGAGGATGGGAGAGGGAGAGATAGAAACATCGATGAGAATCATTTATCAGCTGCCTCCTGCACACCCCCTACTGGGGATGGAGCCTGCAACCCGGACATGTGCCCTGACCAGGATCAAACTGTGATCTTCTGGTTCATAGGTCGACACCCCACCAGAGCCATGACGGACAGGCACATCCACACACTTGAATTGACAATAACTGAATGTCAAAACTGCAATTTTTTTAGGTTAATTTGTGGCAAAGAAAGAACTATAACCTAGACCTTCTTATCCTGTGGCAGATGGATTTGAGGATAATCCTCAACTTAAAGGTGGTCCCACCCCCAACCCTTGGGAATAGCTCCAACTCTGATTGAGGAGTGCTGTGGAAACATTTATGAAGACAGATTATTGCATGTAAAACTATAATGTAGAACATCATTTGTATCACCCAGATAAAATTCTCCTC
>NW_006289416.1:9261152-9264146 GCF_000327345.1 Myotis davidii | reverse complement strand
CGGGCGGGGAGGCATCAGGTACAGGTGCAAGGATAAATAGTGTTTTAAGAAAACTTGTCTGCAATATTAGAAAACATTAGTCAATGCAGAGAGCAAGTTCAAACACAATGGATGGGAAGCTGTATTTCAGAGAAAAGTGGTGGATTGGAGCTCCAACATTGGGAGGGGGACCAACAGCTCTGTCCAGTCAATGGAAGGAGTGGAACCTCAGAGCAAGCCACAAGGGCTCCATGAGTTTCACATAAACAGCCTACATTTGGCTGGGCTGCCATCTCAGTCCAGAAAAGTTGCTTGGCCTCCTCTCCCTGGGGCCTCCGTCCCTTCAAATGCTAAACAAAAGAGAAGTGTTGGTTTACTCTTGCTTTATAGCAATACTGCAAACACAAATTAAAAATTCTTGTCCTGTCGCTACATAAAAGTGTGGGGAGAAATAATTTTTTAAAAAGCCTCAAGGTTTTACAAACATTTACATGTAATATAAATACAATATAATAAAAATAATTATATTATATAAATTTTATAAAGATTATATAAATACACCTGTATATTCTTTTATATATATGTAAACTTTCCTGATGAGACACACAAAAACTATATCAAAATTTTTCTATATTCCTGGGTTTTTCTTGAGCCCTGCATGAAATATAGTAGATGCTTAATAAACAATAGCCATCATCACTATTAGTATTATCTAACAGAGCAAAGTCCTTTATAAGAGTAATATTATTATATCCTACTAGTATGATTTGGAAATTTTAGAGCCTTTTCTATTAATAGAATTTCAAAAGGGAACTTTACCCTAAATAACTCATCATACACATGAGGAAAAGGTTAAATTGACTTCCTTAAGGTGACATTATGATGTAAATGGTCCTGTCTCTGCAAAATAATGCAAAGTGGAACTGAAAAATCAACTCAGATTCTACTTCACTGCTCAAAGAAGATGAACTGTTAACTAAATCCCTACGGTGAGAAAGGTTGCAAGATTCAGCACCTGAAGACCAACAGAATGCCCAATTCATATGGAGAACTGTGCCAAGTTCTCCATATGAAGAAGTTTATCATATTGACAAGTTTATCACCTTGTCATACAAGACTAACACTGTTGAAATAGATGGTAAACATTTTATTTATAAGCACTACATTTTCAAGTACATTTCTAGGGAACTCTGAAGACCAAATTTAGTTTTAATTCTCTTTCATTCAATAGGCATCCAGTAAACGTTAACGAAACGGATATAACATTGACAAGCGGATCACCTGTTCTGAGAAACCTGTTTTCCAAGTTTCTATATAGTTTTTAATAGACAATTACTGAGTCAGTATGGTAGAGTGGGTAAGTCTGACTGTGGAGTTTAGAGCCAAGTCCTACTTTTACTAGCTGTGTGATCTTGGGAAGGTTGATGCTTCTAAACAGCCCTTTCCTGCCGTGGAAGACGTGAGCATTCATTTGGATTCTATTGAGGATTCAGATAAGGGCTACAAGAAGCTCTCTATCCCACCGACTTACCTTTTTCATCTCATGGCACACATAAATTAATGACTAAAGTTCTGTAGCACACGGACAAAAAACATACATATAATTCTGATTCATTCACACCAGTCCTGCGTGTGCCTGCCGCTCTCTGGATCTGAGTGTGCTGGGCGCCTGTTGGCTGTTCCCATTTTTTAATTTGACAATCTAAGGGAAAAGAGGTCAGTGCCCCTGACTAGTCCGGTATTGCATGTTTTAAAAATTCTTGCCACACACCAGTCGAAACACGGCTCTATCCTAGTCTGATTTAAATAGCACTGAGCTGAAATTGGCCGTGAGAGATGATGTGGGTAGGATGCCTATCATTATTACTATAAGGGCATTATTTCAAAGCCTACTCACTTTGTCTTCCTAAATACAATTCTGATTAACAGGTGCCCCTGTCTACAAGAGAAGTTAGAATTCGTCACCATCTAACCCCAGGTGGGATACCGCTGCCCGTGTCTAGATAAGGTGCTGCTGTCCTTGCACTTGGTCTTCCTTCCTGGGTCCTGAGGTTCTAGACTCGAGGCCCTAGGATGCTTCCGCACAAGGGGCAGAGGGGCTGTGACTGGGCGCACAGTGTCTTTCTTCGGCCAATCCTGGTGCCGTTAACGTTCACAAACAGTCCACGAAGGGGCGTTTTCGGTTCTTATTGCCCAACTGAACCACCACACTGAACTCCTTTGCCTCGGAATTCGGCTCCTGGCTCCCTTCGGCCTGTGACTGCGAGGATCCCAATCTGAGTCACGGGAGAGCTTTTTCTCTTAATCTGGAGGGGCGCACGCGCCTGGCCCAGCAGAAATTGCTGGGTCCTCTACAGGAGGGCCTCGGCAGCGGCACCCCTTGGGCCGGGTCAAGGCCCCGCAGGCCTTCGCAGCGCCCGGGGCGTCGGCTTCTCCGCGTCACCCTCGGGGTTTTCCAAGGCGGGAGGCGAGGGGGTTGGAGGAGGGAGGGGACGCGGAGGCAGAGTCGCCCGGGAGGAACCTGCTCGCGGACCTTCTAAGTCCCAGGTTGCCCACCCCGGCCGACACCGCCAGCTTCCCAGACGGACCACGGTCTCTCCTTTAGACTGACTCCCTCGGCTTTCCGTTTTCTCTAGGGGAGGGATGGGACTTCCGGCTTCAACTCCGAGCGACTTCCGGCAAGCGATGATGTACCGAAAACAAGACGGCACACGGACCCGTCGGCCATTCGAGGCAAAGAAAAAGGGTACTTGGAGTGGGTTTTACTAAACCGCTCCCGAGATCCTGTATTTTGGCTGTAGCGTCCGGCGGTCGGTTCACGACGGAGTTGTCCAGGGAGCCGCCGGAAGTCGCTCAACGGAAAGGCAGGATGTCCCGCCCCTTCCTCCCAGAGGGAAGACGGTGAGCCGGAGGAGTCAGTCGTAGGGGCAGCAGGAGCGATCCTGTCGGGAAACAGGTAAGTTACTGTCTGGCCGGGGCGGGGGGTTTGGAGGCGGGGACCGTCCAGCGCGGGGC
>NW_006289416.1:9256860-9260885 GCF_000327345.1 Myotis davidii | reverse complement strand
GAAGCTGGGGTGGCAGCGGCCCCACGCTGTGATCACTGTCGCCGTGGCTAACGCGGGGGCCCGGCCTCTTGGGCTTTCCCCCGCCCCAGCCCGGGAAGGGAGACCGCGGGCTGCCGCACGCCGCGGTTCGGGCCGCGCGTCGGTCCCCGCAGCTGCACAGCTCCCAGCCCGCGAGCAGTCCCGCGTGTGCCTGCCGCTCTCTGGACCTCAGTGAGCCGGGCGCCTGGAGCTGCTGACCCCTATCGGTTGCGTTGCATTTCGAACAGCCCATGTATTTCGTTGGGGAGTTCTGGAATAGGCTATGTTGGCAGGCTGGACACCCATAAACACACATGTGTGATTTCTTTGTTTTATAGGTAATCATAGTCCTAATGGTGATTGGGGTGTAACTTTACCGTCTGTGCCAGTGGATCGCCTTACAGTGTACGCGTGCTTTGCGGTGAGGTGTTAGTCCACTTGGAACACCGTATAGATCTGTAGGGAAGGGCTCTCGCGTGTGGATTAGAGCATCATTAGGAGAGCACAGCAACCTAGTAGGAATTAGTATTTCCTTTTTTGCCAGGTGAGAACCAGATTAAATACTTTGACCAAAGTTAACATCAGGATTCAAATCTCAAGGTGTTTGTTACTCATTCTTTTTCAAGTTTGCTACATGTGAAATGACAGACTCCTCTGGCACGTCTGAAAAATGTTAAGGCAGGGGTTTCCAGTAGCAAATGTCTTCTTGCCTGATACCTAAGGCAGTTGTGATTATTGCTGTTAACTGTTGCTACTGGTGCCTTAAAAAAAAAGTGTTTAGGAATGATTTAAGATTTACAGAAAAGCTGCAAGATAGGACACAGTTTCACTGGTATTCAGTACAGTGGCTACACTTAAACAAAATTAGTTCCTGCTCTATTCCAGACATCGTTGGACATGCGGGAGAGAGTGACACACTGCTCTAGATGACTTCTAGGTCTGGTTGAAGAGACAGACACACAAAGAGGATGCCTCTTGAAAGTGCTGAAATGGAGATACAGGAGCACAGAGGACAGTGTGTCTGATTGCTTAAAGGAGTGGTGAGAGCTTGCAGGATACCTGTTTGAGTCTCAAGAACCAGTGGGTATTCATTTGATTGATGGGACATTTCCCCCAACATTCAACCTTATTAAGTTTGTTTTCTTCCAGGAGAACTCTCTGACCTTCTAAGTTGATTCCCCCCATTTCTGAGATTCGTTTTGCAAGTTGTGAGAAGAATCCCAGTTTATAAATCTATGAGAAGGAGATTAAATGAAACTTAATGTTTCTTAGGCAGTAATGGAAATTTCTAGGTCTATGCCTTTTTAAGTTCTTTATTTTTCATACTTGCTAAATGCTTTTTGTGGTTGGGTCACACATATTGTTTATGGAGAGGAGCACAGTTCGGAACTATGATTTGGGTTAAATTCCCACACCAGAGGGGACATTTGAGTGTGTGTCTTAGTCAGCTTGGGTTACTGTAACTAAATACCAAAGCCTGGGTGGCTGAGAAGGCTGACATTTGTTTCTCACAGTTCTGGAGGTTGAAAAGTCTAAGATCAAGGTGCAGGTTTCCTAGTGAGGGCTCTTCCCGCCTTGCTGATGACACCTACTTGCTGTGTCCTCACATGCCAGAGAGCAAGAGAGAACTATGGTCTGTCTGTCGCTCATAGGATACTGATCCCATCTTTGGGAGCCAACCCTCAATGACCTCATGTAAACCTAATTACTCCCAAAGGCCCCACCTCAAAGACCATCACATTGGGAATTAGGACGGCAACATACGACTTTTGAGTCTGTGGTAGATGGATTTCTTGGAATTTTTGTTATGTGTAATGAATTCCTCCAAAATAGACTTGATAGAGAACTAAATAGGAAACTGTGAAATTAGCATTATATGGCCTTTACCAAAGAAAACACAATTTTATTTATTTTAGAGTTATTAAATAAGATTCAGAAGCCAGTGGATGAAGAAATTTTGTTTCATTTTAACAAAGAAATAAGTGGTGACGCACAGTGGTATGCTCTTTTCACTTTTAGGCCTCATAGGAATGAATGCCCTCACAGAGTTATCAATGAGGGCATAAGGACTGGCATTGATCTATTGCAGTTCCCTCATTGTCTGATAGAGAGGCTGAGCTCCACAGAAGCTAAGTGACAAATCTATCCCAGAGATTAGTGGCAGAGCAAGGATTAGAATCTGGCCTGCTGATTTGCTGTCTGGCCGTTCTGTTCTTTCCTCGCTGATTCTCAAACTTATAGTGCTTCAGGGTCACCTTGGGGGCTTGTGAAAAGAGGGTCCTGACAGAGGTTCATTCAGTAGTCTGGGCTGGGACTGAGAATTTGCATTTCTGACAAGTTCCTGAATTCTGTTGAAGCTGCTGGCTCTGAGACCACACTTTGAAAAACGTAGTCTCACACATCATTTTTGATCTAAGAAGAGAGTAAGTAAACCTCCATGGGTCTATGCCAGCCTAACCTTTTCCCTGGTACTCAGAGATTCACATTTTTATTTCTTTTTTCCTTTTTAAATATATTTTTATTGCTTTCAGAGAGGAAAGGAGAGGAGAGAGAGAGGGAGAGAAATGTTGATGAGAGAGAATCATCGGTTGGCTACTGGGGATCCAGCCGGCAATCTGGGCATGTGCCCTTGACTGGAATCGAATGCGGGACCCTTCTGTCCTCAGGCTGACGCTCTGTGCACTGAGCTAAACCGGCCAGGGCTGAGATTCATGTTTTTAAATTTTGAGTTACAAACAATGCACCAATATCAAAATGCTTCGATGAAAAAAAGGACTAGAAATGGATTGTCAGCGAGTCATTTTCAAGGATAATTTTTGTAGATAATTTTAGAGGTCAGAACATGTTATTGTTGAAGGGGACCCACTTGAGCTGTGAGGGTCCTCAGTCTTATCAACGCTGACAGTAAAAAGGGTGTCCAGATCGATTGCCAGATTGTTTAGCAGTGAACATCAATTACTTCCAGTTTTGTTATGTGATGCATTTCTCTGTTATCTTGTGTGTTAAAATAGAGATCCTTTCTTGTATATCAAAATCTCATGAGGCCCTAGCACAGTTACATGCCCATAGTAGATGTTAAATAAATGAAAGTTGAATTCAATTAAAAAAGAGTAAGGGGGGCGGGGAATAAGGTAGTTTATGTATTTGGAGAGATTTCAGTGCCCTAGGAAAGTTACTCTGTTCTCTAGTTATCCCAACTGCATGTTTTTATTGAATAAAAATTCCAACTTAAGCCTCATCTGTTATTATTGGAATTTTTTTTAGTACAATTACTGGAGGAGATAATATGTTTTTATGTTAGAGTTAATAAGTGGTATCCTATACTTTTTTAAAAAAATCATTCATCTGAGATGATTTTTAAAAACTTTTACTTTGAAATAATTTTAGAATTACAAAAGGGTTGCAAAAATAGCCCAGGGAGTTGATATATACCTTTCAACCTGCCCCACCTTTGTTAACATCTTCTGTAACCATAGTGTAGTCACTGAGACCAGGCGATTGATAATTAGTCTTCATTCGAGTTTCAGCACTGCTGTCCTTTTTCTGATCCAGGATCCAAACCAGTATTAGTTATCATGTCTATTAGTGTCTTCTAGGTGACAGTTCCTTTCAGATTTCTTTATCTTTCAGGACCTTTTGAAGAGTACTGGTTAGTTATTGTGTAGAATGTTCCTTGGTTTGGATTTGCCTGATCTTCATTCTTAAGTTGAGGGTTAAGCATTTTTGGCAAGAATGCCAGTGGTGAGGTTGTGCATTGTATTGGGATGCACGTGTATCATTGGTTGATCTCTTGGTTGAGGTGGTATCTGACATCCTTCTGTGCTCTAAAGTGAAAAATTTTCCTGTTGTAATTAATGAGCCTCATAACTTCACTGATTTTGGTGCATAAGTTTAAAAGAAATGAACATATAATGTTAGAATCCTTGGCGTGCGACCCTAACTGTGAACTGTTTCTTTTGTAGGGAGATTTCATTATTTGTCAGACCCACGTATAGCAGAAGAGGGTA
>NW_006289416.1:9252786-9256833 GCF_000327345.1 Myotis davidii | reverse complement strand
GGTTTGTCAAGGGCGGGGGAAAAGGAGACATATGTAATACTCTTTGTAATACTTTAAGCAATAAAACAATTAAAAAAAAAGAAATAGGCACTGGGCTAACAGTTATTTGCTCAACTTGGTTTTGAATTGGAAGCAATGGAAACTGTTTGCCCCAATTCTTTTGCCTTGGTTCTGCAATGTCTCACATCCGTCTTCCAGGGTATAGCTTTCCATAGCTGAATTTCTTAAAATTCACAGCTTTTCTTAAAATTTGTAGAAGATGAATGCCCTTCAGTTCTTAGGCAGTTGCCTAAGGAGTTGCTTATCCACTCGCTAGTCCATAGAGTTGGGTGTGTTCTCTTTGTAGGCCATGCTGATGGAATGTGAGATTATTACATATATACACATATAAATTGTCTCTCTTTCAATATGCTTGTGCCTTTAATATCCCAACCAGAGTAAATTGGAAGTTATTAATTCTGTTCTATCTCCCTTGCAAGCTCTTAAGCTCCTTGGAAGCAGGGGACAGATCTTTTTGTTTACCAATGAGTTGCTTGGTACCTGGCACACACAAAGCACTCAATAAATGTTTGTGAATAAATGAATATTATGTGTCTGTTTTGTTACTTGCTTTTATAAGTTCCCTGAATATTGTGAATACCTTCCCACAGTAACACTGCAGTGTACTCTGCCAGGACATTGAGTCTGCAGTGTGCCACAGCAGCTACATCGCTAACCCATCCTGGCACTGTTGGGTATTAGCTTGTTTCCAGTTTCTTCTCTTATAAAGAGTTCTATGGTGAATATATGAAACACATTTTATCCAGTTATTTCCTTAAGATAAGTTCTGTGAAGATTCATTGATAGCTCAAAGAAGATACATGTAAGGCTTTTGATACAGATATTGCAAAATTACTCTCTGGAAAGGTTGTATGGATTTATAGCTCAACCACACTACCCAGTGCTTACCTGTCTTCTTCTTCTTATTTTTTAGAATAAGACTAAATTATGGGTTTTTAATGTTTCTAAGTAATATTCCTGGAGTGTGATGGAGTAGGGAATGATAGTCTGGCTAATTTGATAATAACGTTCAAAGTTTCACATTGAAAATTTCCACTTTTTTGTTTGCCTCAATGAGAGAGCAAACAAAAACAAAGTGGTTGACATCTAATCAGTATTTTACTTGGAGCACTTTCTGTATCTTCCTCAAGTTCGAGTTGGTGATATCTGTGACCCTTAACAAATATGAAACTTTGAGAACAGAATTCATTTCTAATTCATATCATTCACAAACACCAGCTACAAAAGTCAACAGTTAAAGGCTTAAATACGGAAGGCAGAACTATGAAACTCTTAGAAGACAAGTAGATCAGTAATTGTGTGACCAATGTAGGGAGGAGATTTTAAACACATCACAGAAGGTACAAACTATAAAGGAAAAGATCCGTATGTTTGACAGTAGTATTGACCGCTTGTAATTTTTTAAAATGGATTTTTCTAGCTCTTTTAAAAAAATTCATTGATTTGAGGGAGAGAGGGAGAGAAACATAAAGGATGAGAGAAAAACATTAATCAGCTGCCTCCTGCACGCCCCCTACTGGGGATTGAGCCCACAACCCCCAGCACGTGCCCTTGACTGGAATCAAACCATGGACCCTTCAGTCCACAGGCTGATGCTCTAACCACTTGTGATTATTAAATGAAACCTAGAAAGTCACAAGTGTGGATTAGGTATTTTCAGTACTTTTTTTTTTTTTTAGTGAGAAAGCTGACATTAGTTTCATCAGTACATATTCTTTTTATAAAAGATTAGTGTCCAGAAGGGTAAACAACAACAAATCAATAATAATAACAAATCAATAAGAAGTGCGCAAATAATCCAAATAGGTATCTCACACAAAAGGAAACCTGAATGCAGAGTTTCTTAACATCATTAGTAATTAGGAAAGAGAAAATTAGGACCAAAATGGTATGTAGTTTCATACACATTAGCTTGGCCATGATGTAAAAATCTGTTCGGGAGATAGGAAACAGCTGAATGCTATACACAGATGGGAGTATAAATTGGTACAGTAACTTTGGAATTATCTAGTTAAGCTAAAGATGCACATGCCCTTTGACCCAGTAATCCCCCTTTCCCCAGAAGGTCTTTCTCCTAGAGCAGTGCTTCTAAATTGTGTTCCCAGCATCTCAAGGGAACTTGTTGGAAATGCAAATTTTGAAATCCCACCCAGACCAACTGCATGGGAAACTTTGAGGATGGGCCAGCTTTCAGTCTCAACTCTCTGTCGAGGTGATTTGCTAAAGTTGGCAAAGCACTGCACAAGAGAAATCCTTGCACAAGGAGTGCCTGGAGAGGTGGATGAGGATGCTCAAGGTTGCACTGCTCATAAAAGGAAAGCACTTGAAGCAATGTCTGATGGGGGAGAATGGATGAATTGTATATATTACCGTAGTGAAGTATTCTACAGCAGTCAAACTGAATGGATTTCATACAACACTAAGGATAAGTGGCGGGAACAGTATTTTTTGAGGAAAAAAGCTATTTCTAGAAGAATGCATATAGTTTTTTCATTTTTTTAAAGTTTAGAAACATGCAAAGCAATATTGCAAATTGTTAGGACACAGATGTAAAGTAATAAACAGGTAAATTACACAACAAAATGCAACTTACTGGGTAGCTCTATAAGAAGAGGGAAGGTGATAGGGAAACCAAGAGGGACTTCAAAGATAAGAATTTAATTTTACTAACCTGGCATCTGTAGTCAGGATTTTGTTATGTTTAGTACCTTGCACATATTAAAGTTATTTTTTGCATCTACCAAAATTTTAAGAAACTGGATGAGTAAGTGATTCTATGGAAAGTAACCTCATAGGATGATCTCATCATAAATTACTAACTGGGCAGGTCATGGTGGATGATCAGGCCCCAGGCCTATAACTTCTTTAGTAAAAGGTTTGTCTTTGCTTTTAGCAAGTCTTGTCCATTGATTCTGCTCATTTAGATGATCACACCTTGGATTTGCCAGAAGTAATACCTCTTGAAGGCATGACCACCCTCAAGAGATCTCATAATCTTAACTATTCTATAATCCTGTCCTGCCTTGCTTTCTCCACCACATCCTCTTCCTTAATTTCATATGCATACAAGAAACTGCAAACTATCATTCTCCAGAGCATTTGAGATTTTGCTTCCTGGCATTTGTCTGAAGTTTGGCTCAAATACATGTTATTTTAAATCATTATGGTAGCGCAGTCACTCCTTAAAGTTAACATGTATAGGAAAAATAAAAATATGGTTCTAGAAGTTCTAAGTCAAATTGAATGCAACTATTTTTGTTTAATATTCAGAGAACTGAAGTTGTCTAAACCACAAGAACTGTTAAGCATTTGTTATCACGTCATACTTTGTATCAGAGTCAGTGGTTGGCTAAGAAGATGGCAGCCATGGGAGTCCCTGCAGAGCAGGGATGTCTGCATTTCAGACACAGGTAGTGCTTGTCTGAGATCCCTTATGGGTAATTGTGGAATGTAAGCTTTTAAAAACAGATTGTAGGTATTTCAGCTCTTCCAGTTTCAAATGCACTTACTAAAGCTAGATAGATCATCTGCCTTAATTCTGAGTGCTTTTCATTGTGTTTGATGTTCATACTTCCCTTTTATTTGAACTGATATGCTGTGCTTTTTTCTTATATTAGAAACACCAAAATAGTGTAAAATACAAACAAGTAATGTAATAAGAAGACTGGTAGAGAAAAAACATTGTTCGACACAGTTGGAGTAATACCAGTATAATCATCCAATGTAACTAAAGCCCAGCGTGATTGTTACTAAATATAATGGAAGCTGTTTTAAGCCCAGAACAAGCAACACACCACTTCTTTAGGAGTGTGCAAGTCATTTGTGATTTCTGCTGATTGTGAATTATGGATCATAATTTGATATATAATTATTGGATCTCCATCAAAAAGCTACTAGACTTAGTACATGAATTTGGCAATGTAGCAGGATACAAAATTAACCCCAAGAAATCTGAGGCATTTCTATACACCAATAGTGAACTTTCAG
>NW_006289416.1:9248194-9252641 GCF_000327345.1 Myotis davidii | reverse complement strand
ACTGTGAAATTTAAGCTTTTAAAAACAGATTGTAGGTATTTCAGCTCTTCCAGTTTCAAATGCACTTACTAAAGCTAGATAGATCATCTGCCTTAATTCTGAGTGCTTTTCATTGTGTTTGATGTTCATACTTCCCTTTTATTTGAACTGATATGCTGTGCTTTTTTCTTATATTAGAAACACCAAAATAGTGTAAAATACAAACAAGTAATGTAATAAGAAGACTGGTAGAGAAAAAACATTGTTCGACACAGTTGGAGTAATACCAGTATAATCATCCAATGTAACTAAAGCCCAGCGTGATTGTTACTAAATATAATGGAAGCTGTTTTAAGCCCAGAACAAGCAACACACCACTTCTTTAGGAGTGTACAAGTCATTTGTGATTTCTGCTGATTGTGAATTATGGATCATAATTTGATATATAATTATTGGATCAATTATTACAAAAAGAGGAATCACAGTTATAGGAGTGCATGTAATTATCAAACCATTAGAATTTAAACTAAGGTGGTAATGTACTTTTAAAAATAGCTTAGAAAATTTAGAACATTTAAAGAGAGGTAGTAGAAATTATAGTCTTTAAAAAAATGAGAGCAAACGGTTTTCATTAAGAATCTACATAGTCCGTGTTTTAATGGTGCTTAGTTATTTTGGTGTTCAAATTGTCCTAGTAGGATTTGGCCAGTAGGAGCCCATTCCAACTGACTCCTGTGTCCTTGTTGCATCATTATTTTAAAAAAGCACTTTCTCACTTTCTGACATAAAAAGATGCTCTAGGCTTCAAGTGTACCTACCTTGCCCCTGGAATCTGTCATTTCTTAAAGAGCCCTTTAGTGGGGATGCTATGAGAGGCCAAGTTGTGGGTGCTAGCTCTGCCCATTGTTACTGTGCCTCTTCCCTCCATTCTTGAGGTTAGTGTGAGGTTCCATGAATCAGAGGTAAATTTCTTGATGTCCTGGTGTGTTTTGACCAAAATTAGACCCTAAGCATCTGTGACTGTTGTAAGTCTCCTTTTTACTTGTTTTGATTCTCAGTTTAGTGCAAGAACCACAATTATAAATGTATTTCTATCTTAGGAA
Organism: Myotis davidii; assembly: GCF_000327345.1. Taxonomy (NCBI): domain Eukaryota; kingdom Metazoa; phylum Chordata; class Mammalia; order Chiroptera; family Vespertilionidae; genus Myotis; species Myotis davidii. Next base: position 9,251,559 of record NW_006289416.1, on the reverse strand, counting down.
TTATTTTCTTTTTTGAGAGGAGTTATTTTCCATTACTTCAACTATGAATAGATAGTTTTTTAAAAGCTATCCTCTCAGTCTTCCTCCCAAAGTAATGTATTTTGGAAAGTACAGAAAAGTACTAGGAAGAAGAAAAAAACACACAACCCTATAATTTCACCACCTAGAGGGAAAAAACTATTAACCTTATAGTTTTGTTAGAATTTTACTTTTAAAATTTAATACTGAAGTTCTCCTTTTTAAATATACTTCTTTTTTAAAATCCTCATCCATGGGTATGTTTTGATTGATTTAGAGAGAGGAAAGAAGAGAGAGAGAGAGAGAAACGTCCATGTGAGAGAGAAATATCCTTCACTTGCCTCCTGTACATGCTCCGACGAGGGATTGAGCCCGAAACCTAGGTATGTGCCCTGACGGGGAATCGAACCCACAACCTTTTGGTGTACGAGATGACGCTCCAACAACTGAGCCACCCAGCCAGGGCTTACTATTTCTTAACACTAATATTTGATACCTAATATATTACATTCCATATATCTTGAGGCTTGATAGTTTTACATGTGTTAGCTTATTGACATTTGTAATTACATTTTACAAATTTCTTTCAAAGTTAGTGGTTTAATCTTTGTTTCTGTATTTCTTTGATTAGTCATTGTCTTCCAACTCTTCTTGGTGGACCTAAAGAATCTATAAGCAAGAACACTGGGGAGCATGTCTTCAGATGTTCTTTTCAGATGTTCAGTTTTAAAGTTATATTTTCCCCAGATTTACATTTTGGAACCATCCTTTTCCTCTCTGTTTCTGCTGGAATGAAAAAGAAATTCCTGATAATACCCTTTTCCATTGATTGAGTGCTCACCAATTCTTTACTGTCTCATTCTTCCTCTTGAATCTATGACTCAAGGAAACAAGGAAACTGGGGCTCAGAAAAGTTACATGATCACCCTGTGTACTGCACATATTGTTGGTATAGTTGGGATGGAAACAAAGTCCTTCTTGTACCTTAATATTCTTTTTCAGTAGTGTTTAAAATTTTCAGTGTAAATATGTCTCCTAAGTTTTATTTTCCTAATTCTCTTCCCTTTCCTCAGGATTCATATGCTGTATGCTTCATTCTCTTGCCTTTTGAAAAAGATGAAAGGCAAATTTAAGGAAAGTATACTAACTTTTATCTTGAAATGCTTTTTATGGCTACATTGTAAATTCTCAACAATAAAGGGTCTAATGGAAACACTTAATGAGGAAGTAGGGGCTCTATCACACATACACCCTACCCCCCGTTTGTAGTGAATAGACCCTTTAAAGTAAATTAAGTAAAAGAGATATATTCTGTTGTTTCAGTGTTAATATTTCATGACTGATTTTATAGATGGAATTATATTTTACAATAAAAAGGAAGAAGAATTTATAGAGCCTGTTCTATTTGATGGGAAACAGAAAATCCCATTTCTCTATAGCTGTAAAGAAAATTCATTATAATGTCTTTAGTTGGAAGAGATAGTTTCATTGTGATTAGTTACATTGATAATAAAATAACCTTTTCAAATGGCCTAAGATACAAACAATCCTATGTGTCTGCTTTTAATGGCATTGAAGTTTTCTGTCTCTACTCATAGGATTTTCTTCCTTTCTTTTATCCTGTTTTTCTGTCCTAATAAAATTTTTTCTCTAAAAAATTAAAACAATTAGATGGAAATACTAATAAAGTATTGATTTTGAATATACTTTTGGAAAGGAGATGTATAAAATTTTACTTTTCCGTAAGATCTCTTCAACTATACAAATACATTTGTCAGAGGTTGTTGATATAAGGTTGTCATAAAATTAACTTTATTATTGGATCAATTTAATGTATTTGGAAAATAGTACTTGAGGTGTAGGAATATTTTTTTTTTTTGGAAAAAAGAAATAGGTAGGTAAGACAACTGAGCTGATTTTATAGTTTATTTTAATCTCATGACTTGTTTTATAATGTTTTCATACATTTTCACAAGTAGTGCTGGGATGCTGGGGCTCTTTGGTAATAGAAGGAGTGATGTCTATCTGTTCTCTTCTGGTCACTATGGTTCGGTCCCTACTAGTATGGTTTACTGGTCATTGTTTAAGCTCTAACATAAACACTAAGCAAATAATCTAAGTTTTAACTTGCAGGCAAAATTGAATTGGATATTGGAAATAGAATAGTATCCTTGGAATAAAAACAGTATGCTGTTCTGAATTGAGTGGAGCTGTTTTTCTCCATCTGAGAGTTGGACTTTGCTCTGGCCATTTGGGCTTGGAAGCACATAGTTGCAGCCTGCTTGTCTTCAGTGTGTCTTTGGACTGTGGCTCGGGGAGGTCCTTTTTTAGGGTTAAGCTAAACATGGTATGTGAGATGCTTTGGAAGTGGAAATTGGTCAGGTACGAGTTGGCCAGAGGCCCCTGTGTGGCCTAATCTTAAATGCTGCCTGCTAGGGAAGGTGAGGGAGTTAAGCAGTCTGTGTGGCCAAAAGCATTGTCACTCCTTCAGCCTGTGACTGTCCATGTGCTTGTCCAAAGGAACTCAAGGTTACTGTTAATTCTGAGGCAGGTCAGTTGCTGAACAATTATAGGGGCCTATAAAAATGGAAGTCTTCATCCAAAATGAGGAGGTGACTCAGGAAACATTAAGACATTTCTTTTATCCCACATGACTCTAAATTTAAAACTCTCCCCCCTCATCTCTTTATTAGTTAGCCCTTTACTAACTCTTGATTTTATTATATCAGTTTTTCATTGTAAGTTATATCTGATCTGATCTGATTTTGATAGTGGGAGAGGAATAAATCTAAATGTCAGTTTATCAAAGTTCTAATATCCCACAGAAGTTTGAAATTATGCATTTCAAACAGTATACTTCAGTTAACATACTATTGTTTTGGTTCTGAAGATTCTTACTAAAGGTGGAGCATATAGGAAAGGAAATATATATATATATACACACACACATGTTAGACAAAGCTTGAAATTAACCATATCTCTGCTGCGCTTCCCATTGGCTAATCAGCGAGATATGCAAATTAACCACCAACAAAGATGGTGGCCGGCAGCCACGCAGCTGAAGCGAAGAGGAGGCTTGCTTGCTCCAGTGATGGAGGAAGCCAAGGTTCCCTGCCTGCCACAGCCCAGCTCTGAGCTCTGAAAGCAACTAAGTTTCAATTATAGAAGCTAAACAAACCCCAGATACCTGCTTTCAGCTGGCTGTGGCCTCAGAGCTGGGAGCACCAGTGACAGCAACAATGCTTCAATTATAGAAGGTAAATAAATCCCAGAATAAAAAAGAAAAAAAGAAAAAAAGGAGAGGCTGGGAGCTTCAGCTGCCGGCGGGCTTGGCCAGTCTGAAAACT
>NW_006289416.1:9226030-9248033 GCF_000327345.1 Myotis davidii | reverse complement strand
GGTCTGCTCCCTGCTGGCAAGTGGACATCCCCGAGGGCTGCCGGGCTGCCAGAGGGATGTCTGATTGCCAGCTTAGGCCCAATCCCCCCCAGGGAGCAGGCCTAAGCCAGCAGGTGGTCATCCCCCGAGGGTTCCCAGACTATGAGAGGGCACAGGCCGGGGAGAGGGACCTTCCCCCCCAGTGCACAAATTTTTGTGCACCGGGCCTCTAATATATATATATGTATATTACACATAAAGGAGGGGTAAACTTCAGCCATATATATTCTAGACAAGGTGAAAGGACAGAGAAGGGGAATATATTAGTAATTTATTGCTACACTAGAGGCCTGGTGCACGAATTTTCTGCACAGGTAGGGTCCCTAGGCCAATCCGGGCCTTCTGGCTGTAGGCCAGGGCCTTCCTTCATTCTGTGCTGCCCCCTGGTGGTCAGTGCACGTCATAGCGAGTGATCAAACTCCCCATCTCCCGCTCGAACTCCCGAGACACTCTGCATCTTAGGACTTTTATATATTTAGATAACAGATTATGTCAAAACATAATTGTTTAGGGCCTGGCTGCTGTTGCTAAGTGGTTAGAGTACCAGCCCATGCACCAAAGAGTCTTGGGTTTGATTCTGGTGAAGGGCATGTACCTGGGTTGTAGGTTTGATCCTCTGCCCAGGTTGGGGCAGGTGTGGGAGGCAACCAATGGATGTATCTCTCTCACATAGGTGTTTCTCTCCCTCGCTCTCTCTCTCTCTCTCTCTCTCTCTGTTCCTGTCTCTCTCTCTCTCTGTCCCTGTCTCTCTCTCTCTCTCCCCATCTCCCACACTCTTCCTCCCTCCCTTCTACTCTCTCTAAAAATCAGTGGAAAAGAAAAATATCCTCAGGTGAGGATTAACAACTACACTTAGTGGGTTAAAGCAACAAGCATTTATTACCTGGTAGTTTCTGTGGATCAGGATTTGGGTTGGGCTTCCCTGGTGGTTCTGGCTGCAGGTCTCTCCTTGGCTGTAGTCAGGATTTAGTAGGGCTGTAGTCATCTGAAGTCTGGCCTAGGACTGGCAGAGCTGCTCCCCAGAAGGCTCACTCACGTGGCTGTCAGCAGGAGTCCCCTGTTCCCATCTGGTGCTTGGTAGGAGGCTGAAGTCCTTGTACAGAGGACACTGCACAAGTGTCCTCACAACCAGGCACAGGATTTTCCCAGGTGGAGGGATGCAAGAGGGGGCATGCAGGGAGCACAGTGCCTCCATGACGTTGTCTCTAGAGTTGAGTACCCTCACTTCATTACTTCTGTCTGGTACAGGCAGGTCACTGAGGCCAGCCCACACGAAGGGGAGGGAGGCAGGCTCCACTTTTTGAAGGGAGTGCCAGAATTTGTGGACTCATCTTAAACCACCACAGGCATTTTCCTGGATGGGTAATGTACACGTCTACAAACTTACGACTTGGGAATCCACTATAGCCTGTCCTGAGCTTGAGTGTTCATGTTCTGAACTCACCACACCATGTTACTATCTAACTGTGGTAAAACTGCCTCTGGTGTATCCCATTGGTGGCTTTTAGGGTATTAAATTATACTCTTTTTGTCATGCAAGAGTTTATTCATGTTCATAGAAAGGTGATGTGGTTATATGTAGGCTCAGATACCTTACTTTGTGGTCGCTGTTACAAATTGATGTTTCTGATGGGAGAGAATAGTGAGGGGAAATTACATAAAGTATATGCCATGGTGTTTTGTAACATCAACTAATATTACAGCTTCTCATTAACAGACTCTCTATATGGACTTGGTGCTACTTTATTAAATTAGGTAATAGTATAATGGTAAGACATAGTTTCAATAAAAAGTCCATTTGCAAATGGTAGATTAAGAAAGAGATCTGAGTAGTCCACCAATTTTTATCGATTCTTGTCTCACTCAGCTGTCACCTCATAGCTCATAACAGGCTTGTAGGAAGTCTTACCTGTCCCTACCTTGTCCTTCCAGGAGAAGAGAGTCCCTACTGTGGCATCTGAAAGGTGTCTGCATTGCAGCTTTCTCTGAACCCTACAGAGGGAAAGGGCAGAATCCCATTGAGAGTTTTTGTATATGCCTGTGTGCGCACACCTGCCAGGTTGCACACAGGCATCCCCAGCTGTGACTTTACTATTGATGTGGTGCCAACATGTGCTAACTTCACACTGCTTTCTTGTACCACTAATTCAGATGACTCTAGAAGGGTTGAAGAGTGGGATGGCATGAGATGGAGGCAGAGAGAAGATAGTTTCTTGTGTGGGTGGCCTCGTCATACCAGTGAGAGAGTATGTCTGTGGGTGTGAGTTTGCATGTGTATGTGTGGGGCATGTGGAGAGAAAGAAAGAGCAGGAAAAAGAGGAAGAGAGAACTCAAGCTTGCTTAATGTATACTTGTTAGAAAAGAGAAAAGGGATGAGAGAGAAACAAAGACAAGATTGTAATGAGAAAAAGTGGGAAAAAAGGAGGTAAATGAGTGAAAATTTTCATGCCTGCTGCCCAGTAGTAATGATAGCATGTGAAATGGTTGAATAATTGTTATATTTCTCTAATAGTTCCTGAAATCCTTTAAAATGCTGCAGGAAACTTCCCATGAGAAGTGGCCAGTAGGTGTCATCAGAAGGCTGCTAGTGATTTGTTTTATTATTGTTCTTAAAAAGTATGAGTGTTTTGATTTCTTTTTTTGCTACTTTTTTTTTCCTTTTAAAACCATAGAAGAGGCTATTTCAGTTATGGCAGGAACTTTCCTTCGTGATAGATTCTTGGTGAGTTAATAATTTATAGGTAAAATTGAAGATGATGAAGTGACATGTAACTTATTTCTTAGGGCACAGCTAGTTGAGAATTTGGATAAGAGTGGACACTATAAATGGGCCTGCATATTTAAAAATCGTTGGGAATGGTGAGGATATGCATTAAGTGGTAATTGATGAATTTGTACAGGAAACATAGTAGTGTGCTTTAAGATTTGGCTTCATAATACATCTCATTATTCTAGTGTAAATACTTATCAGGTCGTCTGAATGTTGAAACTTTACTGTGGGTAGAAATCTGAGACTTAATTTTTTTCTCCACTGGGTATAAGTCCCAGTGGTTTCAGAGGACACGTTTCCGTACTCTGTACTCCAAGGGTTGCAGTTGTTCCTGAGAGAAGTAAAGGGCCTTTAAGGAACAATGCCTTCATATGGTAGGCACCCAGTATATGTATGTTGAATGTTGTTCTTTCTTGATATAGTGACATGTTGAATTATTTCAGTAATTTAAAAAATTAGTTAGGAAATAACAAGTGTAGAAACATTTCCTCCTGTTGTTTTAGAGTTTTTGAAGCTATTATGTAGATGATAATAAAGGGTTTATTATTTGGTTCCTGCGTATTCATGTAGTTGTCATTCTCTTGTCTCCAAAAATATGTGAGTTGGGCATTATATTTAGACCATGACTTCTGAATAGACACATGTGGGTCTTTCCTAAGTCAGTGTTTATATGTTCTATATTCTATACGTATTATTTCTCGAGATGAAATTCCTGCCGTGTCCACAGTGAGGGCAGTATATAGTGTGCCACAGCTATGGATGAGTAAGAAATGGCTAGACTCAACATTGGAAGAAGGGAATTCACTCCATTTTAGAACAGGCATTAAAAAAATATTGACCATAATTTCTGTTATGGACATTTTCAAACATAAACAGACTACACAATTTGATGGAAGAGTACTAATATGTTGAATCCCCATGTCACAGTTACTCAGCTTGCAGCTTGCATTATTATCAGCACATAGCCTTCACTATGCCCTTCTTCTGAACTATTTTGAAGCGTATCTTAGACATTTTTCATTTAATCTAGAAGTACTTAGTGAACACCTCTTATACCACAATGTCTGAGAAAGGATTTATGCCCAGAATACATAAGCAACTGTTCCAGCTTAATAATAAAAAACAACCGAATTATGAAATGGGCAAAAGGCTAACAAGTGTTTCACAAAGCACAAAACAAAGTATTTGGCACCATCCCCAGTCATCAGGGAATTGCAGAAAAGAATGACTAAATTTTAAGGACTGATACAGCGTCAAATGTGGGCGAGGATGTGGGTCTCTCAGAATTCTTGGCATTGCTGGTGGCTATGTAAAACAGTGTGACCATTTTGCAGATAAGTCAAGCGGTGCCTCATATAGTTAACCCTGTCCTTTCACCCTGTGACCCAGTAGTACCACCCTTGGGTATTTACACAAAAGAGATGAAAATAGTCATAAAAAGACTTGTACAGGAATATTCATATCAGCTTTACCATAAGAGCCAAAAAAGGGGAAGCAGCTAAGGTGTCTATTAACAGAATCAAGATATATCCATGCCGTGCATTTTGCTGGTATGTTCAACAAAAATATTGTGCTGAGCAGGAGAAGCCAGACCCTCCTCCTTCAAAAGACATATTGTCTGAATGCATTTACATGAACTTCGGAACAGGCAAAATGAATCTGCTATGGAAGAATTTGGAGCAGTAGTCGTCTCAGGACTTAGTGTGAGGTGCATAAAACAGATTTTTTTTGCGGGGGAAGTTGCCAGTGTTCTCTGTCTTATGGGACTTCTGTAGACCTCTGAGCTTCTCTTTTTGGCACCTCTCCTTTCCTTTAATCTGCTCTACAGACTCTAGCTGCCCCTCAACTCTGTTGGGAGACTGCTCCCTGTACTGTGGCCTGGGTCCTTGCTCCAGGTAGTAAGCTGGGACTCCCTTGGTTTAGCTGTCCTCTCTCAGAGATTACTACCCTTTGTTGCCGATGTCCAATGTCTTCTGTTGTTTCATAGATTTTGTGTGTGTGTTTTTTTTTCTTTTTCACTTGTTGCATGCATGAGAGTGACTTTTCTTGACCATAAGTGAGTGTCTTGGATGACAAATATATGTATTTAAAAATAATATATTGTCTCACCCCTTACTTACATTGTAAGGCCGATGTTTCATGTTGTTCTCTGCTGTAATTGCAGAATTTATCTCTCTTGCCTCCTTTTATTCTCCTATTACAAATGTTGAATAACAAAACTAATGCTGTATCTAAAAGAACATTTTTAAAATTGATTTTTAGAGAGCTAGGAAGGGAGAGAGAAACATCGATGTGAGAGGGAAACATCAATTGGCTTGCTTCTTGCACACCCCCTGCTAGAGATCGAGCCTGTAACCTGGATGTGTACCCTGACTGGAAATGGAACCGGCAACCTTTTGGTGCACAGACGATGACTAACCCACTGAACCACACAGGCCAGGGCTAAAAGAACATTTTCTAAAAGGTTCTTTGGAACACCAATCTCTAGATTCTTGATAAACAAAGGGTTCTGTAGTAGAATTAGTTTGAGAAATGCTTATGTACTGAGAAATCCTGTGTAAAGGAATTTTGTTCAAACCAGAGTTTTCTAAACTTATTTGACCAGAGATATAATTAATATTTTCTGGAACACAGTCTGAAGAAATAATATAAGTGCAATAAAACCATGTACATTTATCTTTTTCACTCTTTAACAAGAAACATACAGCATGTCACTATATTATGATACAGTTACAAATACAAGAGATTTTTGTATTGTAGATTATATATGACAAATTATATATTTTTAAGTAGCTTTATTGAGACATTCACATATCATACAATCCACTCATTTAAGCTACAGTTTAATGGATTTAAGTATATTCTCAGATATGTGCAGCCATCACCACAGTGAATTTTACAACATTTTCATCATCTCAAAAGTAGATATACCCTTTATCTATATCCCCTTGCCACCCAAGGAACCAGTAATCTACTCTCTGTCTCTATAGATTTGCCCATTATGGACATTTCTTATAAGAAGAATCATATAAGTATGTGGTCATTTGTGACTGGCTTTTTTTACTTAGCATAATGATTTCAATGCTCATCCCATGGCATTAATCAGTACTTCATTTCTTTTTGTGACTGAATAATATTCCATTGTATGGCTGTACCACACTTAGCTTATCCATTAAGTCATTGGTGAACATTTGGGTTGTTTCCACTTCCTGGTTGTTATGGATAATACTACTATAAATATTTGTGTACAAGTTTTTATGTGAGGACATACGTTTTTGTTTCTCTTGGGCATATACCTAGGAGCGAAATTGATGGGCTCTATGGTAACTCCATGTTTAGTGATTTGAGGACTTGCCAGACTGTTTTCCAAAGCTGCAGCATCATTTTACATCCCAACTAGCATTGTGTGAGGGTTCTGGTTTCTCTACATTCTTACCAGCATTTGTTATTGCCTCACTTTTTGATTCTAGCCATCCTAGTGGATATGAAGTGGTGCTACCTTATGGCTTTATTTGCATTGCTCTAGCGACTGCTGATGTAGATTATGTTTACCTGTGCTTTTTGGCCATTTGTGTAGCTTTTTAAAAAACTAAGTTTTTATTGATTTTAGAGAGAAGAAGGGAGAGGGACAGAGGGATAGAAACATCAATGATGAGAGAGAATTATTGGTCCGCTGCCTCCTACATGCCCCCTACTGGGGATTGAATCGTCTGCATCCCAGGCATGTGTCCTGACCTTCTGGTTTATAGGTCAATGTTCAACCACAGAGCCATACCACCCGGCAGCAGTTTTGTTTTAATCTGCTTTATAGAGTGAGAGTCCACTGAAACAGAATTTGAAAAGGGGGCTTCTCTATTTAGAAAAAAGAATTAGTAAATTGAAATGTAGTGGTGAAGGGAGTTGAAACTTGGGAGTTTTTTTGCAAGCTGTTTGAGAAAATCCCCCTTTCTATGGAAGATAGCATAGTGTTGCTTCCTGAGTCACAGTGTGGTGATATGGTGTTCCCAAAATCTAATTCATACTTTTCATTAAGGGTCATGTGATCAGATTAATCTCAATATGAAGGAAATCTTATTGAGGCTAATTTTATAATATTTTTCATCCAGTATTTCACCTTATGTTGATTTTTGGATTAACATGTGTGTCTTTTTTTATGTTCAAAGGTTTAATACCATGTTTGTTTTCTTCACAGGTTATGAGTGCCAAGTGAGCTACCCTGACAGAGGAGCAGTGTCGGCACATTAGTAATGATGGATACTGAGAAGAAACCAGAGAACGAAGAGGACGAAAATGTAAACAAGGAAGCAGAAGACTCAAGGACTGTTTCATCTCAGGATGTGGAGTGTAGGCCCTTCTCTGATTTGGTAGTGAATTCCTCTGAGAATTCCACTAGCAAAAGAGCTTTTTCAGAGTCATCAACCAGCGTTTTTGTAGAGGAAGATGGAAATAAACATGCTTCCAAACGAATGAAATTCAGTGAGGCTGAGCCCTGTAGGTCTGAAGAGCAGGGTGTTCATGGGTTCTCCGAAGTGGAGGTCCCGTCCGGTGAAATGGTGAAGGCGTCCTTCCTGAATGACTGCTCAGATGGAGATACATGCCCTCCCACCTCGTTTTCCCTTCTCTGCAGTTCTAGCCCAACTGACACTATTTCTCTGAAAACAGACACTGAGAAGACGATTGCTCAGGAAATGGTTTCCCTTGACCCAGAAACAAAATCCTTCCCTAGCAAAGAGGTTGCTAGTGTTAGTTGTACCATCGGGAAGATTGATTCAGCTTTCAAGTGCAACACGTGTGACCGTTTGTTTTCTTCTTGCTCGGACCTGGAGAAGCATGCTGAATGTCACATGCCGCTGTCTAAGGAGCCTGCCCACTGCCCCTGCAGCCACGGAGCGGAGAGCAGCCCAGCATTGCAGACCCATGCCACACAAACACATGGGTCACGGACCGTCTTTTCTTGTGACCTTTGTGGCTTTCAGTGTGTGGAAGAGAACCTTTTGAACGCACATTGTCTTGGAAAAACACATCTCCGGCGCCAGAATCTTGCTGCTCGTGGAGGATTTGTGCAGATCTTAACAAAACAGCCTTTTCCTAAGAAATCATGTACCATTGGAACAAAGAATGTTCGTGTAAAACCAAGAACATCTAAACAAATAGCAAAGAATAGTGATTCAAAAGGACTAAGAAATGGTGGAAGCAAATTTAAAGATTTCAGAGGCAGCATTTCTAAGCAGAGTGGAAGTAGCAGTGAGCTTCTTGTTGAAATGAGGCCGTCCAGGAGTACTTTGCTAGAAAAGGGAGAGATTGTTGAAGAAAATGTCACTTCCTTTGGTACAACTCGAAATCCTGAAAACCAGAGTGAAAAGTTAGGAGCATTAGTAGCCTCACAGGGTCTCTTAGATAAATTGGAATCTACCAAAAAGTCTCTACAGACAGCACATAGTATCAGCGCAACCTCGAGACCGAGACCTGAGCGAAACATTCTCATGTTGGCTAATAGCTTCCGACGACGAAGCGGCCCTTTTCCCTTAAAAGGCCAAGCCAAGAAAAGGTTTAATCTTTTAGGAATTAATAAACGGGGCACTAGTGAATCTCCCAGGATATATATGAAACACGTTAGAGCACAGATGAAAACAGTTGATTCAGAGTCCATGCCTAAACACATAGAAACGGGTGGCACTACCCACAGTCTGTGTGTGTCTTCCTCAGAAACCCTGGACCTGAAGCAGGATGAAAGAAATGCCCACCTTGTGAGCTACTTTGACCCTCCCACAGTGAGGGCAGCTTCTGACCGTCAGATGACATGTACTTGTACAGACTGTGGCCAAGTGTCTACAAGTAGGACAGAGTTGGGAGTCCACATGAAAAGGTGCCATGCAAAAGAGGTGAAATTGTCCTGCCAGACATGTGACTTCTCCAGCATGTCGAGGAGGGACCTACATGAACATTTGCACAATCACCAGCTTCAGCAAACTGCCTCTGTCCTCAGTTGTCAGTGCTGCTCATTTATTTCCTTGAATGAAACACATCTTAGAAACCACATGAAGGAAAAGCACAGTATGGGCTTTCTCTGTTCTCCCTGTAATCTGTACTTCTTGTCTGAGAAGGACATGGAGGAACACAAGACAACTGAGAAGCATATTCGCTTATTGATTCAACCAAAGACTTCTCAATCATTTAACAATGATTTGGTTTTACAAACTTTACCTTTAAGTACTTTAGAATCAGAAAACACAAAGGAGACTATGAGCGAGTCAGAAAGAGTGGCTCAGGAAGAACTGACTAAAACCCGGGTAAGCCATGGAAGTGAAGTAAGGCATTCCAATAAACCTCAATTTCAATGTAAGAAGTGCTTTTACAAAACACGGTCCTCCACTGTTCTCACACGACACATAAAGCTTAGGCATGGTCAGGACTACCACTTTCTTTGTAAAGCATGTAATCTTTATTCATTGAGCAAAGAAGGAATGGAGAAACACATTAAGAGAAGCAAACATCTTGAAAATGCTAGGAAAAATAATATTGGCTTAAGCTTCGAAGAATGTATTGAAAGGGTTTGTATAGGTGCAAATGACAAAAAAGAAGAGGTTACAATTTCTGGAAACGAGAGGACAGAAGGCGACGTAGAAGGTGTGCAATTTCAGGAATGTAACTCTTTGGAGAAGAGCATACTCACTGCCAAGGAACAGCCACAGTCTGGCATAATCTCCAAAGATGATGAGTTAGCTTTGACCACCACTCCAAAGAGAGGGAGACCCAAAGGTAACATCTCACGGACATGTTCACACTGTGGCCTCTTGGCCTCTAGTATTACAAATCTGACCGTTCACATTAGACGAAAACATAGTCACCAATACAGTTACTTATGCAAAGTGTGTAAGTATTATACTGTAACTAAGGGAGATATGGAGCGTCATTGTGCTACCAAGAAGCATAAAGGACGTGTAGAAATAGAAGCAAATGGAAAACAAAGTTCAGATATCATTATTGGCCCTGAGGGGGGTAACCTTGAAGCCTGTAGTAGGAGCACCAGTTCAGATGAACAGGCTAATAAGTCAGCTGAACCAGATCCCTCCAGTTCAGAAAAACCAGGACAAGAGCACAGAGATCCAATTGAAGTTGAAGTTGAAAATGTGCTTCATTCTACGGATGGGGAAGCTGGCAGTCACGTTATTGATGAGAAGGAACAAGTATCTCTAGAACCAGAGGCCCTGGTGCAGCAAAGGGAAGTATGCTCACAGAGAGGTGCTCTGAGCACAAGTGACAATAAATGTGCACACTGCGAGTTTAGTGCTCACTCTTCAGCTTCCTTAGAACTGCATGTAAAACGGAAACACACAAAAGAGTTTGCATTTTATTGCATGGCATGTGATTACTATGCTGTGACTCATCGAGAGATGACCAGGCATGCAGCAACAGAAAAGCACAAGGTGAAAAGGCAGTCTCACCTGAACTCTTCTGACGTGGGAGCAAGTCCTTCAGAAATGTCCAAAAACGTCGTTATACCTGAGGAGCAGCATCGACAAAATTCTGAAGAATTTCAGATAATTTCAGACCAATCACCTGAAACTCTTAAATCTAGAAATGCTACTAGTCGTTCTGTTTTAGATGAGAATACTAACTTAGACATGTCTAAAGTACTCTGTGTTCCTGACTCTATAGAAATTGAGACTGAAGAAGAATCTAATCTTAGTGAAGGTCCTTCGTTTTGTGAAACTTTGCAACAGCCCCTTGCCCAGGACAAAGTTAGGAAACCTGAGGAAGTGGTGACCCTTAACATTTCCTCTAGTGGCTCCCCAAGCAAATTTCAGAATGAAAATTCAGGAAGTTCAGCTTTAATTTATGAGACAACAAAGAACAATCACAATAAATTGAATGACATCGGTGATCCAAGTGCACATTGTGATAGCGATGGAGGGAATGGAGGAGACCATGGAGGTGAAATCCTCAGTAAACATGGATGTCTCGGAGATCTGGATGGAGCCCATTCAGCTGAAAGCACCGTCCCTGTTGTGATGAGAATGATGGGAGGACAGCTAAACCTGGATAGCCGTGGTCAAGACCAAGTTGGAAATGTGCAGAGTTCAGTGGATTTGAAAGCTATGCAAGGAGATTCTATCTTGGAAAATAAGGAAATTCTGATGAATTCCCAACATGAAACTGAAGTTGTTATAGAAGAGGATGGTCCAGCTTCTGATAGCACGGTTGAAAGTAATGATGTTTATGAAACTATAATTAATGTTGATGATAAAGGGCAGGCCATGTATAGCTTTGGCCGGTTTGATTCTTCCATAATAAGAATAAGGAACCCGGAAGATGGTGAATTGATAGACCAGTGTGAAGAGGGTCTGATAACAACAGAAGTGAGAATGAGTGAGTCACCCTTAAAAGACTGTGCTCAAGGTGTGAAAAAGAAGAAATCTGAAGGTAGCTCCTTTGGTGAATCCACACGAATCCGTTGTGATGACTGTGGTTTCTTAGCAGATGGGTTAAGTGGACTGAATGTTCACATAGCCATGAAGCATCCTACAAAGGAGAAACACTTCCATTGTTTGCTGTGCGGAAAGTCCTTCTACACAGAGAGCAACCTGCATCAGCACTTGGCTAGTGCTGGCCACATGAGAAATGAACAGGCCAGTGTGGAGGAGCTTCCGGAGGGCGGGGCCACCTTTAAATGTGTCAAATGTACAGAGCCCTTTGATTCGGAGCAAAATTTATTTCTGCATATTAAAGGGCAGCATGAGGAACTGCTCCGGGAGGTGAATAAGTACATAGTGGAAGACACTGAGCAAATCAACCGAGAGCGAGAGGAGAATCAGGGAAATGTCTGCAAGTATTGTGGCAAGATGTGTCGCAGTAGCAATTCTATGGACTTCCTGGCCCACATCCGCACTCATACAGGTATGTGAACCGCGGCACCTGTGCTTCTCTATAACATGCCCTTGAATGGTAAAATCTGGACATTCCCTCCCACCCGATACGCAATCCTTGCTGCAGTTGTTGCTGGCCCTCACTCGGTTCACATGGCTGCTGGGTGGTGCTTGGGACAACTGCCACAGTCATTTTTGACACTTAACATCTATGAGGGCCTGTAGGCCTCATTGATCTCAAAGGCAGGCTCTTTCACAAATACCTTTCAATTTTATCAAAAGGCCTAGTGCCTCTGGTGCTTTTGTTACATTCCTGTCTCTTACAGCTTTTCACATGTTTTCGGTCCAAACTGTTTGGTTTTTCAAGGTATCTATTAAGTGACACTGTTTCAGAGCAGCAGCCGCCAACTTTTTGGACTTCATGGACCACCAGGGGTCCACGGACCAACGGTTCGTGACCACTGTTTCAGAGGACATATTAAATGGCTTTTGAGGAATGAGATAATAAACATTTTCATGCAATTTTACGGATTTAAAAATATTCATTGCCTGTTAGTTTATATCCAAAAGTATAATTCCCAGGCAACAGAATTCTACTTTCAAAGATCAGAAATAGTCAACAGCTTTCAAAGTCAGTATGTTCAGGGGTTTGTGTTCATTGATACAGGACCTGGTAGAACCTGGTGAGTCTCTGCTCTGCTTTGTGGTTAATTTTAGGTAGATATTTTTTAAAAACTTTTTTTCTGAAAAATGTATAAGCCAGTGTTCTAAATTTA
Source organism: Myotis davidii (assembly GCF_000327345.1). Lineage (NCBI taxonomy): Eukaryota > Metazoa > Chordata > Mammalia > Chiroptera > Vespertilionidae > Myotis > Myotis davidii. The sequence goes on along the minus strand of NW_006289416.1, from coordinate 9,235,581 downwards.
TGTAAAAATTCACTGCACTGTTTCTATAAACCTGCCATACATTCTTTATTTTAAATAGACAGCTTTTCTAAATCATTGTGCTCTGCTTAGACAAGTTCTGTCTCCATAGTTGAATTTATGAGTGGATTTGAATAATAAATTCACATTTTAATGAACATATTTTCATTAGAACTGTAAGGTTTATTTTACTGTACTTTAAAGTAATGGCTTATTATTAAAGCTATACTTTAAATTCATGCAGTTTTTGAAAATTTTTGCATCATCACAGGAGAAAGACAAAAGAATATGAAACATTATTAATAGTTTAGGGTGATTAAACATAGATAAAAGTTTTTCATTGGAGAAAGTATCAGGGAAACCTGCATAAGGTTGATCTAGGTTCTAGGTGAATATCAGCATTGTACTCTTGATTCCAGCTATTCCCAGTGCAGCGGAGTCCTGGTGGTGGTTTGTTGGCATTATTAATACCTCTGTGCATGCTGTATTACAGCTTACTTTCTGAAATGATACAGTTTTAGAAATTGGGCTTGTTCACGTGCACAGAAAAGATGTACTTTCTTAATATGCCCTCTTAAGGCAGATAAAACTGAATAAAACTAAGAGGAAAATGCTAATGGAGCTCTTTTTAGAATTCTTTATGCAACTGTCTGGTCAAGACATGTTGCTTATAATTGATGTGTCCATTACTTGAATTCTCTTGTAATTATAGTCAATAAGTCTTGTAAATGTGTTAAAGCTCACTAAAAGCATACAAATTCAAGAACAGAGTAAGGCTAATAATTTAAAATAATCAATGTAGGCATTTCAGCACTTAATTTCCCTTGTGTGTTGATAGCTGATCATTCTTAATCCATTAAGATTTATTTAGTCGTTTACAATGCAAAATAGGTTTGCACTGGTCACTTGTGCCATTTGAAAATGTCCACCAGGTTAAGTGCAGAATGTAGTCCATTAGTCTTCCTTGACTATATGTATTAATTGCATTTAAAATCAAGTTAATGTGGATGTGAAAGTGAGGTAACTATCAATATGTGACAAAGTAACCCTACTTATATAAGTTACATCATTGATTGTAACATTTAGTAAAAGTTAGCATACTTTTTAACATTTTGTGTTGGGCTTATCAGCAAGCACATTTTTGTTGTGTTCTGAAGCACAACAAAGGCGTGATCCTGAGGACACAATGCCCGTCTGCCATTTCAGTCTTGCAAGGCATTTTTTGGGAAAGTTGCTCTCCAGGTTTTCACTCCCAAGTTTTTTTCTTAGAATGAATTGCTTTTCTGATCTGTTGCTTATGTCCATGAAATAGTAATGCAGGGACTGTTATTAATGGTTAACTGGAAAAGGGCTTACTCTTCCAATCCTTGTTTTTATACTTTGTGATTTACTATATGTTTTATGTAACCTTTCCTTCCCATCCTCAGTACGATGAAAGCAGCACTATAAGAAATAAATGAGTTGGTCATCCAGAATTATAGGGAAAAAGCTTTGCAGAGCTTCCAGGGTGTTTGCTGTCTGAAGCCACCGCATGAGCAGAAAGAGCAGGGTCTCCTTTCCCATTACATGAGTGGTACAAAACCCTGGTCCTCTTCTCTCCTGCATCATTCTGTTAGAGCTTTAATTTCCTGTAACAGGGAAGGTGTCTTTAAGCTAGAATACTGCAAGCCTTCATTTTGTTCGAGTGTACTGGTCACTCGTGCTGTCTAGAAGTGTTCACATGTGGGGAACCAGGGAGTTGTATGACTTTACTGAAAAATTCCCAAGCCAGGGTTGGTGGTGTCTGTAACTAATTATGTGATCGTTTTTAGAGGTTGAGTTGGCTTAAGAAGAGATGGTTCAGGAGAGTTGGTCTGTAGGAAGTAAGCAGAGTGAGAGCATGGGTGTGATTCTGTTCACTGCTTCATCTCTGTGCCCTGCACACAGCTAGCTCTCAGCGTTACTGTTGGAGAAGTGAATAAGTAGATGGACAGTTGTGTGAATGAAGTATTGAAGTGCCAGTGTGTAGGGAGGATTGTAGCATTCAGGCTAGAGCAGTGATGGCGAACCTTTTGAGCTCGGCGTGTCAGCATTTTGAAAAACCCTAACTTAACTTTGGTGCCGTGTCACATATAGAAATTTTTTGATATTTGCAACCATAGTAAAACAAAGATTTATATTTTTGATATTTATTTTATGTATTTAAATGCCATTTAACAAAGAAAAATCAACCAAAAGAATGAGTTCGCGTGTCACCTCTGACATGCGTGTCATAGGTTCGCCATCACTGGGCTAGAGTTAACAGGCATTAGATGCTGGGTGTATACGTCTGACTTGATTCTTTAAGACCTAAAGTTTTATTAATTTTTTAATTTTAATGTCACATTCATGTTTGCATAACAGTCAGCAATGACTGATATTAAGGAAAGTAGTACCTCTGGTCCCCTAGTGTTTGGATTTTAATGGCACAGAAAGATGTTAACACAGTCTACTTGGGATATAAGATATGAAAAATACTCAGAGCCTTCATGATTTCTGCATGAAAGCTGTCAACACAGTAACTCATTCATGTGTTGTCAATACACTAGCGGTAATCACTGAGACCTGAAGGAGCTAGAGTGTCTCGCCAAGGAGCCATGTACAGTCCACTGAAAGCACTGAAGGTCTGTATCTGGCCCTTTGTGGCACATGTGTTCACACAAGGAGGAGCTCATCACAATGTCAGTGCAGGATGAGCAAGACTAAAGCTTAAATCCACAAGATAGGTATTTTAAATCCTTTCACTATATTGTAATACAAATGTTGAAGGAGCTTTATTCTCTTTGTTTGAAGTCCTGGTGTTATTGTTAAATTAATAATTTCATAATTACCTATTATCTTGAATGCATTTTAATCCAAAGTACAGGTAAATTGGTTCTTTTCACTTATGTCTTTTATAAGTCACTTTATAGAGTTCTCTGTTGAGATGAAGTGTTTCAAAGTGGTGATAGGCTTAGTTTTATCAGAATCATTTAAATAAACTGTAGTTTCTAATGTGATTGATATAATGTGATTGTTGTAAGCTTCAGTCTCAACCTGCTTTTGACATTTACACATAAAGCTGACTAGATATAACCATTCAGGTGTTAAACATATTTTATATCTACTTCTAATGGCAGAAATGGAAGTATTGAGAGATCTGGCTTCATTGTCATTGAACTGTGAAATATTCAACCTTGTCTGCCTGTGCTAGTACTACTGTTGACTTTTTTATTTCTGTTAGAAGATTAAAATTAAATGCTTCACTTTTTTTGTCAGCTTTTGGGAATTAAATTGAAATTTAAGACTCTAAAATTTTTTACTGAGTGCTTCAATTTCAACAAAGTATTCTTGGAGGATTTTTTTTTCCAAGGGCACTGCACAAAGGTTCATTGATCAAATTTGATTTATTGCATTTTTTTTTTGTTTGAGCCTTTTTGTATATTTATTCAAGTTCACATATTTCATATTCTGTCTGATCATGTTAGAAGAGGTGTTTCACCAAATAGGGACTCAACATGAACTGAAAAATCTGGAAACATATTGCACTGACTTTAAACAGTGATTTTTGTGATTTTCATTTATTTGAACATTTAGTGGCTAGAAAATCAGAAAATGGTGTATATATGTTGCACCTTAAAAAGTGTAGCTTCTCATTAATGTGGACACTATACATTGGGTATAGTCTGCTACTGACACTAAGTTTGTTGACTATGAAATAGTTTTGTTTTCTCATTGAATATAGATTAATTTTATTTCTGTATGAAATAAAAAAAATTGTTGGTACTATGTTTTTATGTTGAAATATTTGCTCTTGAAATTAATAATAACTAACATGTCAGTTCTTTTGGTTTGCAGAATCAGTACAGATTTTTGACTATGAAATGACCATAAAAGCAAATAATTTATCCATTGCATATTCTTAAATTCTATGCTGTTAAAATAGTAATATAGTGACTCTTTGGGAATAAATGTAAAACATATCTAAAATACCATTATTAATGTGAATAAATTCAAAGCTGCAGAAGTTTATTTACTTGATGACAAATATACTTGAAAATATCAGCTACTTGTATGCATTTATGTTTTTAAAATGTCACATTTTAAATGTGGAGTGACTGTAAAAGATACTTTTGTGAATTGTAAGGAAAATATTTAAAATTATTTATCTCATCTCATCTACTTGATACTAGTCACCTGGGTCACTTTTGACTTTAAATCTTAGAAATATTATTGAAAATTAGGGACACTCATTGAAGCATTCAAGTCTCCTTGGTGGAATAATTATGGAATGCAGGTCATTTCAAGTTAGAAAGGAATGCAAGTGCTCCATTTTTGGGACAGAAATTTCTAATTAGATTAAAAGTATGATTTAAGGTCTAAGCCTCTTTTTAAAGTATCAGTACAGTATTATTCAAATTCAAATAATATTTTATGTTAAATTTACTTAGGATCAAAACCATTCAAGTGCAAGATCTGCCATTTTGCAACAGCTCAGCTTGGCGATGCCAGAAACCATGTCAAAAGGCACCTTGGGATGAGGGAATACAAGTGTCATGTGTGTGGGTGAGTAAATTGAAACCGTTTCCACTGTGTGAACCAGGAAGCATGTGCAGGATATCCATTGTTTCAGAATTCAGAACTGATAAGAGTAAGAGGGGCTAAAATTACGCATGCATATCCCCCTTCCCATTGTTATGATAAATTCCTTAAATACAGTTATGACATTCTTCTCCACTTCTAATCCTGTACTGAAGATGAGCAATTTTATGGGCTACAAGGTCAATTTGAACCTGTAATCTGTAAATTGACTAAATTATAGGATGTTCATTCACATTGGCAGAGAGAACTGGAAATTCCATTTAAAGACATAAAAAAATACATAATATAGCTTTAGGAGTGTGTATGTATGTTTTTTTACTTTTGCTTTGCTGCTTTAATTTTAATCACATTAGTGGCTCTTTGGATCCATTGGACATATTCTATAAGGAAAAAAGCAGAAAAGGACCTAATTTCAGACAACTGGTTACTATTATTGCAGGGATGAACCTTTAAAAAACAGTGTATAATGTATGTTTTCATGTAACTTTATTTCAAAACTTGTTTTCCTTTTTTAGTTAATGGGTTTTTCTTCTGATGAATCATTCACAATCTTTAGTTGCCACTCAAATGTGTTACATTTAATAGGAAGCACTGAGATGTAAAATGTTTTAAAATGCCATGACATACCATGGTGTCTATGGTATGTCATAGGACATTCAGAGCTGGATCTTAATACCCTACTTCTGATTAAAAAATATGTTTTAATGTTATTATGCCAGAGAAATGAATTAATAAGTGTATCACATAAAAACACTTTCTATGTGAAATCTCAGAAACCTGCAATTCTTATGTCTAATTCACAAAATAATTTAGGCTCAATTAAATTATGCAATGTGCTCCTGTTATATTAGGGTTATTTTTTTATTTGAAAATTCCTCTGGTTGGCACTATTGTGTAAATATAAATGACTTTTGAGTCATAAATACCTGGTTTTTCTTGGATACTACACTTCATCCCAAGATGCCATTGCATTTTTTGACTCTTAAGATAACTTTAAAAATGACTTTGCAAGCACTTTTATTAACTGTGGTCTGTGATTTATTCATGGACAGAATTGATGGTTCAGTGACTTGCAGCTAAAGTAAATGAAGACGAACTTTTGCCCTAAAGCCCCCCGAAGATCAGTGCAGAATGAGTTTTGTTGCTACTGATTTTAGCTGTAAGGGTCGAGCACCAAATGGCTCATTTTAATTGCTCTAGGTCTTGAAATTAAAAAAAATATATCATTTATTGTTTTTACCATATGAGTTATAGGAAAGAGGAAGGCCCTGACTTCAACGAAAATTTGCTGTCAGATGACCATAAGCAGTTTCTTTCTCATTCATTTCCACAAAAGAAACAATTTTTGCATACTACTGTTATTAGAAATCTTATTCCATCATTTTTATTAGGGTTACTAAGACCCTGGAAAAGGAAGAAGAAACTTTTTCAGAGAACAGTTTTTAACACATGTAGCATCAAAAATGATACATGATTGATTGGCTTTGCTTGTATAATTTGAATAATGCACACTTTGCTTAGCTCAGTGCTTACCACATACAACTGAAATGTTGCATTAGCGGTTAATATATTTGATGCCCAAGATAAAGAATTGAAAATGCATGTAGATATATTGAGTTTTATACTGCTATCGTAGAGTTCTACATATATGTGTGTGCATAGGAAAAGCGATCTAGATTCCAAAATTGTATCTCTTAGAATTTTGATAGTCATTGAATTGTATTTGACCATGAAATGATAGATCTCTTATTTATTTTAGAAATGAAATTTAATTTAAAAGTTACATAATAATTTTACAGTATAGATATTTTCACAGTGCAGCTAATCATTCTGAAGAATTGAAGTAAACTAAAAAATGCCTATTGACCTATGTGGTTGGAGTAGAAAAATAGTGAGTTAAATACCCTTCAATGTTAGTGTCTCATAAGTTGTTCATGTGTTTCAAAGGGATAGGGTAGTATGTAAGTTAAATATTAAAGTGGAAAACATAAAAAAAATGTGAGAGTTGGCTACCAGATTAGTGGCAGTAGAGAGCATTGGTACATTAACATCACTGCCGATGTCAATTCATTATCATTGATGGCTAAATAATCTTAGAGTTGCTCCGTGGACCTATTAGTTCCTGAACATAAGCAACTCATGCTGCATTTCTTCATTAGCTTTAATTGCTATAAATTTTACTTTAAAAAAAATCATGCTTTAAAAGGTGAAGTGATCTTTCAGGAACATTAACAGTATAATTTTGTCACAAACAGAAGGTCCTGCACTGTGTTTTCTTTTCTGCAGTAATTAGTGTCTTAGTGTATTTTTTTTATAACTTTATTAATAACCTCTTCATTATTTTAGTTGACAGAAAAAATGTTTTCAAATAATTTTGATTGCATGATACTATATAAGAATAGTGGGGCAGGCAATATATTTATTATTATTTTTTTTATTGACCTGTTGGTTTTCTTGGAAAAAACTACACAAAACAAAACCTAGTATTTTATGGTGAAATTAATAAAAATAATAGTGGATTTTGTTGACTCGAGCTCAGTATTAATGTTTCAGATTATTTGTGATTGAGTTCTTTATCATATCTTTATGTGTCTTTTATTTGAACCTTGATGACGCTCATTAAATATATAGCTGATATTTTTTTCTGAAGCTTAGTTTAAGATTGTGTATTAGCTACTCTCTTAACAAAAGCTACCTTTTAAACTTCCATTTCAGTTTTTAAAATCTACACTGATTTTCTTTGAATCTTTAAGTTGAATTTTAAGATAATCTCTTATCCCTTCTCAGCAAATCTTAGCTACAATCTGTCATGGATTTAAGTTCGTTTGAAAGAGAAGCTGAATGTCTTCGCAGTCTAATTCCTACTGGGTAGCTGGATTCAGAACTTGGGATTTAAGTTTTGTTTACCCATGTGGTTTACATGCTCAAAGCATGGTAAAAATTAAAAAAATGTATTGTTTTGAACTCCTGTTTTAAGAACATGTTATAGATAACTTTATTTACAAGCCTTTTATTTTACTTTTACTTCTAGGAGGAACAGTTTTTGAATAATACACCTTCTTAATGTGTTTCTTACATCTGGGTGTGAACTTGAGGACTTTTATAGACTACAGATGTATTTATATATACTTGATGGATAGTTAACATGGAAATGGCTATGGGTCTGATAGAGGGGTTTAGTGGTGGGGGGGGAATAGCAAGTAATGGAAAGCATTCGTATACATAAGTTAAAATTTTTTTGGGGGGGCATATGTTTAAAAACAGGTTAAACACATATTTTTACTAAATCCATGATCTTTAACTTTGTCTATTTTCAGTAGTCAAGAACTTGAAAATCTCAGTGGCTCAAAAAAGTCGTTATAGATACCGTGTTTTGTTAAATTTACTTAAATTTATTTAATAGTGTCTCTCTGTGTGTACATATAATAGTATGTATAGTACTCTAATAAATAGTATTTATGGAGTGCTGTGGTTTAGTGGATGCCTTAGTAATATTTATTTGTTGATCTCTATAGTTTCATGAGATTGTTTATCTCATGTTTCTTATCCCCACTGTACAGATGATAAACTTGAGATTAAGAGTATTTTTAGTAATGGACATAAGTTATGGAGTAGTAATGGTAGACCACTGTTTTCTTCCTTTAACTTCCATTTTCCTTATTTCTCTGCTTTTTGTAATATTTGTTATTTTGGTTGCTGTCTTTTATTTGTACTTATTTTTTCTCTCTAGGTTGTTTTCACTAGCATGTAATAGCTGCAGCTATCTCCTTTCAGCCCCTAGCCACTCTTATTTCCTGCTTTTGCTCAAATTTATTTTCTTTTAAAAAATTGCTTGTACAGTGTTTTACTTTAATATGTTATTCAGTCTCTCTTATTTGTATCTCTCTATTTCACTTTTCTTATATTAAACTGCTGTTTTAAAATTTTTTATTTTTCCCAGTTTTTTATGTGTTGATAATTTATTGCACTTGAGTGGTTAAAAGTTAAATACATTGGTATAATAGAGAAAAGTGCCTAAAAAAGTGAATATTTTATTATCTTTTCATTAGGATAAGAGGGGTAAAATTGATCAACCTGAGTTATTGTTTTTCATTACTGGTTACTAAATAAAAAAGAGTTAGTAGAAAACTAGTCAATTCAGTAAACCTAGGAAATACACCTAACTTTGTATGCCATAATTCACAAAACCCTGGTATGCATGATTTATGGATTATGGTATTTTCTGATTGATTTTCTTACGTCTCGTCTTGAATCTTGTGTATAGAGTTAAATAGTTGAGTAGAATTACCTAATCGGGAGAGAATAAGGGCATTTTCTAAATCTGTCACCTCTGGGTTCATGAAAAGATTCTAGACATTTTCTATTGTGTATTAGTGTGCTTATGAACTGTTTATTCTAAGCTGGCTTAAGTAACCTTAAACAGAAAGTTACTAATGCAGTAAAACTCTCTCTCTATATATATTTTTTGCATGTGTGGCATTACCTAGTTTTTGTGCATTAGAAGGGATCTCTATGTAGATGATTATAATGTCACTTTCTGACCTTTGCAGCTTGAATAATTGTAAATCATTGCTTCATAACGTGTCAGAGAATGTCTGTACTAGGCAATTAAATGGCAGAATATAATAGACCAAATTATTGCCTGTCATGTTTTCAACAACACAGTTAGTATTTGAGTTACACTTAATCATTACGTGCATTAGCAACTTCATTGGAATCCAGCTTCAGGCTGAGCATGAAATACATTACATTATTTAAACCTCTAATGGTACAAGTCATTTATTTGTGTTGAAGTGTACAACATGCAGAGTTTCATAAAGCAAGGAACATTTGAGAGCTTAATTTATCCAAATCAAAGTCTAAATGCAGATAAACACAAGTGGCAAAAATTAGTAATTTTTATAGGCTGGAAATATTTAAAAATATATGGTTGTGGGTAATTGTAGGCAGCAGGA
>NW_006289416.1:9224307-9225874 GCF_000327345.1 Myotis davidii | reverse complement strand
ATAAATTAAAATCACTATTTTTAGTCTTCTCTGAGAACTAACGCTGTGTATACCTAAGTAATTAAAAGCACCATGGAATTGCATTTTTAGCTGAACAGTTAATTACACCCATCATATCTACAAGAGGTATCCAAATAAAATAAGTAGTTGGTTCAGCTGGTTGTTTTGGTTAAAGAGATATAGATAGAAAAACTTTGTATTGTGGCATGAATTATGCTTATAACAATATAAAGTGCAGCATCTCCCATTTTTAAAAAAAATCTAAATTAACATCAAAAGTACTCTTATAAAGGATGTATTATATTTAAAAAATATTTTAATGCTTTTTCTTTAACGATATATTTTTGTCCTTAGTATGAAATTTTCAAAATGCCACATAATGTTTACTACTGTCTCTTTTCCTGTCAGTGAGGAATACAAACTGAACAAAACAAAAAAATTATTTTTTTATTCTTCTGATGTTAAAGCTCTTGAAATGTCATTTAAATAGTGAGTGGACATTATTTTATATTTTCACAAATCAGTTTATAATTTGAAAGTCAAAGAGATATCTTAGTTATAATATTAACATAAAAAACATTCAGACATTCTCAGCTCTGATTCTAGGATGTTTTCCAATGAACTGATTTGTAAATGTAGGAGAGAATTGGGGATAGGGTTAGGTCAATGGAAAAGAAACAGAAAAACATTTTCCCTAGGCTGTCCTCATGGTGAAAGGAGACATGTACCCTCTTCTTGGTTTTTGTGGCAGTGTTTCCTTGAATTTTTGCCATGGCAAAGTGGAGTTATAGATTTACCCGAAGGTAGTAAGTATGATCCTATATAATAAAAGCATAATATGCTAATTAGACTGGATGTCCTTCTGGACAACCTTCTGGACGAAGCTGGGGCTGCAAGGGCCAACGCAGAGGCAGGGCCGAGGCAGCCTCTGCGTGTGGGGCTGAGCCCCTTGCACGAATTTTGTGCATTGGGCCTCCAGTTAACCTATAATAAAATAGAAATTAAGTACACATTGTCACTTCTCTTTGACAATTGTGTTGCAGTTGTCCTCTCTCTTTAAGATCTATCCAGTGAAAAAGTCATATTTCAGTGACTTGAATCATTTTTGCCTTTTTTATTTTAAAATGGTTTTGTGGTGGCTTTAAAATTATATTGTGGACTCTCAGGATTCTTTAGCCCTCCTGACCTCTACAGTGGAATACAGGAGGGTAGCCTCTCTCCTGGTTTCCTTTGCCTGTTCTGTGATTTTTTTTTCTTTATTGTTAGCCTGTTGTCTCCCTCCTTCTTCCTGTTTATTCATGTGTTTGTGGAAGTCCTTTACTTTCTAGAGGGATTTGCTCTTTGATGTGTCCAAGACAATGACAGAGGAGGTGTTGGGAATGTAGATAGGAGAGAAGCATAATCAGTGACTCATATATTCATTCATTTCCTGTGGGGCAGATTCTTCAGAGATTCCTCTTGTGCAGGCCCAGTGATCAGGTAGTGCAAAGGCTCTGTAGTCAAATGCTCCATGTGGGAGTGACAGACATACAGGGAGATGCCCCTCAGAAGTAGAAGTGAGAGGTGG
>NW_006289416.1:9221908-9224267 GCF_000327345.1 Myotis davidii | reverse complement strand
AATGGTTTCCTTTAGAGGTTATGTATGAGTTGGGCCTTAAAGGATGAGGAGGCATTCTCAGGGCAAACTCAGACATTTTTAATAGAGGGAACAAAAGAACAAAGTAGCTAAGAATGGGATAGCCTGGCATATTACGAACACTGCAGGAAAATCCTGGGGTGTAAGTGGCTAGATGGGGTGAAATGGGAGATTAAAAAAATATTAGATAAAAACTTATGCCAGTGCTGCTAGTCTTTAGGGTAAAAAGATCAGAATAATATTTGACTCAAATGAGTACAGAAAGCTTTGGTAAAGAAATGTCCTTGTCTTGCTCGCCAATTCAGGAAAGATTTCATTGGATGGGCAGCATTTGCCGTAGAGGTGAGTGGGGGTAGGCGGATAACCAGGGCTCAGCATTCTAGACAAGGTTTCGGGGGAGTTCTGCCAGGAGCATGTGTTCAGGATGGGCATGGATTTCAGCCCTGCCAGAGGCCAGATCGCTTGCAGGGAAGGCAGACCCAGGGGTGGCTGGATGAGGTGGGCCTGGCCAGAGCACAGCCCTGTGCCCTGCAAGGTGCTCAATGCTGGCCTTTATCTCCACTTTCTATCAATTTTTTTTCTTTCCATCACTTGTCTGCTTTTCTCCCAGCTTCCTAGACTCTGGATAGGCAGGGAAGGGAGGAAATAGAGAGCCTCATGGGAAGGGAATTGCCACTTCAGAATCAAGGGGCCTGGGAATTTGCCATGGGAATTATTTTTAGGAGAATTTCACTGTTTGTAATTTTAATTAGGGACATTATTGATTGTGGATAATTGTAATGAATACAGGTTGATACTGGTTCCATATACCCTAATATAGTGTAGTTCCAAATAATTACAAGGACATACAATTATTGGACATGCTGCAGGTGTCCACCTGTAACTAACACATTGAAAATGGATGGTGGAGTGTTCCTACACCCAGGTCATTTGGATGGGCCTTGCCACCTGGGACAGGCCTGTCCATCTAAAGTATAAACACTCAGTAATGCATGTTTTTCTCTTGGTCATCGGTACCTTCCTCATTTCTGAGCACATACATGGTTTTATGTTTCTGTGGGTTCTCCCTCCACACCTCTGTCCACTTTAACTCATCCCCAGGGTCTCTTTCCTCCCCTTGCTGCCACTTGCTTCAGCATTTTACCAAGAATTAGTGCAGAGTCTTTGTTGTGAAGATCAGAGTGCTGAGTAGCTACAGTTCTAGGCACTGTTAATGCTACCCTCTAGATACAGGAATTTTTGTTTGATTGCTAATCCTCACCCGAAGATATTTTTTTCCCATTGATTTTTTTTTTTTTTTTTTTTTTGAGAGTGGAAGGGGGTGAAGGGGAGAGAGTGAGAGAGCGAGAGAGAACTTTGATATGAGAGAGACACATTGATTGGTTGCCTCCCGCACATTCCTAACTGGTTCCGGTGATGAACCTGCACCGAGGTACATGCTCTTGACTAGGAGGGAATTGAACCCGAGACCCTCTGGTGTGCAGGTCAATACTCTAACAACTGAGCCATGCTGGTCAGGGCTAGATATAGGAATTTTTTACAAATTATCATTGGTCTGCTATTCCTATTCCATTTTTTTTAAAAAAACTGTTTACTGCTGAGGGGCTATAGGAATACAGTATAATGATCTGTACCAAAGAATACTTGTTTTGAAGGGTTGATAAAGGGTTAATTACCATTCTAATCCACACGCCAGCTTTACCTGTGGTTTATGGAAGCTAGAAGAGTCTTCCTATAAAATCTACTTGCCTGTAATCTTCCCTCTGCTATAGAAGTGCTGCTATAAATGAAATAGATGAAATTGGTCTCTTGTTAATATGGCTGGTCATTATCATGATTATATTAGCAAAGAAGCAAGATTTTTATTTTTATTTTAAAAATATTTTTATTGATTTCAGAGAGGAAGGGAGAGGGAGAGAGAGAGATAGAAACATCAGTGATGACAGTCATTGATTGGCTACCTCCTACATGCTCCTCACTGGGGATTGAGCCCGCAATCCAGTCATGTGCCTTGACTGGGAATTGAACCATGACTTCCTGGTTCATAGGTCGATGCTCAACCACTGAGCCACACCAGCCAGGCTAAGCATGATGGTTTTATTGTGTCCACTCAGTGCTTTAAAACATAAATTTGCACTGGTCTGAAAATTGTATTGTATTTCACTATTAAGGCATTTTAGTATTACTCACTGGAATTTATTTAAAAAATAAGATTTTAGAACTTATAATGTTGTCTGTTCTAATCCATATGGTGGACAGATAAAGAAATTTGTTGGGTCAAGAGCTTATAAGTGACTTTTTACAAATGGGGAGAAGAACCCAGGACTCTGGCTCTGGGGGT
>NW_006289416.1:9204408-9216908 GCF_000327345.1 Myotis davidii | reverse complement strand
CATTTCTATGAAAATTCTTTCAGTGCCAAGCTGAGTAAAATATTATACATACAAAAACTGTGATTATATATATGATAACTTAAGGCACTTACTAGGTAACTTGACTTAAAACTTTTAGTAATAGTTTTGGAATTTGCATAGCTACATAATGTAAGGTATGGGGGAAAAAATTAATAGGCCAGAAAATCCTCAGTGATAGAAAGCTATTTATACATAAAAAATTATATTAAAAGCAATACATTAAACTACTTAGTCATATATCTTTATAAGTTTGAGATTGTGAGGCTGGTATAATAAATTAAATTTTATCTTACTGCATCTGGGATTGTTCATTTCTCTGGTCTACTAAATTAAGCACAACGAATCCTGGTTTCTTAGAGAGAAACATGATATTAAACATTTGCTTTAACTGTTCATTTCCAGTAGATGGCTATAGTTCACTACCAAACTGAACTTATAATAGATTTTTTACAGTAACTAAATCAGAAGATGAAGGTTGAATTACTATAAATGAGTTGCCCTGTACATTTTTCTTATTTCGTGTGCTTAGTCATATAGTATTGTTATTTTTTAAAGAACACCATTTTAAAATGACTGAAAGGTGGTATTTTCCACCTTTTCTTCTTTGATCAATGTGCAGTAATGCCCTTATTTATTTATCATAATTTACTTACTTTTAGAAATTCCATATTAAATGAGTAATACTAGTGATTGTTGAATTATATAAAATTATACTATTATAAGAACTCTATAGATCCCATAAGTTATTGCTTCCCTGAATTCAATCAACTTATTTTAACATTTATTTTGCCTTTAAATTGAAGTACTATGACTCATTTATCCCTTGTGTTATCTAGATTTACTGGCTTTTACTAAAGTATTTCAAATGTATTACGTATGTGTATATATTTAAGCAGTATGTGTTTTTTATTGGATCTGCATCTAAATATTTCAAACATAATTTAACCAAGCTAAACAATATAAACACAGGTTTACATTTGAAAAATAATGTATTAGCTCATAAAGTACTTGGAATCTGCATTGCAATTGGACATGTGTCTGTCTGCTAGTCTGCAGCAATACCTTGTAAGCATGGTACTGAGATGATAAGTGTCCTTATTGACTTTTCACCCCGTCCATAAATATAACTGCACACTACCTGAGTAAATGAGTTTGAATTTACTGTGTATGTGGGGGTTTTGAATGCAACAAAAATGTGAAAAAGACTAGACATTTTCCCTCCTCAGGACTACTATGTAATTTGTCTATCTTCTTTCAATGAATTTTGTTTTTCTTTGAGTTGTATGTACGTGTGTGTGTGCACATATATGATACCGATGTAATTTTATGTCCTGCAGGTATTGTTTGAACCAGGCAGTTCAGGATTTAGCTTTTCGTTTTATTTTACAAGTGAAAACATCAGTTTTGTGTGATAATGTAAGACTGCAATTTTAGATCCTTTTTTAATCAACTTCCAATTTACATGGCTGGCTACAACTGTTTAATCTATTATTAATAAGCATCTTGCTCAGCCATACAAATTATAAAAATAATGCCAAGGTTCCAGGAGAATTTTATTTTCACATTTAGATTTTACACATATATTTCACATTCTCCCTTGAAGACAAATGAATTATTTTTGTGTTTTTTATTGATGTGGTTGTATATATTTATCATTATAATAGAAGTCAATTAAGAAATAGACCACAATTGTAACTGATTAAGAGAAATTTTATTCACACATTTTGTTAAGGTGTAGTTGGAATATTCAGATGTCTTTGTGAATCAATGGATTTGTAATTCACAACCTGAGATAGGTTACTTTATGTAAAAATAACTAATTTATTTTTCCCCAGACACTAAGAATTTACATGAATGTGACAGATTTTTTTGGTAGGCAGTTCATTTTTTTATGGATGTATGTTAATGTTCATTTATACAATACAGTTTTATACGTATGTGAATAATCAATCCTTCATTTGTTGAGTCCTTAAAGGACAAAGGATATTTGACCCCACCCTGAGACCATGCAATGTAAGTTTACAAAAGGATCAGGGAACACAGATTTTAATAATGCAAACAATATTAGTCCTGTCCCCTCTGGCGTTTGGAACCTGGACATGCTGATTGTATACTTTGATTCTTAAACCGTGGAGATGTATCTGATGCCCCCGGGAGCACCTGGCCCAGCTCAGAACATTTCAGTGATTACAAGGATAGTGCCTAGAGGGCAATTAAGGGACAGGGCGAGAGATAGACAGTAATGAGTCCCTGCGGCACCTTAATGAACCTCAGAAAGGGAAGCAGGGAATTCGGTAACAGTCCTGGCGCAGAGTAGAAGGTTGTTGAGTAATGTAGAGACTATTTACCAAGAATATTATTTTTGTATTTTGATATTTGTATAATCAAAAGCAGGTTTTTAAATCCTACCATTTAATGTATTTAACATATTCTTTTAGATTAAGTTAATAATTTAAATTTTATTAATAAAAGCCTTTGTTTTTTCCTATATTGCTCCTTACTGTGCCCAAGTTTCATTTAAATAATATACTTGCTTTGAATGCTCTATTGTAGTAGGTTATTTTCCTTACTGTTGAGTTAGTAAGTGTGTTTTTCTTTTACCGATATAATTTTAGTGAAGTGTTGAACTAGCTTTTTTTGTGTGTCTGTGTATAGACTTCCTGTTTATTCATTGTATTTTTTTGCGTTGTTATTATCTGCAGTGGAAGCATACATTCCTTGATTTGGGTTAAGCCTGTGAAAGCTGAAAAATTTAGTAATATTTCGAAATAGACCTTTTCTTTGTATAATTATATAAAAAGGATTATAACAGAAGGAGAATTTTTTATGGTATCTGTAATTCATACAAGAGCATTGGGTTGATTTGAAATCCAGTTTATTTTACTGTTGATTTTTTCTGACTCAGATTTGTTTGCTTAAAAACATGTTTATAGCATGATGCAGATGGATTTCTATGTGATTTCTTATTTGTGCACTTGCATTATTGTGAGCAAAAGAAAAGGCAGTGAAAAGGCAAACTGCGGTGAGAATGAGACTTGATACCATCATCCTAGTTCTGTAACCATCATCTCTGCTCTGCGCTGTTATACAGATACTAATGTATGGGCTCTCTTGCCTTGTGGTATTTGCTGTGGTACCTGCTCAAGTGTACAGGCATGGCTCAGACAACTGACTGCCTCTGAAGTGCTCATCTTCAGAGCACTTGGGTCTGGGCTCCTTTGCATGGCATTGCCTGAACCACTTCTCAGACACCAGCAATCACCTATGTGTTCTGTAAATACTGTAGGCAGCGGTGCCCAGTCTGCCGTGCTGTCTCCTGCGACCGCCAGGGGGAGTCAAGGAGTGTCCCTATGGCCGCCCCTCCCCCCTCCCCATCTCCCTTCCTTTCTGTTTTCTCCCATTCCTTCCCTCTCCTTTTTTTCCCTTCCTTTTCTTTGTGTATAGAACTGATATTACTGTAACCTTACCCCCTGTACAGTGGAACATCTCTGCAACATAAACAGCAGTTTTTCTTTAGTTTTTAAAGTTCTTTAGTACATGTCATGTATTTTTCTAACTGCTGTTTACATTCTTAGAGGATGACAAGATTTTACAGTTTTAATGAATAAAGAACTCTTGGAAAAGTGTTACTACCTAGGTGAACATTGAATTGAGTTTAAAATAACATAAAGGAAAACTATGATGTATTAAATGTCCAGTATGATTATTAGAAATGTTGTGTATAAAAATAGCCATAAAATAATAATTTAGAAACTTTTACACCTATTTTTGTTTTAATTAGAATGTCTCTGAAATTGTAACTATTCCTGAATTGCTCTTCCTAATTAAAATTCATTTATGGGTGGCTGACTTGGGTCTCTGTTACATGATCATGATTTTTTGCTTGGAGTCTTCTTATAAAAACAGGTAGATATTTATTCAGCAATGATGGTCACTAAATTTGACCTAAACACCCATAAATATTTTAGCTTTCTCTCAAGAATCACTATCAATGTAAATTGATGTAGGAATTTAAAGCACTATGTATTATGCACTTTAAATTGTGTAGCTAAAATATGTTATAATATGTTTGTCATTTTTTTATATATCCATCTGGGAAAATTTGAGCACATGTTAATATTTCTCTCCCCAAATTTGTATTCTCTGGGTATTTAAAGATCACAATTTTTGAAATAGTCAGAGAACTTAAATACTGGCATGTTTTGGGCCTGATTTCTGATTTTATAATACATAAAGTTTTATTTTTTAGAGATTGGGTTTTAATGATTTTCACTTTATCCTTGAGAATTCTCTTGTGCTTTATAAAATGAACCGGTTTCATTGTTCATTGAAAATGCTTAACATATGCAGAGTTGATTACACACCATGTAGAATGTTAGTCATTACAAAATAAATGTATGTGAAAAAAAGGAATGCCTAGAAATTCTGAAATAAAAATGTTTGTCTTTTACCTAATTTTGAAATCGACTGTTAACATCAATTTTACTTAGCCAAACTCATAGCTATATTTATATATGTCTGAATATTTATTGTAGAAAATTTATTTATATAATTGAATGGTAAAATCATTTAAAAATTGACAGTGATTATGGAGCTATGATTGATGTTTGTGTTTGAGAAAACAAATAGAGAAAACATTTGTGAATCTTTTAATGATTAGATTTTTGATAGCTTTAAAAAGAAAGCACATAATTTGTGATAATTTCATTAAAAAAATTGCAGCCAAACTTTTTAAGTTAGCAGCAAAGTAAATGGGGCAGGTTTTGCATTTTGAACAGAAATGTTATGAACTGTGATTGAATTTATTGTGAAAGTGTGTCAGCATTAATAAAATTATTTAGGTTCAAGTTGCTGGGCTTCATAGCATTTTTAAGGTTAAGGATTGGTTACTGTGAAGTCACTTCTGTGTATTTGGTAGTATGCAGAAGATGGCAAATATATTTCTGTGCATTTTGGATTATTATGCCATTTCTTATTTCAAACCCTTTTTGTCAGGACACCAGGCAAAACAATGATGCTTTGAGGACGTAATTAAAGATATTGTTCAAAGAACAACTTTCTGCATATTTGAATTATTACTGTCATCAAAATCATACAAATATGGAAATATGATTGCCAGAAGCATATAAATCAATGATCAGCATGGCCTCAAAATCCAATAAATATGTAGAGTTAAATACTTTAAAATGCAAATTGTGCCTGATGATTTGCATATGGTGGAGTTTAAAGGAAATTTGTTGCTTAACAACCTCTAAGGTACAGTTAGGGCTGTGGGTAAACATGGATTTTTTTATTCATCATTGGTCAAGTTGCAAGATTTGATAAATGATGGGAGACTGCTTTCCTTGGTTAAAATGACTGCAATCTTTACTGAATCCTAAAACTGCCTTCAAGTCATCTGAATAATTAAGAGTTAATTATTCTTCATCCATCTAGATCAGAAAAGGACAGATTTAGGGAAGGAATTTATAATTTTTGCCTCACGTCCTGTCATGTCGTAATGTGATAAACTAAACTGACTCCAAATAATATCTAGTGACCTTATAGTAATTAGGCCTCACAAAACATTTCTGCTGCAGTTTTTTAATTGCTTACATCGATTTTAGAAACTACACATTAACAGGCTTATAAGTTTAATTGTCTCCAAAGAAAGCAATATAAAATTCAGGTCCCATTACTATTGTGTTTTAGGTTCATTGCTGTGGGTGCATACCAACCAGCCAGCAGATAAGTTTCCCCGTGTCCTTTAGAAACAGTGAGCGGTGCCTCCTGCATTGTTGTTGGAGGAGAGCAGACACACTGGGAAACATTATTTTCAAAAGTTACATACATGGAAAGGACAGTGAATCTTTCTTCACCTGTTTTACTTGGAAGTATTAAAATAATTTCACTTTCTCAAAATTAGTATAATGATGGAACAGATAACTTGTTCAGATTTACTAATAATACACATTATTTTAAGAGGCTGAAAAAGGCAGCTGAGTTAAATAAACCATTTCGTACTATTGTCTGTTAAAAGCAGATGGCATGGAATTCACATAAAAACCCAGAGTCTACTTAGTGAATTTGTTCCCAAACGATTTTCGTTGAGAATAGAGTGTTTTGTGAATGTTTACTGATCACAAGAAGAATTGTAATAAAGAAATCAATATGCATGATCCCTTTCCATGTAATACAACAGGGTTACACTGTTAGGTTAAACACAGGCAGCATTCCTTTCCAGAAAATCAATTTGCTGTATAGCCTGGAACCGCTAGTGTCTGCATAGAGTCATTTTGTGTTGTGTGCACAGTAAATTCTGTATTGGCACCTTCAAATAGTATTGACTGCTAAAAGGCTATCAGCTGAGTAACCTGATTTTAAGCAGAAAGGCCAGTCCCTTAATAATAACAAATGCTATTATTTATTTTTTATATTTGGTCACAAACCAATAATTTCAAAGAAGTCATTTCTTGTTTTTTTTTTTTAATTTTATATTTTAGTAGAAATGCCAAATGTGATTTTAGTGAGGAATATAATTTTAATATTCATCAATTATATCTGTTTACATTCTGACCAAGTGTTTTTATATTCTCAAATTATCTGCATATCTCAAAAAGCACATTTTTTTAGGCTAAGTAGCAATTGCTGCTTATTTTGAAAAGTTGGAGTAAATTTGAAAGGATGATATTCTTTGATAGTTTCTTTGTTCCTTGCCTCCATTTCCAAACAAAAGAAACAAAAATCATTTTAGAGAAGAAAGAAGTTTATTTAATATTTAAAGCTACTTAGTTACTACACTTCGTTGTTACTGAGGCACATATTTCTGGGACATGTGTAAAGACATCTTATTTTTAGGTCTTTTTACTCCTCACCCTAACTTTGGCTCTTAGCATGTTTCTGTCATTTTCAATGTAGCTGTTCAATTAAAAAGACCAAGCTACCTATTAACGATCATATTTTTATGAAGTGGTTCTACTTGATCATGACTTTGGATTCTGTCGGCTCCCTTATAGTACATTACAGTCATGCTGATCTGCCTTGCGTGCCATTGTGCAGTGTCTGTGTTTAAGTCCCATAGACGAGTTTGCATTTCAGGGTGATGGACTGGGACTCAGCAGAGCATTCAGCCCCTTGGGTCTTTGAAGTTTTTCTAGGTGTAGTCATTCTTTTTTGCTCCCTATTCATTCTTGATTTATTTTTTTCATTCGTTGATTTTTGCAAAACCCTTTCTTCTAGGCTGCATGCTTCTCACCTAGGATTTTTTCTTGTTAATGAATATACTTCTTTAAACTGTAACTGAAAAAGGGCTTTATCCTCTTTAAATTTTACCCCAGCTTACTAGGGAAGTGATGAGATGTAAGACTAAGAATGTAAAATGTGTAAACATTACAAGTGATTTTTGCATTTTAATCAGTCTTTTGTCATTAGACTACCACCTACATTCATGGAATCTTCATGTAGTAACGGACAGTGTAGTTTAAGAGCTGATTATTTCAGAAAATGCTTTTCCAGTACAATATGCAGGTGTGCAAAAGTTCGTAATCTTAAGGAAAAATGAGTAGGTTTGGTTAGGTTGTATATTTACCCATGTTTTAAATGTTGATAGAAACCTCTGACATTTAAAAAATAAATCATCACTTATAAAACGAGTTTACTCTTTGAGAAAAACGTTCTTGTATTAGGCACAAAATTATCCAAATAATAGTGTAAACCAAGCCAGGCATAGCAGCAGACAGAAAAATGCATTCAACCAGTAGGATCATGGATTTGTTTGATTCAGATAATTGAAAGTGTTTCATACTATTATTGCAACTTGAAGGCTTGTTTAAGTGTCTAACTGTCAGTCACGCTGGAAGGTGAAAAGTATTCAATTGTCACTCTGTCAGTCAATAGAGATGAGAACTGTCTGCCTAATGGATTTCTTTACATAGATGTCTGCATGGTGGTAGAAGTAAAATCAATGTGTTGTCATGTGTGAGTACGCGCATCAAACTGCCAGGTGAATTGCAACTATATTTCTGTAACATCTACATCCTTGGCTTGTTTGTGGAAGGCAGAGGCAGCTCTGCATGAACATGTGGGAAGGGGCACAGGTAGACAAGTGCATTGGGGGACAGCATTATTTAGTATCACCTGTGTCCATGAGGGCATTTATTCTAACCTCTAAAAACAACCTAGTTTTAATCAAATTACAACGAATGGAGTTCTTCATATCACAGTGGCATTGCACTTAGGAAGTTCCATTTTAGGCACTTGTCACTAAGGAGCTCATGTTTCTATCATGTTTAAGGTCAAATAATACTTCTGTATTGGAAGTCACCTAAATTAGTGGTTACTTTTTTAGTAGAAGTTTTATCAACAACTGGAATAAAGACATAAAACCTTATCAGAATTTTTGATGACAAACAACTGGGAGGGGTAGATAGATCAATGAGTAGATGGCAATCATGATTTAAAATCATTTAAAAAATGGGGTGCTAAAACTAAGGAATGATGAAATGTAAAGTTCTGCATGTAAGTGGAAAATATTAGCTATGTGAACATGAAATGAGTCCTGGCTCCACACAGCACATTATGTAACACTAAACAGAGGAGATGGAGCTGGTAACAAACTGAGCAGTTAGGATAGTATTTCAGAAATGTAAAGGTCTGTTGTGTTTGAGCTGCTCAGATAGTACCTAAAGTAATTCAACTAATTTTTAGAATTCATAAAAACTCTGGCCAACTGGGGACTCTACCAAGAAGGGTGACAGAATGTGGGAAGATCTCACTTCACAAGGTCAGTTGAGGGACCCTGGAGAAGATTTAGGGGCTTAGGTAGCGGAAGCAGCACATGGCTGCTTTTTGGAGTCTTTAAAGGTCATTGTAACCAGGAAGAAGGTGCCCTTTTGTTGGGGTGGGACTGGAAGTTAGACACAGATGGCAGCAGTTGAACACAATGAACTTTCTAACATGAAACATTATGCCACAGAGTTTCAGTAACTCCACGTGTTTGTGCAGAGGCTGGACTATAATTTGTTAACATGAAGTGCATGGTTTAAGCTGTCCTGGTCCAACTGTTCAGAGACTGGAATCTCACAGGATAACATTGAAGGAACAACAGTGATCAAGTATCACGACAGTCTCTGTAAAGAAAGCACATTTTCACATGCCAGAACCACTACACATAGGAAGTATTTCATCACTTTTTAAAAAACGAGTTTTTATTTTTTAGAACAAGAGTTAATCAATTGAGAGAATAGCCTTCAAAAGGTCTATTAGACTCATTATACATATATATAATTTGACATAAAACATTAAATTAGTTTAAGGTGTACAACATAATGACTTGATACGTGTTTATATTGTGAAATCATTGCTGCAGTTAACACCCACTTTTGGGGTTTTGTTTTTTGTTTTATCTCTTTTTGATGGAGCTTCTTGAGAAAAGGTACATGGGAATTAAGTGTCTTAAAACCTAGTGTGTCTGAAAATACCTTCATTTTACTCTCATAGCTGATTGATAACTTGGCTGGTGCACTGTTACACAACAAATTACGACAAGTCTAGCAGAGTAAAAGCAAATCTACTTTCATAGGCTAGAGTTCTGGACATGGTATCTCTAGTGTGCACGGGCCTGATTTTCACATGGAAGTGTGTTAGAATGTTGAGTATCGCTGTGAATTAAATATTATTAATCTGGGAACAATATTTTCAGCTTCTTATTGATCTGTGTGTAGTTTCCTATTTCAGTTACTATAAGATAATTCTGCGGGAATGTGCCTGCCATCCACCACAGAGTCAGCTGAGAACATGGTCCTTCCAGCTTGTCACCCTCCTCCTGTTCCTGTTCCTCATCGAGGACTACTGGTCTCAGATGTGGAGACTGGAAAACTTGGTTGTCTTTATCCATCACACCCGGTCATCTGACCATTTCTGTTGGTACTTCAAGGGCTCATCCTAACACCTTTTTCCTTCCTCTCCCGGAGTGCAGCTCCTGCCCACATGCCATCCCCTTCTCAGATGTTATTCTGTGGCGTTTGCTTATGTTCTCTGTCTCTTACCATTGCATTCTGCTGCTGGTGATTCCCCAAATCAGAGCTTTATCAAGTTGATCCTTTCACCAAAGCAAGTCTGAAATAGCCCTAGCTGGTTTGGCTGGGTGGATAGAGTGTTGGCCTGCAAGGATAGAGCGTCGGCCTGCGAACTGAAGGGTCCCAGGTTCGATTCTGGCCAAGGGCACATGCCTGGGCTGCGGGCTCGATCCCCAGTGGGGGGCATGCAGGAGGCAGCCAATCAATGATTCTCTCTCATCAGTGATATTTCTATCTCTCTCTCCCTCTTCCTTCTTCTCTGAAATCAATAAAAATATATTTTTTAAAAAAGAAAGTCTGAAATATTCTGCCAAACTTAATTCTCCCTCTATTTAGCTTTCATGACTAAATGAAAATTATTGCTAGTCAACTAATTTCTAGGTACAGAGCTTTTAACGATAGACAACAACAGCCATTATTTTTAGTGAAGGTTTCTCATCTCATACAGTGTGCTCATCTTTTCTGTGTATTATCATGCTTAGTGCTCATAAGCACAGCATAAGGGAGGCTGTGTGATTTCTAGAGTAGAAAAATGGAAACTCAGACCAATGTGACATGGCTTTCTTGAGTGTGTGTATGTAGCTAGAGCCAGGATTCAGCTCTGATGATAAAGCTCACAGGTATCAAATTCACATTGTCTTGACAAGGCCTGTGAGAGCCTTTTCTGTTCCCTGGTAAGTGCTTTGGGAGTACAGACTCCCTGTACCTGAAAAGTACTGCGTGTTATGTTAGAGTACTTCGAGACTGTGATAGTATAGCAACACTCAAAGACGACATTCATAATTTTAAGGACATTTGTCATTGATAAAATTAAGCCATGATTTAAGTACTTTAATCTGTAAAAGAAATAATTTTTTTACATATAATGCACTGTTTTCATTATTATATTATTTATTTATTTATTTATTTAACTTTAAGAAGTGCACCGAAGCACAGGTTTAGCAAGATGTTTGCCTTACTCCATATAGTCATCTTCTTTGTGCCTTTTTTTTTGTAAAGCTGACAATTCAGTAAGTTGAAGGAGTAATTTCCATCTTCTAGGAGTTTTTACACAGTGGCTTGCTCTGTTTATGATAGTTAAGTCTCAGTGGTTAGAAGTGGACCCAGCACTTGGAGTTGCTGATGTTCATCATTCCCAATTCCCAAAGTGGCTTCCCTATTTTATTCATTTCTTATTGCTGCCTCCAGAAGCCCCTCTTGTTTTCAATTGAACGATCTTTAGTTAGCACATTTTAAGTACCTAGAACTTACTGTAGATATAGAACACATGCATGCATGGGACTTATATTAGAAGTATGATGTGTAGACTTTGTTAACTTATTTCAGGTTAATTTTCCGTGCGTGAAGTTGCCTTTTCTACTTCAACATACAGGTGTATCCTCTTCAAAACTTTGTTAGAATCAGAGCCTTGAAATATTTCCCACTTAATAGGGCATTGATGGATATGTGCTGGCTGAGCACATAACATTTATTCATTCATTTTAGCTCTAACATTCTATTGTTTGGGGCATAGCATTAAAAAAAAGCAAAATCTCTGCTCTCATGGAGTTATGTTCTAGTGTACTGAGTTCTGCCTGGTTTTCTTCTTTTTACAAATTTTATTGCTACTGCCTAGCTGTAATGTGTATTTGCTAATTACATTTGCTGTTTTTGTTTTTTTGAGGTTGACATCTGATGTTACATTAATTTCAGGCATACAACATATGATTCTGTATTCGTATGTATTGTGAAGTCACCACAGTAATCTAGTTAACATCCATCACCACACATAATTACACATTTTTTTTGCTTGTGATGAGGACTTGAGGGATATACTAATTAGCCCAGATATGTTAATTAGTCATGACCAGTATGCAAATTGACCATCACTCCAACACACAAGATGGCCACCACCATGTGGTCAAAGATGGCCTCCCCATGTGGCCACAAGATGGCTGGTAGGGGAAGGCAGTTGTGGGCGATCAGGCCTGCAGGAGAGGGCAGTTAGGGGTGACCAGGCCAGCAGGGACGGCAGTTGGGGGTGACCAGGCCTGCAGGGGAGGGCATTTGGGGGTGACCAGGCCAGCAGGGACGGCAGTTGGGGGTGACCAGGCCTGCAGGGGAGGGCATTTGGGGGTGACCAGGCCAGCAGGGACGGCAGTTGGGGGTGACCAGGCCTGCAGGGGAGGGCATTTGGGGGTGACCAGGCCAGCAGGGGAGGTCAGTTGGGGACCATTGGGCTGGCAGGGGAGGGCAGTTGGGGCAACTGGGCCTGCAGGGGAAGGCAGTTGGGGGCGA
The DNA here is from genome assembly GCF_000327345.1 of Myotis davidii. NCBI lineage: Eukaryota > Metazoa > Chordata > Mammalia > Chiroptera > Vespertilionidae > Myotis > Myotis davidii. Next base: position 9,204,555 of record NW_006289416.1, on the reverse strand, counting down.
CTGGTCCTTCAGGGGAGGGCAGTTGGGAGCAACCAGGCCTGCAAGGGAGGGCAGTTGGGGGTGACCAGGCTGGCAGGGGAGGGCAGTTGGGGGCAATCGGGCCGGCAGGGGAACAGTTAGGTGTCAATCCGGCTGGCAGGGGAGCAG
>NW_006289416.1:9195890-9204259 GCF_000327345.1 Myotis davidii | reverse complement strand
GCAGGCGGGTAGGCAGAGTGGTTAGGGGTGATCAGGTAGGCAGGCAGGTGAGCGGTTAGGAGCCAGTGGTCCCAGATTGCGAGAGGGATGTCCAACTGCCGGTTTAGGCCCGATCCCACAGGGATCCTTTGAGGGGTCCCAGATTGGAGGGTGCAGGCTGGGCTGAGGGACACACCCCACTCCCCCAGTGCACAAATTTTGTGCACTGAGCCTCTAGTTTATTTTATAATCGGGAGTTTGTCCTCTGACACCTTTGACTGCCTGTCATTCATAGATGTTTCAGTGGCTCCTGCCATACTGGGTTGCATGGGTAGCCCCTTCAGCAGTTGGGACTGTCCTTGCCATTTTTAAGTGTGCAGTTCACTGGCATTAAGTACATTCACATGGTGTGTAACCATCACCACCTCTCATCTCTTGGAACTCTTTCATCTTATGAAACCAAAACTCTGTCCTCACTGAACACTGTCTCTCTAATTATCCTTCACCAGCCCCTGGTGCCCATGGTTCTACTTTCTGTGTCTGTGGATATGATGGCTCTAGGTACTTCATAAGTGGGATCACACAGTGTTTGTCTTTTTGAGACTGGCTTATTTCACTCAGCATATTGTCTTCAAGGGTCATCATGTTGTAACATGTGTCACTTTCTGTCCATTGTGTGTATAAACCATGTTGCTGATGGACACCTGGGTTTCTTCTACATTTGGTTATTGTAAATAATGCTGAAAAGCTGTTTCTTAGAAGAAAAATCCCTGAAATAGAAGTTTAAAAAATACTTGTGGTCTTTTTAAATGAACCTACAATTTCAGAAAGAAAATGAAAATATTCACTCTTAAAGTCTCCCTTGATTCTCATTATTTTCTTGCTTCAAGCCTCTGTTAGATCAGGTCTGAGGAGAGGAATGACAGGTTATTAGGTTTTCTTACCATCTTCCCCAGTCTATGTTAGTAATGTTTTTCAGCTGTTCTCTTTGCAGTGGAAGAGTATAAGCAGAAGAAAAGAAAGGGTGAAGTTCATATTTATTGGGAGGTGCTGTGTATTAGGATGGATGGGTGCTCTCTCTTAAATTACCTCAGGTGCTCCCTGCATGGAGTTATTGGTAGTGAGTGAAGGTTCTGTCCTTTTCTAGTGTTGTGAGAGGATGGCATAGGGACAGTTTGCTGAAACAAACTGACACTAAGTTGGCTTTAAATAACATAGACTTACTGTCTTACAGCACTGGAGGTCAAAATTCCAAGATCACTTTCACTTGGCTGAAATCAAGGTGTTCATAGAATTGGTTCCCTCTAGAACTCTAGGGGTTAACCCCTTTCCTTGCCTTTGGCATGTAGTGGCTGCTTAAATTCCTTGGCTTGTGGTCTCTTCCTCTATTTTCAAAGCCAACAGAATAACATCTTCAGACCTCTCAAACTCTGATCCTCCTCTCTCCGTATTTCACTTATAAAGGTGCCTTGTGATGACATTAGGCCTACTTTCCTGACCCATGGCAATAGTAAGATCATTGATTTAATCACATCAGCAAAAATCCTTTTTCTCCTGCAAGGTCACTTGTTGACAGGTTCTGAGGACTAATATCTGGACCTCTTTGGATGTCCATTATACTGCCTACCACAAGCAGTGGGTTGCTTAAAGTTGGCTTGTACATGCATTTCCTTGAGGCCATAGAAAGAAAGTCAGCAGGCATTTATTAGAGGATTTGCTGTAGTACAAAAAACCCCGAGGATTAAAAAAGACCTGATTCATTGCAATTTAAATATTTTGCATTTTATATTCACCTTTATATCCATGATCTACCGTTATTTGCTTAAAGTTTTATAATAGCATACACAGGTAAATTGTTAGTTAGAACACATGGTTCCAAATATTTACATATGTCATCAATGTTCTCTGACCTACCTTTTAAGGAAGCTATTAATGTATTCTTGAAAATATGTACCTATAATTTTAAAGTTGTAAGCAAGCCTCACAGAAGCTAAAATCTCTAACACATGGATTTAATGTAGAAGTAAATCTGATGTATTCTACAATTATTTCAAGTGTTGGTTGCTTTGCCTCACTTGTGGAAAGATTCAACTAACTTATATTTCTGGGGAATCTAACTCTTATAGATTCTGTCTTCATACTCACCACTTCCAAATATATTCTTGTCTAGTTCCTCTGCTCACCACTCCTTACCCCACCTCCCCCCCTTGTATCAATGGATATACTGTTGGTAGCCTGAACTTGAGAATGTTTACACCATGGAAATCAGCAAACAGAAATAATCAGGTTCTTCCTCTCCCTTCCTCTGGGAGATGGGTTGCCTGCTCTTCCTTACCTGGAACTAACATTACTAATTATCACTGTGCTACCAAATTCAGTGGTGGATATTTATCACAGTTGTGCACTCTGTCCTTAAAATACTTATATCTTGGCTTTTCTGACACTATAGTCTCCTGTTTTTGTTTGTTTGTTTGCTTTTTTGTTTTTGTTTTATCAACTTACTTTTTGCTCTTTGCTTACTCCCCACCCTGGCCTGATTTATAAAAGTTGTTCAGTCCCTGTGCTTGACTGTACAACAGTGAGTCCCAAAGTGGGCACTTCCGCCCCCTGGTGGGCGCTGCAGCAATCCAGGGGGGCGGTGATGGCCACAGGTGCATTTGGGGGCATATATCTTTCTGTTTAATTGCTATTAAAATTAAAAAAAATTAATTTCCAGGGGGCACTGAGTAATATTTTTTCTGGAAAGGGGGCGGTAGGCCAAATAAGTTTGGGAACCACTGCTGTAGAATCTAGTCCCTCATCTGTGCATATCTGGGATCAGTAAACTTCCCTGTAAGGGTTCAGATAGTAGATGTTTTAGACTTTGTAGGTCACGTAGTCTCTGTCCTAGGTACTTAGCATTGGAATTTTCAAGCCACAGGCAACAAGTAAATGAATGAATGAATGTGGTTGTGTTCTATTTCAAAAACAAGTCCAGGCCTCCTTTGGCCTGAGAGGTGTAGTTTGCTGACCCTCTGATTCATACTCTCTTTGGGTGATATTCTTTAGTATATTATTAGGGCTTTAAAAACAATCTTTGTGCCTAATCACGTTTATATCTCTAGCCCTGATTTTTTTTCTTTTTTTCTTTTTTAGCACCAGACTCATGCATTTTGTTGCTTATTTGAAATGTTCACCTCAAGGCACCTCAAATTCAATGAATCCTTTATTTGTTTCCCTGAACTTTTCTTCTACTTGCTCCAAGTGTCCTCTTCACTAACTACTCACCGCCTGCAATGCCTTGACCTTGCCTAGGGGGGCAGAGTGTTTTTGTACTTGTTCTTTTCTCTGTCTCCGCTGCTTTTAGATCACTCTGGGCTGGCTCTTTATTGACACTGGGGGTGGGTTCAATTGCCCTTTTTTGGCCACCTACTTCTCACTCTCTTACTTTTCTTCACATTACCACTTACCTAAAAGTTCTTTGTTTATGCATATATTTCCTTCTTTATTGTCAGCACCCTCCCGCTTCACTGTAAAGTCCCTATGAGCAGGAATTATCTACAGTGAAACCTCGGTTCTCGAACTTAATTTGTTCCAGAAGGCTGTTCGAGAAGTGATTTGTTTGAAAACCAAATCATTCTCCCCCCCATTAAAAATAATGTAAATTGAATTAATCCATCCAGACCTCTAAATGATTCTGTTTTTACCTTTTTTATATATAGTATATGTTGAATGTACTCTTTAATCTATAAACAAACACTTTTTTTTTCTTAAATTTATCTAACCACACCCACTACTAGCCTTAAATGAATCACTTTCAGCACTCCTTCCAGGGTTGCAGCATATTCCATTTTTCACATATCACTGCCTCTGAAATGCTGTCACCTGCTAACTGCTTTTCATTTATCCAAATCAACAAGTTTTTCTACCTCTTCAGTGGCCTGTGATCATTGTTTTGTGACCACTTTTCACACCCTTAGCAACATCAGCACACTTGATGGCCTCCTTATGTTTTAAAATTGTGCTAATCTTCCATTTCACCAGCAAAAAAAAAAACAAACCCCAAAAACAAAACAAAAACAAGCCCTATGAAAATATTCACAGCACAGTTTCCTGAGGTGTTAACAACATGAGGTTTAGAGGTAAACTGCCTTGAGTTCTCTCCTTGTTTGTGGCCTGAGAGATGCTTTTTGTCATGGTGATGTATCAGCCTGAAAGGGTTGTCAGTTCCAGAACTGAAGTTTGTTTGAAAAACAAGATACCTTTTTCTGAGAAATGAATTGTTGGAAATGGGAGATACTCAGGAACCGAGGTTTGACTATATGTATTTTTAGTGATTACCTTTTAAAATGATTTTAGATAGTCACAGCATAAACAATTTTAAAACATATTAAAGTCTTAACTTCTGAACAAAGTGGCAGACATAAGGTGGAGTATTTATTTTATGTTTACTTCTGTGCTTGGTACTGGGAGTAAAACTGTGGAGAGACTCTCTTCCTAGTCCTGGAGTTCAAGGTACAGAAATCCAGGCTCAGATGCTGGAGTGGAAATGTCTGGGAAGGTCTGCCCTCAGGGGGAGGGTGACTCACTGACTTTGGGCGAGGGAGTAGCCACCAGTGTAGAAGTGACAGCACTTCTCACCTTTTTTGTCTTCATTCTTTTTTTGTGTGTGCTTGCTTTGGTTTGTCTTTGTTATTAAATGCATTGTAAATAAATCCAGCATGGTTGCTGAATGTTTAAATTCTTAAATTTTCCTGAGTTTGGGATGTTGTATTATAGACCTTCCATTTGTGTTGTTATCTTTACATTATTTGATTCATTCTGAGGAAACATGTAGTGGAGATGACATCATTGGAATGGCTTTAATATCCTCTAAAGCAGTGGTTCTCAACCTTCTGGCCCTTTAAATACAGTTCCTCATGTTGTGACCCAACCATAAAATTATTTTCGTTGCTACTTCATAACTGTAATGTTGCTACTGTTATGAATTGTAATGTAAATATCTAATATGCAGGTTGGTCTTAGGCGACCCCTGTGAAAGGGTCCTTCGACCGCCAAAGGGGTCGCGACCCACAGGTTGAGAACCGCTGCTCTAAAGATTCCCATCCTAAATAGACTGGCTTGTCATACAACAATTGCCGCTTTCCATGGTGAGAAATATCACTAGCATATGTATAAAATGTTTTGAAACATCTCATTTTAGAAAGTTGGTTTAAAAACAAAACAAAAACAAAACAAAAAAACCCTCCCAAATAAATCAAGAGAATAATAGCTAATGACTTATTGCTTCAGAGCCATACCATTAACTAAAAAACAAACATTCAGGAGGAGGTAAGTTGAATATATTCCGGTGGTATAGTATGACCTTCCTTAAAGAAGAACCACATATAATCAAGTCAGTTAGTGAAAATATTTGAACTTATTATATTGCCACACCCACAAAAGAGGAAAAAAGTCTAAGATTGAGTCTGCCATTATCCAAACTGTGATTTAAGTTCTGAAAATATTCTTGCTTTGGGACATATCAGGGATGGCACTACTAATGTTTTAGGACATAAGATGGAAAGGGAGCAGAAACTGAAAAATACATTTCCAATTGTGAATACCCTTGATTATTGGTGTAAAATCAGGTACATTAAAGATTCTTGGCTGTAATGCACAACTTTACACAACTGGGTAACTGCCCAAAGAACCAGTTGACCCAAGCCTTCACTTTGAGAAGTGTGGTCAGAAATTCGGGACTGCTCAGTGTTCTGTGCATTTCGTTCAGATGGGCTCAAGGTTGTCCCTCCTCCTGTGACTGCATCCTGTGGCCTAGGGTGTTACTCTAGCTTCAGGTTGTTGGATCTGCACCATTCGTTTTCTAAATGGGATAAATTGATCATTTTCTCCTTTCTAGTGTGGTCCTACAGCTCTGCAATGACCTAGCTCAGTGGTCGGCAAACTGTGGCTCGCGAGCCACATGCGGCTCTTTGGTCCCTTGAGTGTGGCTCTTCCACAAAATACCGACTTCTGCACATGGGCCATGAAGTTTCAACAGCACTGTACATACGCGCCCGCACGTGGTATTTTGTGGAAGAGCCACACTCAAGGGGCCAAAGAGCCGGATGTGGCTCGTGAGCCGCAGTTTGCCAACCACTGACATAGCTTGATGTCTCTAGCCTAAGGATGGTTTTGTAAGGTGTTCATTAGGAAGCCTCGTAATAAACGTAGTTGATAACTGGAAATGATCAAAGACTTTTTTTTTTTTTGGTCAAAACTTACTGTAACTGAGAATTTGGTTATTATGATTCCATCTTGGACTCTTACCAAAATGGTTTTCTTATTTGATAAGATCTAAGAGCTTTATAATATTGTGAACTCACCTATTACAATGACGGCACTGTTTTTCTTCCTAAAAGTTCTGATTTATTCTTTCTTACAGTTAAAAAGACAAATTTAATCTTGTTTCTAGTGGCATTTGCTAGAGAACTATCTCATGGACTGGCTCAGGGAACCTTTGTGTTGTCGGGAGCATTTATAGCTGATGGCTGTACTTTGAAGTGCTGAGCTGAGGTGTGTGGTGTGAAGGGAATGTGTGTGAGAGTGTGCATGCTGTGTTTGTAAGAAATATATGGTGGGCTCTTTTTCAGGTTTTTGAATGGGTGGGCTCTAATATTTGTTGCTGCTTATTGATTGGTTAACTTTTGTTAGTGTGTCCTTGCTAAACTACTGGTATAGCTTTCAGAGGATGTAATTGTAACCAGGTGTGTAAGGTCAGGGTGGAAAGCAGTTTTATGGAGCTTTGTTCTAATAACATCTAACAAATCACTGGAAATGTGAGTCATCAGCAAAGGCACTTTACAAAGCAAAAGGTGGAAAAATGTGCAGCATTGCAAATTTTGCAGGGTAGAAGTATTCTTGCTTTTGGAAACTTAAGTTTCTGATGTAGTTTATTCTTTTATAAATTTTTTTTCCAATAAGGAATATCTTGTATGTTTCATAGGATTCCATTGCTTTTCTTAGAGAAATAGTATTATTTTGGAGCAGCTAACTATTAGGTCTGGTATGACACATGTAAAGCCACATTCGCTATCATTTGCTGTGGGGTGGTTTGTATTGGCTTGTTTGACTAAAGAGCATCAGAAAGGTTTGAATGTTTTTTTCTACAAAGAGCACTTATATCTGATTTTTGAGATAGCAATGCAGTGCATCTCTTTCTTTTCTCTTGTACTGTTTTTATCTTAAAGCCAAGTCTGCAGCAGGCTGTTTGCTTTGTGAACGAATGAGGTGTGTTTGTAGAACATACAAACTATTTTTTTGCTTGAATACAGCATTTATGACTTATGGCCAGCATGTAGCCCTGGTTTTCTATTGAGAATGATCCTTATTGTCTTTGTATACTAACTCAGTGCAGAAGCACTTGTCTATTTTGAGCTAAACCAGACCTCTTGTAAAAAGAATCAAATTATTTCATCATGTTGAAAATGAAAAGCTATAATTACTTGTAATTAGGCTTCAGAATTTTTGAAAATTGAGGAATTCTTTTCCAGAGGTTTAAGATCACTCCAAATCAGTGCCTTTGGAAAATAGGAAATAATTTTCTGTTCAATTTGAAATTGATTTAATTTATGCCTTTGACAGCTATTTTGCTTTGATATTTTGTAGTGGGAATCATAGAGCCACAGTGATTAGTGCTGTAACGTTTTCTGTGATATCACACACTGGTTTGTTCAGAACGGTCTCCTGCTTTTAGCAAGTTTCCGAAAAGTCTGGATTATAGAAGATGTTAAAGAATTATTTTTGAGTCCCACAGCTCCATAGTACATGAGGAGTTTTGTAGGTGTTTTTGGAGGTTTCAAAATTTTCAAAAAGAAAACAAAGTGAGGACTGTTTTATTCTAGAGTAACAAAATTTCCCCCCAAGATATTGGCATATCCATGTATACTTCTTTAATTTGTATTTTAAAAAGAGCCTTAAGATAAAGCATTTTTTCTACCTAATTTCTAAGATTAAAATTTAAAAGTTAAATATAACAACATTTTACAAATACCTTATTGATTAATTTTTAGAGTATTTAAAAAAGATAGGTACTTAACAGTATTTTATATTAAAAGACTCTGGATAAATTTTACTTATTTCATATCTACTGTTCAGTATTTACAAGCAACCCAATCACTTTTAATTTTTACAACCATTTCAGCAGGGAAAGTATTTTGTTCTTGAGTGTTTTCTTGAGAATATACATATTGTAAACTTAGTATTTTATTGTATATGGAATTATTTTTGTACAATGGTTTGAAAAATAACAAATAACTTGAATGGACTAAATTTAATCACAGTTAATGGAAGCTAAGGCCTAGGTAAGTTTACAAGAAGCTTCTGAGGATGACAATGGTTCCCTCAGTTTAATGAGTTATCTTTACATAAGT
>NW_006289416.1:9188720-9195821 GCF_000327345.1 Myotis davidii | reverse complement strand
CTTTAAACTTGCCTTGGCTGTAGAATTTTTATTTTTTAAAGTATTACATAAGTCTCCTTTTTCCCCCATTGACCTTTCCCCAGCCACTCCCACCCCTCAGCACATGCCCTCATCCACCTACTGTCTTTGTCCATTGGTTATGCTCATATGCATGCATACAAGTCCTTTGGTTGATCTCTTACTCCCCTCCCTGCCTTCCCTCAAGGTTGGACTGTCTGTTCTATGCTTCTATGACTCTGGCTCTATTTTTGTTCATCAGTTTATGTTGTTCATTATATTCCACAAATGAGTGAGATCATGTGATATTTATATTTCTCCGACTGGCTTATTTTGCTTAGCCTAGTGCTCTCCAGGTCCATCCATGCTGTTGCAAGTGGTAAGAGTTCCTTCTTTTTTTATTTTTTATTTTTTATTTTTATTAGAGAGCAGGAAGGGAGAGAGAAGGGAGAGAAACATCAATTTGTTGTTCCACTTATTTATGCATTCATTAGTTGATTCTTGTATGTGCCCTGACTGAGGATCGAACCCACAACCTTGGTGTATTGGGATGATGCTCTAATCAACTGAGCTGACTTTGAGCATGTTTTCATGTGTCTCCTGGCATTCTGTATGTCCTCTTTCCATAAGTGTCTATTTAGGTCCTTTGCCTATTTTTTGATTGGATTGTTTATCTTCCTTTTGTTAAGTTGTATGAGTTCCCTATAAATTTTGGAGATTAAGCCCTTATCTGAGATAGCATTGGCAAATATGTTCTCCCATGCATTGGGCTTTCTTGTTGTTTTGTTGGTGGTTTCTTTTGCCGTGAAGAAGCTTTTTTATTTTGATGTAGTCCCATTTGTTTATTTTTTCCTTAGTCTCCATTGCCCTAGGAGCTGTGTCAGTAAAGATATTGCTATGATATATGTCTGCTATTTTGCTGCCTATGGAGTCTTGTAGGATTTTTTTGGTTTCCCGTATTACATTTAAGTCCTTTAGCCATTTTGTTTGGGGTTCTGTGTGTGCTTCCTGGACTTGTAAGTCTATTTCTTTCACCAGTTAGGGGAAGTTTTCTGTCATTATTTCTTTAAATAGGTTTTCAATATCTTGCTCTCTTTTGGCACCCCCATAATTCGGATGTTGTAGTTGTGCCTTGATTGCTTTTGGTGTCTCTGGGAAGAATTGACCTCTAGGCTAATTGGCTGTGGGGACCAGCTGCAACTACAGTGGAAAAGCTGCTGTGCAGGAGACACCCTTATGGAGTAGGATTTGCTTCAGTGGGGCTTTGGTGCTCATTGAGTCTGCTCCCTATGTCTGTTTTTGTGCCAGTACCAGGCATTTTGGCAGTTTTGAGAACTGTGGCTTGGTAATATAGTTTATTATTGGTAATGTGATCCCTCCAACTTTGTTCTTCTTTCTCAGGATTGCTGTGGCTATTTGGGGTCTTTTTAAATTCTATATGAAGTTTTGGAGAGTTTGTTCTAGATCTGTGAAATATGCCATCGGTTGGCTGTAGAATTTTTTGTTAGCTCTTTTTCTATTCTTTGAATTAGGCATTGTAATAGAAAAAGTCACAATTTTAATGGTAGCAGAAAGTTTCTTCGTCATATAATTGTCTATTATTTTTTCTCAAGGACTATGGCGAATAATGTATTCTGATATAATTTTAGTAGGAGGAATTCATAACTGATAAGTCTTAATAAGTGGGTAATTGAAAAACCCATATAAAGAGATGTAATCAGGTCTATCTTTGAAATACATTCGGAGTCCAAGTACTCCTTCCTCACCATTGTGTTCGTGTTCCCTGCTTCAAGCATGGTCACCCTCCAGGATTACTTCCATAGTCTGTGCTAGGTCTCCTGCTTCTATTTCTGACTCTGTGATCTAGTCTCAACTCACTACCTTTAAGGCATCCAGGATCGTGTCAGTCCTGCTCTGTGCAAGGTGGTGATTCTCATTTTCATGCCGAGTAGAGCTGCAGTCCCCACGCTGCTCTCCAGCCCCTCTGTTGTCTGGAACCCCACTGCCTCCCTGGCCCTGTCTCCTCTTACACCCACCTTACTCACTTGGCTCCTGCCATGCTGGCCTCTTTTACATCTTGAAATTCAGAGTGTGCTGTTTCCTTAAGTTTTTTACTGTCACTGTTGATACTCACTGGAGTGTTCTTCATCCATGTAACTGGCTGAATCCCTCACTTTCTCTAAGACTCGACCCCAGTGCCATTTTCTTAGTGACACCTACCCTGACCATGCTAGTTATACCACAGCCTGCCCTCATCATGGTGCTCCTGTGCCCCTTTTCCTGTTCTGTTCCCCCCACAGCATTGATCCTGTGTTAACATACTAGATACTTTAATTTTTCTGTTTGTTCCTTATTATGTTTTGTCTTCTAGCTCTTCTGAGGGAAGGGAATCTTTAGTCTTTGTTTGTTCACTGGTTTCCAAAGGCATTTTGAAAAGCTCATTGTGTATAATAGGCACTTACTAAGTAAAATCCATTTTTAATTTTCCAGTTAAGTGCATAACACACAGATACAGATGCAATATTAGTGAACAAGCCAGACTTCGAATCACTCTGACTGATCTTAATCTTGTGTTGCTTCTTTAAATTTTGGCTTTTTCTAGAGGTTTAAGTTTGGTTCTTCTTTTACTTTTATAGGCTTAACTTACTTTCTGGGCAATATAGGTATAGAACTCTCTCCCACAATGTTCTTTGGTCTTCTCTAAATCATTATGTAAACCAAAAACTCAACTCCTTGTGTTTCGTGTTTCCGAGTTTGTACTAACACATGACATACTCACTCAAGATGGAAACTTTGTGAACCCTTGTGACTTCTGATGCTCCTGGACACCCCAGTCTGAGATTATATCTACTACTGTCATCGATAAATTGTTCATCATGTCTCACCATTACCTTTGCCACTGCCTCAGGTCAGGCCTTGATTGTCCTTTCCTGGCCTATTCCAGTTGCTTCCTTTCTTTTCTTTCATTCTCTCCCTGATCCATTCTGTGGTCTGTTCACTAAACTGCTTTGTTGTTGTTTTTTTTAAAATATATTTTATTGATTTTTTACAGAGAGGAAGGGAGAGAGATAGAGAGCCAGAAACATCGATGAGAGAGAAGCATCGATCAGCTGCCTCCTGCACATCCCCCACTGGGGATATGCCCGCAACCAAGGCACATGCCCTTGACCGGAATTGAACCCGGGACCCTTCAGTCCGCAGGCTGACGCTCTATCCACTGAGCCAAACCGGTTTCGGCTGTTCACTAAATTGTTGTAGTATGTAAAATGCATGTTTGATTCTGTTTCTTTTTAATTTAAAAATCTGTTATGGATTCTTTATTACTTGTAAAATTTAAAAATTAACATGAAATTAAGTCTGACACAATTTGGCACCAACCCTTTACTGAAAAGAATGTAAATCATTGTTTCTAAAACTGTAGTCATTACGTTGTTACAGCTGCTTTGGGAAAGAAGAGCTCTGTGATAAAGTGTGTTTGAAAAATGATGGGTTAAACAGTCAAACTTTTTTTTTTATCTTAGGCATTTTAATGTTCTAATTTGCAAGTCAGTCGTGAAGAAAGTGATAATTTATATAACATATATAACATGTAAATGTGTAAAATACTTCATTTAACAAATAATTATTGAGCACTCAGGGAACAGGGAACAGTACCCTTGGAGATGCTGAGGATACAATAGAGAACAAACAGAACATTGGCTCTTATGGAATTTGCAGTGTAGGGTGACATACAGATAATAAAAGGGATGAAACATTAACCCATGGAGTCTGTGGAAGGGTACTGTGTGCTGAGGAAGCAGAACTTGATGCAGAATGGGCCTTAGGAAGTGTTGGGAAGGAATGGCTGTGGAAGGAGTGGATGTGTTGCTGAGGGAGGGCTTCGTTGAAGGGGTAACATCGGTGTAAACAGATTCACTGCAGTATCCTTTAGTAGTTTTGGAAATCAGTTCAAAACAGTGAGCTACATGTGTTTTTACCTTATGAAAAACTGTGGCATTATTAAGTCATTAAACAGAAAGATAATTGAAGCCACTATTAAAGTAACATTTATATACCTCTTTGTAAATTAGTGCTAATGGTCAGTATAACTCACACTATTTCAAATTTAGAATTTAACTTGCACTCATTTATCAAAAAGTCAATACTCAGCTTAAAAATTAAAAAGGTTACTAATTAAAGGTTTTCAAAGGAAAGTACTAATATTATGACCCACCTAACATCATATGGTTTCAAAAATGCCATGAAAATGAGTTTTTTACCTTATATTTATAGTGCATAGATAGCTTCTTTTTCTTACTACTATTAATTAATACTTTTAAAGTAATTTTAGAATAGTTTATACATCTCTCGTCCAAATTTTAAAGATCAGGCTTTTAAACAAATTAATTTAGAAGGATAATAGAACTGACCTGCACTTTCATAAATTTTTAAATAATTTTTTAAAAGATCATAAAAATAATATTTAAAAAAAACACTTATTTCCCTGTGGACTACAAAATTCCTTGTGTTTCTCAGACACTTCACTCTTCAAGTTTGGTCATCGTTTTCCATAAAGGGGTGATTGCCTTTGAAAACAGGCCCATTTGCTTTCTTCTCAGTTATATATTGCAGAGGGAATGTAATGCCAACTAGTCAAAAGAACACAACAGAGAATGTTGAGTTAGAGGCACCTCATCAGATAGGTTATGCAGAGTTCACAGTATTTCCATGGCTCTGTTGTATAGGTGACTAAATAATGTAAATAGGGCATCTGAACTCAGAGGTAAATTTCTATAGTTTAGTAGTTTCCTTGTTCTGAATTGATAATAATGTGCTATAGGGAAAATAAGGAAAAGTTTGGGGCATGAGTAATAGATGGTCAAAGTCATATCTTGTGAAAGTAATGGTCTAGGTCAGTGATGGTGAACCTATGACATGCGTGTCAGAGGTGACACGTCAACTCATTTTTTTGGTTGATTTTTCTTTGTTAAATGGCATTTAAATATATAAAATAAATATCAAAAATATAAGCCTTTGTTTTACTATGGTTTCAAATATCAAAAAATTTCTATATGTGACACGGCACCAGAGTTAAGTTAGGGTTTTTCAAAATGCTGACACACTGAGCTCAAAAGTTCGCCATCACTGGTCTAGGTCATCGAATGGCTGGAAGTAAAATATTTCATCTATTGGGAATGAATGCCATCTCTATCATCCTCAGCAATATGGAAACATCCATGCTTCCCTTACAAATTCATATAAGCACTGTATTTTCTGATTTTTCATTTTAGGCAGTCCTACTGGCTAGTATCTCATTGTAGTTTTAATTTGCTTTTCCTTAATGACTAATTATGTTGAGCTAATTTCATGTCCTTATTTGATATTAGTAGTCTTCTTTGGTGAAGTGGTACAGCCCCATTTTTAAATTTGGTTGTTTACTTTTTTATTATTGAATTTTAGACTTATATATTCTGGATATAAATCATTTATCAAATATATATTTTGCAAATATTTTTTTCCAGTCTGTGGCTTGTGTTTTCATTCTTTTACCAATTTCATTTGGAAAGCAAAAATTCTCAATCTTGATGAAGTACAATTTATCAATTTTTTTTCAGGTTTGTAATTTTAATTTTATATCTAAAAACTCATTGCCAAATCCAAGGTCATGCAGATTTTCTCCTATTTTTTTTAATAGAAAGTTTTTATACATTAAGATCTGTGGTTTATTTTGAGTTAATATATATTTTAATGTGTGAAATACGTTTTTTTGTTTGTTTTTGCAGATGGGCATTCAGTTATTTTTTGTATTGAGACTATAGAACAATTTAAAGAGAGAATTGATATCTTTACAATAGTTAATCTTTCAATCCATGAATGTGGTATATCTCCCCTTTCATTCTTTCATCAGTGTTTTATGGTTTTCGGGAGATAGATCTCACACATATTTTGTTAGAGTTATATATAAGTACTAGAGGCCTAGTGCATAAAATTCATGCACTGGGGGGGAGAGAAGGGGGAGCATCCCTCAGCCTGGCCTGCACCCTCTTGCAGTTGGTACACCTTGCTCCTTACTGCTTGCCTGCTCACTGCTCCTTATTGCTCAGCTTGCTGCTCTTTAGTGCTGCTACGGAGGAGGGAGAGGAGGATCCCGACACCGCCGCTGCGCTCTCCAGCCATGAGCCTGGCTTCTGGCTGAGCAGCGTTCCTCTGTGGGAGCACACTGACCACCAGGGGGCAGCTCCTGCATTGAGTGTCTGCCTCCTGGTGGTCAGTGCATATCATAGCGACTGGTCATTCTGCCGGTTGTTCCACTGTTTGGTCTATTTGCATATTAGGCTTTTAATATATAGGTTTTAATTTTTCTTTACCCTACTTTAAATGGTACTTAAAAATGAATTTCCACTAGTTAATTGGCCTTCTGTATTGTCCTTTTTCCATAAGTGTCTATTTAGGTCCTTTGCCCATTTTTTGGTTGGATTGTTTATCATCCTTTTGTTAAGTTATATGAGTTCCCTGCCAATTTTGGAGATTAAGCCCTTATCTGAGATAGCATTGGCAAATATGTTCTCCCATGCATTGGGCTTTCTTGTTGTTTTGTTGTTGGTTTCTTTTGCCATGAAGAAGCTTTTTATTTTGATGTAGTCCCATTTGTTTATTTTCTTCTTAGTTTCCATTGCCTTAGAGTATATCGGTAAAGATATTGCTATGACATATGTCTGATATTTTGCTGCCTATGGAGTTTCTAAGACTTTTATAGTTTCCTATCTTACATTTAAATCCTTTAGCCGTTTTGAGTTTATTTTTGTGTGTGGTGTAAGTTGGTGATCTAGTTTTATTCTTTTGCATGTATCTGACCAAATTTCCCAGCACCATTTATTGAAGAGACTGTCTTGACTCCATTGTATGCTCTTGCCTACTTTGTCAAATTTATTTATTTATTTATTTATTTTTTCAAAAGAACTATGACTGTTACCTTGTTTATTCTTCTTTTTTTAAAATTAATTCTTCTCTCTCTCTCTCTCTCCCTCTCTTCTCAGCTTGCTTTCCCCAGTGAAGTGAGATGCTGTGGTGTGAGCTACCCTATGGGGAGGAACTGATGGCCTGAAGCCAGGGATGGACAGCGGC
>NW_006289416.1:9158610-9188485 GCF_000327345.1 Myotis davidii | reverse complement strand
AGGTAGGGGAAGTTTTCTGTCATTATTTCTTCAAATAGGTTTTCAATATCTTGCTCTCTCTCTTCTTCTGGAACCCCTATAATTCGGATGTTGGTGCGCTTGAAGATGCCCCAGATGCTCCTTATGCAATCTTTGTATTTTCGGATTCTTTTTCATTTTGCTTTTCTGGTTGAGTGTTTTTTGCTTCTTCATATTTCAAATCTTTGACTTGATTCTTGCGATCCTCTAGTCTGCTATTGGTACTCTGCATAATATCCTTTATTTCAGTCAGTGTATGCTTAATTTCTAGTTGATCCTTTATCATAACCTTGAGGGTCTCACTAGATTTCTTGAGGGTCTCACTACATTTATTGGCGGTTTCTAGAAAGTTCTTGAAAAACCTTAAAAGTGTGGTTTTGAACTCTATATCCAGTAGTTTTCTTTCCTCCATTTCTGTCGTGTCCTGTTTCTCTTTCTCCGCATTTTTTATGCTTCCCTGTGTTGGTAGAGTGGCTTTGTGTACTAAGTGTCCTATAGGGCCAGTGGCTCAGCCTCCCCAATTACCTGAGGTGGACACTCTTGGTGCACCCCTTTGTGAGCTTTGTGCACAGTCTTGTAGTTAAGTCTTGATTGTTGTAGGTATCACTGAGAGGAATTGACCTCCAGGCCTATTGGCTGTGAGAATCACATGTGTCTACATTGGGAGAACTTCTGCGCTGAAGACACCCTTATGGGGCAAGACTTGCTTCAGTGGGGCTTTGGTGCTCACTGAGTCTGCCCCCTGAGTGTGACCCTTATGCTTCTGAGGAGTTGTAATCTGGATGGTCCCACTCTGACCACTGGTTACACTGGCTCTTGGATCTTAGGAGGTGCTAATTTAGCCTCTGCCTGAGGCTACCCAGCAGGAGCTAGGAAGAGATCTGCAGATTCCCCTTCCTTGTTTGGCGGTGCCCAAATGAGACCCAGCTGTGAAGCAATGCAAGCTGCTATTGTCCCTTGGGCCTTTCTTGGAAGTTCTGGGTCTGTCCGGCCCAGTTGCAGTTTGTTAGGTAATTTTTAGATTGCAAAGGTCCAGGGCATTCATATGCAAAAGCCTCTGCTGCAGCTTGGGTGGGGCGGGGTCTCAGGGGAACAACAGGGCGGAGCAAGCAGCTATGGCTCATCCTCAGCCCTGCCCTAAGGGGCCCTGCGTCTCAGTGTCCTGGTAATTGCTTCAAGCACCTTTGAGAGAAAGCTGTCCTCGAGTTCCGAGTTCTGCCCCCTGCCAGACAGTCCAGTTTCCCCCCTGAGTCTAAGTCCCCAGAGACTCACCCGGAACTGAAATTCAGAGCAGTCGGGGGCTTGTGGCTCCCTACCGATTAAAAAAGACAGCCACGTGTGCTCAAGCCTCCGTACTCTGCACTCCACCTCTGCAGCTCCTCTTGGTCTCAGTGTGCTTTTCTCTTTCCTTCTAGTTGTAGAATTTCCACTCAGCCCACCTTCCTGTAGTTCTGGATGATGTTTTGTCCTTTAGTTGTATTTTTGAATTTGTTGTGGGAGGCAGCAATTTCCGGTGTTTACCTATGCCACCATCTTGGTTTCTCCTCCTTTGTCAAATTTAATTGAGCATAATAGCTTGGGTCGATTTCTGGGTTCTCTGTTCTCTTCCATTGGTTTATATGTCTGTTCTTGTGCTAGTACCAGGCAGTTTTGAGAACCGTGGCTTGGTAATATAGCTTGATATTGGTATTGTGATCCCTCCAACTTTGTTCTTCTTTCCCAGGATTGCTATGACTATTTGGGGTCTTTTTTTTTATTCCATATGAAGTTTTGGAGAGTTTGTTCTAGGTCTTTGAAATATGCTGTTGGTATTTTAACGGGGATTGCATTGAATCTATAAATTGCTTTGAGTAATATGGACATTTTAATGATGTTTTATGTTCTTAAAGTCATGAATCATCTGAGAGATGCAAATCAAAACAACAATGAGGTACCATTTCACACCTGTCAGAATGGCTATCATCAACAAACATCAAGTGCTGGAGAGGATGTGGAGAAAAAGGAACCCTTGTGCACTGCTAGTGGGAATGCACACTGGTGCAGCCACTGTGGAAAACAGTATGGAGTTTCTTCAAAAAATTAAAAATGGAACTCCCAGTAATGGAACTCCCAAAAGTGACCCAGTAATCCCACTTCTAGGAATATATCCCAAGAAACAAGAAACAGCAATGAGAAAGGACATATGCATCCCTATGTTCATAGCAGCACAATTTACAATAGCTAAGATTTGGAAACAGCCTAAGTGCACATCAGCAGATGAGTAGATTATAAAACTGGTACATCTACACAATGGAATACTACTCTGCTATAAAAAAGAAGGAACACTTACCACTTGCAACAGCATGGATGGACCTGGAAAGCATTATGCTAAGCAAAATAAACCAAGGAGAGAAAGATAAATAGCATATGAAATCACTCATATGTGGAATATAATGAACAACATAAACTGCTGAACAAAAATAGATCCAGAGATTAAGAAACACTGAATAGACAGTCCAACCTCAGAGAGAAGACGGGAGGGTGGGGTTAAGAGATCAACCAAAAGACTTGTATGCATGCATATTAGCATAACCAATGGACACGGACACTGGGGAAGTGGGGGCTTGTCCTGGGGGGAGGGAGTGGTGGCAAGGGGTGGGGATGGGGGTTATTGGGGGAAAAAGGAGACATATGTAATACTTTAAACAATAAAAAAAAGAGAAATACATGTCATATGACCTTTATACTCTGATGTATTAGTTCTGGCAGTCTTTGTAAACTGTACTATACCAATATTTGATAGTATGTAATTATTGGTGTTAGCTTGCAAAACGTCATTGAATTGCCACCTCATCCCCCGCATTATGGATGCTATCACTGAAAGTCACAGAAGGTAAGTGACTGCGTAGGTTTTTGACTAGTTATTGGCAATGTGAAGCAACAGTCCAAATGCTTTCTGAACTCAACATTTTGTATGTTTTAGTGTGTGGTGTAGTTTTACAGATCTTTAAGCAGTGTTGCATTTAATCAAATTACATAAGTTGTCATTTGTGGTGTGACTTGAGAGATCTGAAAGCTTCCTCTTTAGGTTTCCTTCCCCACTAATTTGCCTCAGGAGCTGATATTGCTCATGTCAAAAGGAGAATATCTTACAAAGGAAGCATAAGTCATTATGTTGTTCTGACCTTAATATTCTTTAGTTTTCAGAGATGTGGTATTTGTAGGTTGTGATGGCAGATAACAGCTGGGGGCTTGAGAGATAGGGCAGGACAGGTTCAGGTGTAAGTGGGCCCAGGTGGGATGCTGCCATGGTGGGAACCTCGTCCAGATGTCATCTTGAGCACACTGGGCACCATGCAGTGAGAGCATAGAGTGAAATGTAGATGTAGGCACCAAAAGGACATACCGCTGCCAAACCTAACCTGCCTTCTTGATATTTTTGCCTAGTTTACCTCTGAAAAACAAGCTGTTAAATTGTCAAACACTGGTGATGTATCTTGGATCATTATTTGTCAATAGAAATATGGACTAATTATGCTAAAATAAAAAGATGTGTCCTGTGTTTAATGTATAATGGCATAGTTTCTTTATTAAGTTGTTTTGCCTGACTTTTTCAAGAGAAATTTTAGATACCATAGACACTTAATAAAGAACCACTGGATGAATACTCCTTTTTACAAAAACCCTGTATAAAATGAGCAATGTTAGAGAATATAATTACCTCCATATCTTCAGATCTTAAAGGAAAAAATACTAAGACAACTCGCCCACCTTATTAGAAATAAAAAAGAAATCAATTTAGGAGAATGTTATTCAGCATGAACAGTTTTATTTAGTGTTCATAATTTTTGCCAAGAAATTTTAAACATGGTTTTAGACATTAGGATATTTTTATGTTTTGATTTTTAAAATAAGAAAGAATGTTAGGGAAAGTATCTATACCTCTGAGATTTGAAGTATTTATAATCTTTTTCTTGATAACTGAAGAAAGGGGACATAAGATACAATCACAGTAACATTTGTAAAACAAAACATCTTTCCACTTATTTTGTTTGTGTTAGAGCAGTGTAGTTTTAACATCTCAACATCCACCCATAATAATATATCATTTTCATTTCTATTCAATTAAAAATATTTTCTAATTTTCCTCATGATTCCTTTTCTCCTAGATTATTTAGAAGCATGTTGATTTACTAAATATTTGTGGGTACCTTTGTGGATATCTTAATTCCAGTATAGGAACATACAATATATGATTAAATCCTTTTAAACTTATGGGGATGTAGTTTATGGCTCATTATATTTATTTTGGTAAATGTTCAACAAATACTTAAAAAAGTGTGATTTTGCTGTTGCAGGGTGGAGTATTCTATAAATAAAAATTGAATCAAGTTGGTTGATAGTGTTGTCTTCTCTCTCACTGAGAGGTGTTAAAATCTCCAATTTTCTTTGTGGATTTATGTGTTACTCCTTTGAATTCTATCTGATTTTGCATTATGTTTTAGAAGTTATGTTGTTAGGTGGATCTACATTTAGGGTTGTTATATTTTCTTGTTGAATTGATCTTTTCATAAAAGTTTTTGAAATGATCTTTCTTATGTCTATTAATATTCTTTATCTTGAAGAATTTTTGTTTTTCTTTCTATTAATATAGCCACTCCAGCTTTGGTATGTTTAGTGTTAGCATGGTACATATTTTTCCATTTTTTGCTTTCATCAATTTGCATTTATCTATTTGATGTCCTTTCTTGTATAGCTGGTTCTCTCATTGTTATCCTGATGATGTTTCCCTTCACTAAAATCTGCTATCTTGGCCTTTCTTTGTCTCATTTTATTCTTTGCTTCTTTTTCTTGCTCTCTTCTTATCTTCTTTTGGATTGAGTATTTTTTAGAGTTCCATTTGATCAATACTATTGGCTTATTGGCTAAACCTCTTTGCTTTATTATTTTAGTGATTGCTTCAGAATTTATACCATGTGTCTTTAAATTCCAGTAATTTCACACTACTTAATATGAAGTGTAAGAACCTTAGAGTAGTAGGCTTTTATGTACCTTCTTTTTGCTATTGTCATACATTTTATTTTTATATGCATTTAAAATGTCACAAATTCTTGTAGGTAATTTTCTTTTAATTAAATTAAATATTGAAATAAAATCTATTATATGTACCCACATTTACCACTTCTGGTACTCTTGATTTATTTTAAATCCACGCTTCTAACTGCTATAATTATTTTCCTGAAGAACTTCCATTAACTTTTTTTAGTGTATGTATGCTCATGATTAATATTTTTCATCTTCTGTTTGTCTGAAAATCATTATTTGTCTTCCTTTTTGAAGGAAAATTTTGTTAGATAAAAATTCTAGGTTGAGGGTTTTTATTTTCTTTAAATGTGTGCTAATATTATCTTATAATCTTTTTGTTCCTTTTGATAGATTACTATTTTGTTACTTTTTAATAAGTTTTTCTTCCTGTTTTTCAAAAGTTGTATTTTGGTGCACCTTGCTGTGTTTTCTTTTGTGCTTATGATGCTTGGGGTTTGTTAAATTTCTTTGATCTGTGGAAAGGAGGCTTTTTTCAAAATTAGAAAAGTTCAGGTCATTATTTCTTCAAATATTGTTTTCTCTTTTCTTTCTTACTCTACTCACCTCTAATCCATATGTCTTGGGAGTTCAATTCTACATATGTTAGTGTGTTTGATATTGTCTCTCAGATTATTGAAAGTCTCTGCTCATTTCTTTCTAGGTTTTAAAAATCTTCCAGATGTCTCATTTAAAAAAATGTTTTTCTTTAAAATCACTTACATAGTTATAGTAGCTGTCCTAAAGGGTACGCTTGCTGATTTTATCATTGTGTGATCTTTGGGTTTGTCTCTATTGACTTGTTCTCTTTATGGGTTACTTTTTGTCGCTTATTTGAAGGTCTATCAATTTTAGACTGGATGTTGGATATTAAGAATTTGGGGTTGTTTTGTGATTCTTTTGTAATATGCCTTTGAAGAATGTTGGATTTACTTCTGGCAGTATTGAGGTTTGTGTTTAAGTCTCTCAGGTGAGTCTGGGGAATACCTCACTCTGGGGGAGTTTCACCCCGTGTTAAGATGTACCCTTTTTTGTCTCTTCCAAATGCTTGTTGCTCAAAGAAGACTCAGCAATCTGGCTGGTCAGAACTTGAAGACTTCCACACTTATTGTGATTGGTGGGAATTGTTTATGATAGGTCCCTTTTTAGCTTTTTTTTTTTCTTTTCTTCTGGCCTTAAGGAATTTCACTTTACTCAGGCTTGGCTTAGTGCTCAAAGTTCCAAGGGAACTGCTATGAAGAGTTTTGGGCCTATTTCTTCAGGCAGTTACCTCGTCTGTGCTTCTCTGAACATGTCGATCCACTTTACTCATCTCTGTCTCCTTTAGTAAGTGATGCTCTGCTCTGTTTGGGTCCCGATACTGTGGTCTTGACGTTGATTCTTGGCATAACTCCATAGTTGTCATAGGTCTTACCTCCTTTGTTTCTCTTCTCTTTGTTCACAAGTCTACTCTGTCCATTGTCCATTTTCTGAAAATACGTGTTTGCTATAATTTGTCCAATTTTTTATTGTGTTTTGTGAGCCCTGGTTACCCCATCATGGCTGGAAGCTTAACTATTTACTTTGGAATTTCTGAGCCTATTTCAGTCTGAATTTTCATTTGATAAGCAAAAGCAAGTATTTTAAGATATTTTGGAGTTACACACTTCTTCTCTATAAAGGCATTTCATATATTCTTCTAAAAAAAGTGACATTGACCCTAGCTGATATGGCCTGCAGATTGAATGGTCTTGGGTTGGATTCTGGTCAATGGCCCTGCGGTTACTGGCTCAATCCCCAGTGGGGGGGGCATGCAGGAGGCAGCTGATCATTGATTCTCTCTCATCATTGATGTTTCTATCTCTCTCTCCCTCCCCCTTCCTCTCTGAAATCAATAAAAAATATATATATATTTTTAAAAGTGACATTGATGGACCCATTATTGTTATTTTTACATTGCAGAAGATGAAACTGAGATAGTTAAGGAAACTGTAGAAATTTGGCTTCTGGTCTACAAGCACATATAATTTCCTTTTGAGATTCTTTCCTTACTTTTTAACAAAAAAGAGAGTCTGAGTCAGAGCTACTTGCCATCTTGAGCCATATTCATCAGATGGCTTATGAGGATTGCTCTGTGATAGCAGATATGGAAGATTTAGGAAAAATTTAGATGCTAATATATGTTGCATATATTAGCTTTTTTGAATTCTAACCTCTATGTCCCTTTGTTTGGGGGGGCAGGCGGGGAACTCTTACCAGTAGTTGATGAATGTCCTACTTCCTTCTTTTGTTAGTCCAGATGCAAACATGCGACAGACTGACATGAGTGCTAAATCTGTGAAGCAGTGGCAGTGCTGTCCTGGTGAAAAATGACAGTTTTTTTATTTTTTGATTTTTTATTCTTCCAAGCATCTTTGCTCCAACTAATTTATTTTAAGTCTAGTGTTCCATCCTCATATTCATTCTCTCTCTCTCTTTCTCTCTCTCTCTCCAGCCCTTGATAGCTTTCTTTTCTTGCTTAGCATGTCCCAATTTGCTTCCCATTCATTAATCCTCAGAACCCTTTGTGTAGAAGGAATGTGTCACTTGGAACTAGGGTCAGTATTTATTTAGCGATATAGACTTACCAGGTTTCTCTTAGCTCTCACAAGAACATATTAATATTTTTCCTTCCCTGTGATTTAAAAAGCATGTTCATCTTTTCTCAGCTGGTGCTTATTTCCAAATTTGTGGAATAGGAATGATTATTTTAAATATCTATGGCGCTGGCTAAAGTTACATATGTGTAAGACAAAATCTGTGTGTGTATGATATGTAAATGTAGTGTAGTATTATTTTTGTATGAATGGGAAGATTTGTCTTTCACTTATGATTTCCTGCATTTTTAAGTTTTCAGTTAGGTTATCTCGTGTTAATAGTGACTATTCCGCTAGATCACTATTTCCTTTTGTGCTTGTAGAATCGAGTGCTTTGGAGGGGAAGTGAAATGACTTCTTTAGGGCGATCTAAAAGAGCAACGATGTGGATGGACATGGGGTGTGCAGGCCTCACCGCAGGGAAGAGAAACCTGCTCAGGGAGGAGAACACACATGTCCTGCAGAGCCAGCAAGTCTTTTAGTTAATTCTCTCCCTTTAAAGATCATGTGTGTTTTCTATTCCTCTAAATAACTTGCTCATATAAATTCAGTGGACAAGTGCAAGATTTACTAGTAGAACATGAGAGATCGTGTCCTCCAGAGGAAACCACTACAACTTAACCAGTTTTCTTTCTTGGCAGTGGTTTCCTGCACTTATAGCTAATGCTGAATGATTCCTAGAAAAAGAATAGAACTTATGGATGCAAATCTGTTTTATTTTGAGCAGTTCCTATATTATAGATCTGCTCGTAGCTGAAAAACCACTGATCTTAAGAAGCTTCCTTGGAAATTTCCTCAACAGGAGAAAGCGAACAAACATGCAGGAGAGATGTGAATGTGTGCTTGTGTGTCTTTAATTTATGCACATGGAGAGAGGTCTGTGACGTGGTAGTAACATGGAAACAGGTGTGCCCCACATGCTTCTGTCTCCTGGTAAGGATGCAGCTGAACTTGAACGTGGTCTGAAGATGATTTGGAAGTGGGGCAGGATATTACAAGCATTCTTCACAGATTCTTTTTAGTTAGTTTTCCTCTGTCTTTGTTCCCTTCTAATTTCATTAGATTGAGGCTATATAGCACATAAAAAGCCAATATAGGCACCGATTAAAAATTATACTGAATGAAATGAACTACAAAAGTTTATTAAAATAGATTTTAACACTTTTTAGGAAGGTCTGCAGATACTGAGACATTACATTCCACTAACAGCTGTTACTTTGGGGTGCACTGTCTTCACAGGCTGCCAGAGAGGAGAGCCTTGCGCTTGAGCACTTATGATATAATAACTTTAAAAATTTAATGGGACCTCTGTCCATACTCCTAAGTTGACATGGAAGTTTGCATTCCCTCATCAACTGCTGGGTCCTTCTCCTTTCTCATTAGCGTTTTCATTTCCTATTAGATGGGCTTGTGGTATACCTGCTTCTGCCCTCAGGAGGGGGATATGTATCCTTTCGCACAGACAATAAATATGGGTCACCAGTTTCCATAGGAAAATAAAATACAGATTAGCTTTTAATATGGAGTATGATAGCCAAAAAATAGCTTCACATTGAATTGAAATGTGAAGGAATTCTGTGTAGAGGAAGGGATTAGGTTGTACTTTTGTATTCAGGACTTTAGTTTTTTGAGCATTGTCTCTGAGCTTAAATTATTTAAGTACTAATTTTAAATGAAAATGGCTGTTAGTTTTTAAGAATATAAATTGTTATGATTGTTTTCATACCTGAGATCATAGGGAAGTCATGTTACACATGGCACTATCATACATTCATGCCATGGGATTGGTTTGTTTGTGCATGTTTAGTGGCTAACATTTAAGCAGAAAGCACATCTTGAGGAAAAAACTACTTCATTAAAAATTAAACGATGAATTAAAACTTAAATTCTGCAAAGCTAATAAGCTACATGACCAAGACTAACAATTAATACACTACTATATATTCAGGAGAGTGGCTAACATTTGAACATTTGTTTTATCTTAGAATTGCAATTTGCAGTGTATGCTGTTTTGGAACATTTATTTTGAAGAGCTCAGCATGTCTGAAATTAAGGCATAAATCAATGGTCTAAGATTTTTAATGGTTATAGAATTTATCATGGATTAAGATCCTTGATAATACAAGCAGCTACAGAAGAAAAAAATCCAATTGTTTTTTTGTCAGTGCCAGCATCATATCAGCATATTTGATTGCATTTGCCCTTCTAGTATGCAGTGCAACAGTGCAGAAATGCACTCAATTGACGAAGTCCTAAAGCGGTCTATTACTTTGTTTGATAAGATACTTTTCCTTTGTTCATTCATAATCGATGCAGGACCACAATAATGGAGTTACTAAAGGTCTGAACTTCAGAACTATACAAATGGATATTGAGTAAAACTAAGGAATTTTAAGCTTAAGGCTTGTAAGCCATTAAAAAAATTCATGTTGTTCAACAGCAGCAGACCTTGAAGTGTGTATTCCATTTTAAATAAGCTGAACGTGTTAACATCCAGATTTATAAACAGCACTGTTGACTTAGTCATTTGCCTCCAGCCTGCTATTAATGATATTTGTACTGGTGTCCTGTACACCAGACTGAGTGGCTCTAACTATTTGATCAGGGTCCTCCATGTGGTCCTTCCCTCATGGGTTGGTCCATTCATTCGTGTGATCATCGTTGATATAAATGCAACCCTGTGTCTGATTTTGGGCACTTTGCGAGGCAATTAGCACACAGAGAGCAGTTAGGCCGTTTGGACTTTGGCATCAAGAATATGCAGTTTGGGTGCACAAAGACAGAAATTGATCTTTATAGAAATTCATTCCTGCAACATGCCCAAGGTTTCACGAGGCTACAGAGGTGGGCCTGATGAATACTGGGTGGTGGAAGTTGGAAGAAGCGTGCTCACCTGTCTGAATGCTGCAAATTGTCCTCCCTCATTTGCAGCCCCACGTGGACAAGCGACTGACAGTAACCTTAGCTTTTCAGAGACCTGCTGTTGTCTTCACATAAAGAGGATTGGGGAAAAGTTTGGGTTTACTGTTGTTGCTAGCACACCCAGTTACAAAGCCATGGTGTCTGATTAGTAAGCGCTCTTGTCTCATCCTTCTACCCCTCTCCTTCATTCCTTCTCTTTATCTCCCTCACCCAGGGCTTTTTTGAATCACTGACCATCATTTTTTCAGTGTTCTGGCACTGCCGCATTTAAAATACATTTGGGCCCCACTTCCCAAATGTGTTTTAGGGACTGAACACATCAGTTTTGCATAACAAAGAGAAGACCTTAGGTATGAACCCCTTACGTACATGAAAGTGAACAGGAATATAAGGAAGTCGTGAAGAGGTGCTGCTGGCCATGGGTGCCTCGTGTTGCAGGTTTTGTTTTTATTCTCATTATTATGAAAACTTTTTTGTCAATGACAAAAGTTGAATGTGCTATTTTTTTAAAAAAAGTGGTGTGGTATGTAGGTCATTATCTGAAAAATGGTTGTGCCTGTGAGCCTTATAGTAGTTTTTTTGGAGGAGGTATATGATACTTTGTCTAAGGAGTTTGGGACAGTTTTGAGATTTTTAAAATGTCTCCTGGTACCCAAATGGAGGTGAGCAGTTTCATTTGTTGATAAAGGAGTAGAGATAAAAACAGTTCTGTTCTGTTGTAGGAAGTAATAAGAATGAGGTGAGGTGCTTGGTCAGTGCTTTATGACTAGTGTGGTGGTGTTGGTCTGTAATTTGCTAGATTTAGACAAATCTAAGCTGGCATTTTTTATATTTTAGGTAGGATTATGTGGAATAGTTTTCCCATTTTATATGTTTTTTTTAACAGTTAAAATATTGAGGTAAATGGAATCCCATCTATATTAATAATAGAGGAATATGCAAATCATCTGGGATGCAGTAACAGTAACAACCAAACAGCAGGCTGCGTGGGGCGACAAGGCCAGCAGGGTGGGCAGTTGGGGGCAACCAGGCTGGCGGTGGGGGGGGGGGCAGAGGTGGTTAGGGTCGATTAGGTAGGCAGGCAGGCAAGCAGTTAGGAGCCAGCAGTCTCGGATTGTGAGAGGGCAGTCGGACATCCTCTGAGGGGTCCCGAATTGTAGAGGGTGCAGGGAATATAAGGAAGTCGTGGACTAAGGTACCCCCCTCCTCCCCCACCCCCCCATGCAAGAATTTCATGCACCAGGCCTCTAGTTTAAAATAAAAGCCAGTAGTTCACCACTGAATTCTAACATATTTGTATACTTGTTTCATTGAAAGACTATAGTTAAGTTGTGAGAGTTGGTTCTATTGAGAGAAAATTGTATGCATATGCTCCTCTTGCAAATTAAAGGTGCCCTTAAAACATGAGTTTCTAGTATTTGAATTATCATTGCCACTGCCATTTACAAAAATAATTCATGCTGTGTTCCATAGCATAACTATTGCTAGCATGCTTAAATAAAAATAAAAATGTGCCAAGTATGTCCAGGTTTTAAACTTTATAATCCATTGTATACTTTACAATCCATTTCCTAAGGACATTTGGGTAGTAAAATATGGTTTGTTTAGTGGGAAATATTTTGCTCTAATTTGTGAGGTTTACTAAATTTAATATGCCATTATTTTCTAAATCCCCAAATCATCTATGCAGAGTATATTTTTTTAAATAAATTTTTTATTCTCATCCAGTGATATCTTTATTGATTTAAGAGAGAGACAGGGAGGGAGAGAGAAACATCAAAGTGATTGAGGACATTGATTGGTTGTCTCTCTGTGCACCCTGACCTGGGATTGAGCTGCAACCTTGGTATGTGCCCTGATCAGGAATCAGAACTCACAACCTTTTTTTGGTGTATGGGACGATGCTCCAACCAATTGAGCCATCTGGCTCGGGTGCCAAGTAAAATGTTTAATGAATTATATAGTACACCCAAGTTTCAAGTCTTCTCCTTTTCCTTTCTTGGGAGAAATGTCTAGATAAAAACCATCTATAGTTTACCCTGAGCAATTTCTGTGCTGCCACATATGTGGCATTTTCTTTAGCTCAGGGTCATCTGTACCACTTTCTGAGATGGTAGTGAACTACTAATCCCATGCTTAGATAAGGTATATCAGGAGCGTGCTTGCTCCTCTGGGCACTTCTTGGTTTCTTCTAGCAAGGGCAAATCGAGACGATTTCAGTATTTGATTTTCTCTAGTCCTCTCTCCAGTTCTCTCTTCTACCCCCCTCCTCCTAAACCTGAACTATTTTTTTTCTCTTAAAGGTCATTCTTTTCAGCTTTACCTTCATTTTATCAAAATGGGTAGCTATTTCAGTTATGAGAGAGGAGACTTAGTGCCTAAACCGTGTTAAAAAGATAGAGTTATTTTAGGAAAGGAAAGAAATATAACTGAGATCATATGGAGTTGTCTTCCTCAAACTTTAGCCTTTATTGTCTTACGGTAAAATTACTGGTTTGCTTCTGGAACCTAGTCATGTTTTTTCATTAAGATACTTCTATCAAAGATTAAAATCTAGCAGGTATGCTAATGGTGTCAGACATTTAATAGGTGCAGTGCACTGAATTTGTCCCTCCAGAATTCATATTTCTAAGCTCCAACCCACAGTGTGACTGAATTTGGACACAGAGTCTGTAAAGAGTTGTTAAGATTAAATGTGACCATAAGTGTCGGGCTCTGCTATGACAGGATTGGTGTTCTTAGAAGAGGCACCACAGAGTTCACTCTGATGCTCTTTCTCTCTGCCATCTGAGGTCACAGGGAGAAGAGAGAGTTCTCACCAGAATCCGACCATCCTGGCACCCTGATCTGGGATTTGCCTCCAGAATTGTGAGAAAATGATGTTTGTTGTTTAAGCCACCCAGTCCATAGTGTTGTGTTACAGCAGCCAGAGCAGACCAAGACATTAGACAGGGATTCCAAGTGCTGTTTGCACTCAAACCAGCAAAGTCTGAGAAAACTATGTATTGCTAAGATCAACCGTCTGTGATGTTTTTATTGTCCTGTATTTGCTGTTTTCTTGCTACCTATGAGTGTGGCTCTGGATTTGAATTTTCTATGATCCATGGTTTGTGTGTATGTTATGTATAGACAAGTGTACAGTTGATGAATTTTCATAAAAGGAATATGTCCATGTAACCAGCACCTGGATCACGAGTCAAACAGCACCGGAACCCTTTTCTTTCTCCCCCAGCTGCAATGGAAGGGAACCAATGCAGCGAACTTTTCAAACACAATATTGATGTAGGCTGTTTCTTCCACATGATGGATTCTGATTTGAATCTAATATTCAATATGACCCTGATTTCTGCCTATGTTTTTTTAAATTTTTTTCCTTAATTCTAGTTTCCTCTATATTGTTGGCCTTTGACCTGTTAATAATTTAGTCCCCTCAATTTGTTCATTGTGTTATGGAAAGAAGAGACTGTTTTACAGATTTAGGAAATAGATTTCATAAGCCGCTATAAATAAATAAAATGCCTGCATCAGCTTTATTTTGTAAATCTTGAAATTCAAACTTGAAAATAGAGTTTGTGGTTTAATTTGCTTATGTTTTAGCTTGGTGTGCACATAGCCCTCTGTGGGGTGCCATTTCAGCTGCTATTATTACAGTGAAAATATGTATGAAGGAGACATGCCTGTTAATATTCCATTTTGAGTGCCCCTCTAATGAGGTATTAGATCAGGGGTGGTACTACATTTTGGAGGGGCTGTTGACTAAATGCAGTTTGCATATGATTACATTGCTTTTTCAGTTGACATCAACTTTCTGCTGTGATATGAGCTCTGTGTCAGAAGGATTCTCAGCTCTGAGTTTATAGGTGAAATGAGAAGGATACTTATCTTATTTTTTCCTGGGTCAGTTTTTCCCTCTTCAATACATGTCTGATATTTTCAGTGGATGTTACCCAAAATGTATAATTTAACCGCAAGTGCTTCATCTTCTTTACACCAGTTCAAGAATATTCAAATTTATAAAGTGAGATAAGCACTTATTATTATCATCACTTTTTAAGCTGATAAACGTTATAGTATTATCAATATTTTTTACTATAGATATTTTATTCATTCTTTTATAAAGTAGTAAATATTCTGCTTGAAGCAGAAAAATTATAAAGAAAAGCGGATTTTTTTTGAAAACCTAAAGTGAGATGTATTCACTCTTGATTTACACTGTTTCTGGTATATATAAATTAGTATTATATATTGTTTGGATGCTTTGTCAATCAGAAGCAGAATGACAAATACATTTATTTAAAAATATATGTTGGTATGGAAAATAAATAATAATACAAGAATAATCTCTGTGTTTCGCATACTAACAACTGTGAATCTACTTTTGCTCACGCCTGTATATATTACATTTGCACTTAAACACACACAGATGCTACACACATGCACACATACATGCACACACATACATACAGACATAAATAGATACAGGCATGGATATGTTACATGGGTTGGCCCTACTGTATTGCTACGAGCATTTATTTTTACAGAATATGATAATGCTTTAGTAATAAAATCATCACCGAGTTATGTTACCATGACCTGTCCTGCTGGTAAATGATGTACTAACAAGTATCCCAAGCTGCTTGCAAACACACACACTGTGATTAATTAATCAGTTAATACTCTTAGGTGTGGTGAGAGTCTATAGAAAGTATACTTAGGCTAAACGTCAATTTGCTAGTTTTGTTCAGATGTTTGAATGACTGTTTTTATTGAACCTGTGTGGAGAGCTGTTTTATATAGCATTCCACCAGTCAAGATGCACTCGTCACCAGCACAGAACTCAGTGCAGTTATAATTGTGAGAATGAAGTTCAAAACAAGGAGCTCTGTTTTGTAGTCCCGAGTACAGCTATAACTTTCAGGGGTGCTGAGTGTGAAACTGGGTTCATGGCCAGAGGGACCCAGGGACAGATGTTAGATAATCTCTTTTACTTGGTCACCTCTGTTAACTTTCCAGGTTCATGAAATGATGGACTTTTCCCCAGTTCATTGATACTAAAACAGCATTGGCATAGCCATCATTTTTTTGTGAATGACAACTCTTTGTGAAGAATAGTTTACTTTTTCCTGCTTAAATTAAGTTGCCGTGCTGTTTGCATTCATTAGCAGGTTTAATATAGTGTTTGGATACCTCAGAACCCTGCTCTGAGTCTTGTTTTTCTGAGACACAGAGAGAAAAAGGGATGGATGTTGACAAGGCACTATTGACTTGCAGATATACTCATCCTAGAATTTATTGTACCTTTGATCCGAATAGCAAACATTGTAGAAAAGTGTCTTTTTGATAGCAGGCCTTTTTCTTTCCTAAAGATTGTCTTTTTCCTTATCTCACATAGACTCCAAGACTGTGATTAGGAGAATGACCCTTCTCTACTTGAATTTAATATCCTCTAAGTATCATCTCACTTTAATATCAGAAATATGTTTTGATCGAGTTATGCCGTGCTGAGTTAACTTCTCAGTGGGTTTATAGAGGAATGATAAGTAGTGATATGCTTATGGTGTTTAGACATGAGAAAGTCTTTCTTTGTTTTGTAAACTCAGAAAGTCCAGCTTGTCAGTAAGGCACCTGAGGTAGGCTCAGGCAGGATGGGCGGGTCTTGGCACTAGGCTGTTGGAAGTGGGTGAGTGTAGATTATGTTGAGAGAGATCCTGAGGCTGCCTGATGCTAAGGGGAGTGAAGACTCTGAGGAATCAGTGGTGGCACACGAGCCACTTATTTGCCACCTCTGATTTAGTTGAATAGGGTGCCCTTTGGAAATACATCAGAAAATCCACAGTTGCCCAGACACTCTTCCTTCTGTAATAGTGTCTTAAATTTATTAAAATGCCTTAAAAAATGTCTTCAGACAGAGTATGTAATCACCCTAGTTAAAGGTGTATGTATATATTCCACATCTACTAGTATAGCCCTGTTAATAGGTTAACGATTTTTTTTAATGTAGTTTGCCTTATTTTGAATATGGTTTGTTTTATGAGAAACTGTAGAATTCATGCATGTTGGTAAAGTTGTATTTTTTGTCCTTTATTAGTGATTGAATAAGATAAGGATATATTTAAAATTTAATAAGTTGTATCTTGTAAATAGAAAACAAATACTGACATTTTTGACAATATGAAAATGAGAAGAAATAGGTTAAATAAGTTCTTGATGTGAGATGTGAACTTTCCTTTGCAGGTGAGAGCAATCTCTATGCACATAAAACACAAAACTATAGTTACTATTTATAGATCAAAGAGTAGTTTATATTATATCTCTAGGACTCTATTTGCACTGACTTGTCTATGAGTTTGTGTCCTTGTCAGCTACTGAAGATCTTTTTCTTGCTTTCCTTTTCAATCAACAGTTAGGGCTAAAGTAAAACTGAGTGTCTAATTCTGTTTGTCACCCCTCTCCTAACACACACACTCAGGGTCCTCAGGTATGTATCTTTCAGAGCAATGTGACTAATCATGAGTGTGGGTGCTTTAGATCAGCAGTCGCCAACTGGTGGTCCGCGAGGTTCAAAAGGTTGGTGACCGTTGCTTTAGATTATAGGGTCTGTGGCAATATGTTTTCAAATGAACTCTGTAAAAATAAAGATTCTACCACAAAAATTCTGTAATATCAGATTTGTTAGAAAATTTTTTGGGGGATAATTTATTTGTGAACTTTGAGAGATTCTCAACATGGGCATCTGTTGCCCCCTATTTCAGTGTCTTTTCTACTATTCTGGACTCTTCTGTTGTCTTTCTCAGATCTTTCACTTTTGTTTTGGAGAAATCACAGGAATTGCTTGTATTATTATTAATATTTTTACCACAAGAACAGCTTAATTTTTTTTTACATATTTTTATTGATTTCAAAGAGGAAGGGAGAGGGAGAGAGAGAGATAGAAACATCAGTGATGAGAGAGAATCATTGATTGGTTGCCTTCCGCACACCCCACACTGGGGATGGAGCTCACAACCCAAGCATGGGCCCTTGACAGTAATTGAACCTGGGACCCTTTAGTCTGCAGGTTGATGCTTTATCAACTGAGCCAAACTGGCTAGGGCAAGAACAGCTATGGAACAGCAGTCCATGAACATTTTAAAATCTCATCATGTCTTCCCTTTTTCTAAGTCACGCTTTCTTGAGAAGATAGTGTGTCACATGCAAATATTAGTAACATGCTCATAGAATTAACTGTAACTGCTCATGATGACCTCCAGTCTTGGTAGATAACCCAAGTTCCCTGGATCCGATTGAGCCAGAATCATTTAAGTTATTTGTAACTAGAATCCCGGTGCACAAAAATTGGTGCACTCGGGAGGGTCCCTCAGAATGGCCAGTGCCCTCTCGCAGTCTGGGACCCCTCGGGGAATGACCACCTGCTGGCTTAGGCCCGCTCCCTGGGGATTGGGCCTAAACTGGAAGTCACACATCCCTCTGGCAGCCCGGGAGCCCTCGGGGGATGTCCACTTGCCAGCGGGGAGCAGGCCTAGCTGCAGTCGGACATCCTTAGTGCTGCTGAGGAGGCAGGAGAGACTTTCACCACCACCGCTGTACTGGCAGCCATCAGCCTGGTTTGTGGCTGAGCAGAGCTCCCCCTGTGGGAGCACACTGACCTGCATTGAGTGTCTGCCCCCTGGTGGTCAGTGTGTGTCATAGTGACCAGTGATTCCCAGTCGCTCTGCTGTTAGGGTCAATTTGCATATTACCCTTTTATTATATAGGATAGAGGCCTGGTGTATGGGTGGGGGCTGGCTGGTTTGCCTTGAAGGGTGTCCCGGATCAGGCTGGGGGTCCGCTGGGCTGCCTGGCCAGCCTGGGTGAGGGGCTGATGGCTGTTTGCAGGCTGGCCATAGCCCCCAGTCACCCAAGCTCCCAGTAGAGGCTGGCTGGGAGTAGGGATCTGGGATTTATTTAGCTTCTATAAATGAAACTGTTGCCTTTTGTGGAGGCCACAGCCGGCCAGCACAGGCAGGAAGCTTGGCTTCCTCCATCGCAGGGCAACCAAGCCTCTTGCTTGCTCCAGCGCCGTGGCTGCCGTCCGCCATCTTGTTTTGGTTAATTTGCATATAGTCGCTCTGATTGGCTGGTGGGCATGGCTTGGGTGTAGCAAAGGTACGGTCAGTACGCATCTTTGTCTTTTATTAGTGTAGATTGGGGTGTTCATTTATTTGTTCAACTATTCCCGCAACACGTATTTCCACAGTGTCTAATGTGTTCCAGGCGTGGGGTCCACTGTGAACAGAACTGGCCACATCTGCACTGTGATGGAGCCCACCTTCAGAATTAGGAAGTTTAGAAAATTGACAAAAAAAAATGCACAGGAGCTGTTGGGCAGTGGTGACTTCTTGGAGAAGCATATGTCAGGGAAAAGGGACATATGGGGGTAGGGTGGTGGTGATTCTATTTCAGGGAGGCTGATTACTGAGTCTTGTCCCTGTCCCCCAACACCTAGGAAGGGCCCGCTGGTGCCCAGGCCTGAGCAACCTCCAGCTCTGCAGGCTGGTTGTGTTTGCCTGTTTAGTGTCTCTCCCACTGCACTGTGGATTCTCCAAAGGCAGGGATGATGGTTGTTTTGTTTACCTCATATGCTCCTAACACACTTCAGAATGAGCTATTAGTACAAAGCATCTAACAAGTGGATTAAATCTTTAGCTACCTTAAATACCTAAGTATTTTAAGAAATCAAATGGTGGTTGCTTTCTTGAGGAAGACTTGTCCCTTCAGAACCATTTGGTTCCCTTTTTTGGTACTGGTCTGAGGTCTTTATGCATCTGTCAGTTTCCATGCTGTTGTCTTTCCTCCGGAGCAGGTGACGTCTATGTCATTCATCTCCTTACCTGGTGCCACTGCATATCAGGCACTTACTCCCTCAGCACCTGTAGAGTGAACCTATTGCTGGTAATAATGAGTTAAATGAAGGTTCAAAAATGTAAAAGTTTATGTTTATTGGGAAAATCTTTTTCGTACAAGACATTTCAGTGTAGATGCTACTTTTTTTTTACTGGCACAATCTCTTCTAACTTTGTACAGTTTTCTTATTTGGTAAATTACTATTGTGCATGCTTTTTTTCTAAAAAAATGGCATGAGGATTTCATCATGGTGAAGGAAATAACAAAAACAAAAAATTTAAAAAAATCCCAAACTAGATGCTTTAAAAAAAAAAATAACATTTTTATAAGTGTTTAAAGACAGAATTACTGGTTTGGGTAGTTTGGCACAAAAAATTAATTTAGATTTATATGCTAGCAAATGACTAATAAAAAGGCACATCATGAGTTACATAGGCTTTTAGCATGTAGTTGTTATACTGACTGTAGGCCTATGTAGGCATTACATCATACCACACATAGGCATTTAGAGGTTTATTTCATACTGTTTTTAGTATCCTGTATGTTATTGTACATTGTGGCTGACAATCTGTCTTCAGAGTTTTCTTGCATTCTTTGTTATGAAGCCTGTTTATAACTTAACCCTGACTTTGCTTGTGGCAACCGTTGTGCTTTTTAAGTGAACATTGCTTCAGGTGTATTCCTAGGATTCGGAAAGGATCCACAATTGTGGCCAATCAGCTTTCTGCCTGTTGACCTTTTTCTTCTGGACCTCCTGATCAGTTTTGAAAGGGAGAGCTGTTTGCAGCACTGTCTGGGGAACCTGCTTGGTGTGATGGCAGGTTCAGATCAAACCCAGAAGTGACTCCTCCTGCTTGGTTCGTGCGTCCTGCCAGATTGCTGTATGGCTGCCACAACAGTCACCTTTTGCGGGGCTTGATTGGTGAGGATTTACATGTGTGCTAATTAGAGTGGAATAAATGATTGGCTGCTTGCTGCATTGCCATAAAGGGTGCCCAGATGTACACCCCACGTGAACATAATGTGCCCGGGCACGCACATCAACGTGTGTCAGCCGCATTACCTCAGTGGGGTGAGGGCCTGTCGTGGGGAATTTGTGGATAATTGTCCCCTATGATTTAGTGTCTTACTTGGTGAAAGTGAAAGGCCTCAAAATAATTTCTTGGCAACAGAATTTTTGATCCTTCAGGAAAATAACAAAATATATTTAAACTTAACTGGGAATAATGAATAAATAGATGGCTTTAAGTGATGTATATTCAAAAGATGATTTCTTATACTTTGAAATATTTTCCAGTAAAACAAATAAAATATCAAGTAAATTGGCATAATTGAATAAATTGAATTTTTAAAAGTTGCATAAACATCAGTCTTTTAGGCTGAGTTAAACCATGTTAAAACCAGCCATGTGTATGTTTGATGTTGATGGAGCACAGAATGATTTCATTTAAATTCCCCAAATATGTTTCTCTAAAATGTAAACTTGACTATGTATAAAATGTCTACATATATTAAAAATCCCATAATATACCTCCTTTGTAAATGCATAGTTAATATTCAGAATCCCCTTGTGTTGCATTAATGCACAAAATCTATAATATCTGATTACTTTGACAAGTAACTTTGTAGTTAGATGTTTATAATATTGATAATGTATTAATGTCCAATGATTAAATGGTCTGCCACAGTCAAGTCATAAGCGGGGAGCATTTTATCCAGTGCAGCTGGGCAGGAACAAAGCCTGTTTGGTCTTAGACAGTGTTCGTCAATCTGCATCACTCGAGAGGCTAAGCCCGATAGCATTGATTCTTTGCTCTGATACTGGGCTGCACTTGAATGACCCAATGCAGTTCAGTGATAAGGTTAAGTTAATTACTGTGTCTGTGCCATCCAGTGTTCACACGGTTACTGCCGAGGAAGCTTTCGATGCCTTTTGCTTTAATTAAGCAAAGGGAATGAACAGATACAATTGAGATTTGAAATAATTCTGTCACTGTCAACAAGCAGCCTGTATTTCTTCAACTTTGTTACCTGTGCTTCTAGAACACTGATGGCGAACCTTTTGAGCTCGGCGTGTCAGCATTTTGAAAATCCCTAACTTAACTCTGGTGCTGTGTCACATATAGAAATTTTTTGATATTTGCAACCATAGTAAAACAAAGATTTATGTTTTTGACATTCATTTTACATATCTAAATGCCATTTAACAAAGAAAAATCAACCAAAAAAATGGTGTCATAGGTTCGCCATCACTGTTCTAGAGGTAGGATTCTGTGGAGGGGGGAAGTTTCCATTATGTCCACACTGAAATGTTACTGTGTTAACATTACTTAACGTTAGTGCATTTTCGTGAGTGCTTCAAAGAGTATATATTAAAATACACAGAAAAAAATAAAATAGAAGTCTATAACTTCTGTTAAAAAAAGATGATTATTTTGCTTGTTCATATACATGTACTAAAGATGTAACTTCCAATGCAATTTTGTGCCTTTACATTTGCGATATATTTTAAACTAAGTTTTCATTTAGGACAGTTGAATTTTAACTTTAAAAAGTTTACCACAGTATGTAAGCTTTCACAGTTTTTGCACATTATCTCTATTTTATTTAATTGATTTGACTAATCCTGTAGATTTTACACAAATTAATAGAAATGCGAAAATGAAGAAATGCTGTAAACTTTTGCAGTAAGGGAGGCTTCTAGTTTTCCTTTTAAAGAAGTATTTTTGTTTAATATTTTAACTTAAAATTCTGATTATTTCAGATTCCTCTTATTGTTTTAGTAGGAATGAGTAGCTTTACACTTTCATGTGTGTTTGTGTGGATAGTGTAGTTTGGGAAAATGTTACAATGTTTTTTATTGAATTTAGGTTCCCCCTTCTATCCTTAATCGGTTCCATTTCTTTTCCCATTGCTACTCAGAGGTTGTGGCTGCTGCCTCATGGGCTGATGCAGCAGTATACTGACTAACTGTGGGATCCTAAGCATCACTTCTCTAAGTTCTATTGACAAATTTGATTTAATATTTCTGTAGATGTACCTCACAGTGATGCTTGAGTCAAATGAAATAATAAGAATGCTATTTAAGCATTAAATATGTATAATTTTTAGGATTTTATTCTTAATACATGTTTACTCATGTTCTCGAGCTTACAGGTTGACAAGCAAACTGAGTTGATTACTTTCTTTGATTTTTGCCCTCTGCATTTTAAGTAAATATAGTGAACCCGAGTGTAGAATAGAAAACCAGTCTCTGCAAATGAAGGTTGGAGTTCAACTTCGTCTGGGTAACAAGGAATAGTTGCAGTACAATGACTATTGTAACAAGGCTTTTAAAATAACACTCTCTTTCTGTCTAGAGCAGGGGTGGGCAAACTTTTTGACTCGAGGGCCACAGTGGATTCTTAAACTGGACCGGAGGGCCGGAACAAAAGCATGGATGGAGTGTTTGTGTGAACTAATATAAATTCAAAGTAAACATCATTACATAAAAGGGTACGGTCTTTTTATTCAATAGTTTTATTCATTTCAAGCGGGCCGTAGTTTGCCCACGGCTGGGTTAGAGTCATGACAGGATGAGACAGCAATATAAAATGTGTGATGGCCTGACTGGTGTGGCTCATGGTTGAACTTTGATCTATGAACCAGGAGGTCACGGTTCGATTCCCGGTCAGTGCACATGCCCCAGTTGCAAGCTCGATCCCCAGTGTGGATCAGCCAATCAATGATTCTCTCTCATCGTTGATATTTCTATATCTTTCTCCTTTTCCCTTCCTCTCTGAAATCAATGAAAATAAAATAAAGTGTGTGATGAATGCTCTTTGTCCATTCTCCCTGGACCCTGTTTCATGGAGAGGGGTACAAACTTCAGGATTAAATCAGATTTTAATTAGTATACACTTTTAATCTTGGTTATTTGGTTGGCAACCCTCTTCAAACCATTCCTCCAACACAAAAGATGGCCACCTGTGACTGTTATATTATTTGGCAGTGGAATTTAAGGTTGCTAGTCAGCTTACCTTTTATATAGGGAGACTAAGCTGGATTATCTGGGCCCACTGCAACTCCAGCCTCCTTAAATGTGGGAGGGGGTGTGGAAGAGGAGGTCATGATGATACAGTGTGAGAAGTATGTTGGATGGTGTAGCTGTGTGGGAACCGGTCAGCAACCCCCTGGTCTCTAGAAGGGCCAGCCCAGAGAGAAGCACACCAAGGACAAGGAAGACAGAGCTGAGCTTCTCAGGGGCACTGGAGACTGTTTTACTAGTACTTAGTGCCTTTTCCTGTAGTCCTGGTGAAGCTGGCAGAGTTGCCAGGTGTCCCCGCCCTGCAATGCCCTGGTGCCCTGGGTTTCCCTGTGGAGGCCTGGTTCTTGGAGGCTGTCTCCCAGGAGCCAGCGAGACAGTGCCAGAGGCTGGAGTCCATGAAGGTGCCCTCTGAGCAGGTCCGAGTCGAGTCCAGAGTCTGGACACGAGGTGTAAGAGGCAGGTTTGGCAAGAATTGAGAGTTCCAACCTGGAAGTGGAGAGCTGGTGACTAGCTTCACAGAGCATGTGGAGAGGAGAGCAGGATGACTTTGGTATTGGTTGTATGGAGGGTTTGGTGTCTGAAGGTCATCCAGGCAGAAAGGCTGAGATTAGAAAGGAGGCAAGGACTGGAAATCCAGCTGGTGAGTGCCTGGTTCACTTGAGATGGCTCGAGTACATAGTGAATAAAGGAGACAGAGCTGTGAGGAAGTTCAGGGCAGGTGGCAAGTAGAAATAGAAATGCCCAGGACTTGAGCAGATTCCTTCTTAAAATAGTGGCCAAAGTGATATCTGAAACACTTGCAATTCCCTTTTGAATAAGCAGGGACTTGATCACTAGAACATACTACAGAGGACTGGATCTGATAGGTCTTTGCTTTAATGATCACTGCATTTCAGCTCTGTTCTTCATACTCCTCACCCTGCACAGTACTTGAGTGGGTGCTCTCTCAGCACACTTGAAAATGTGCAACTGTGGATCTCATATTTTACTGCACATTAGCAAAGAGCACACAAGGGATTTCAAATAAAAGATCTGCAAGAGTCTCAAAATTCTAGGATTTTATATTGAATTAAGTCTAGAATATATATTAAATTAATGCTTTCATAAACCCCTTTAGTTTAGGAAATGACATGGGAATGTGTTATACATTAAAAAAATCAATACCACTATATATTTATTAAAGTCCTGACAAAAACTTATTAGATTTACTAGAGCATTTTAATATCTTACATTTATTTTATACAATGCAGTGAAAATGTACATTTTATTGGTATTGTGATTAAAACAGCTTCAGTTAAATTTTAAGTCACTAATAGAGTTTAAAAAATATGTATATTAAGTAGTTATTTTTTAGATGTCCTCTTCCAGTAAGCAAATTTTATTTAGGCATTTGAAAACTTGGCTCAGGTTGTTTTGTACTGATATTGTAACATTGACCGTGAAATAGCTCTTTTGGCTTTAATATGGGAGAAATTTATTAAATGTCCTCCTACTATCTCTTAATGAATAAAACATAATAGCTCCCAAATTTTGTAGTATATGTACAAAGAGTGTATTATAGCGAGTAGCCTGTGTTTTAACAATGCATGATTTCCTACTGTTTTATTACTATTGGGTATGTGACAGTGATGGTCATTGCAAATATTTTAAATTTAGAACAATTTACGCCCTGCAGATAAATTACTGCAATAGCCATTTCTTTCTAAATGACAGTTAATGGACTTTTTCTTTGAATGCTATGTTTAGCATAATATAGCAGAACTAAAAGTAA
The DNA here is from genome assembly GCF_000327345.1 of Myotis davidii. NCBI lineage: Eukaryota > Metazoa > Chordata > Mammalia > Chiroptera > Vespertilionidae > Myotis > Myotis davidii. Next base: position 9,163,188 of record NW_006289416.1, on the reverse strand, counting down.
TGATCAAAAGACTAAGGCATGTGACACTTCCTAAAAGGCTTGAACTAATCTGGCATTGTGTATTAGCATTCAGAAAACGTATCATGCCTTGACATATTAGGCTGTGTATATATTTCAGCTGAGGTGGTGATTTTTACTTTTGGACATAGAGAAAAGCTGTGTGAAAAGTTAACTTTCTCACATCAGCTGAAGTCTTTTAGGAATGATTTTGATTAGTTTATTATGAAGAATATTTAATACTATAGAATAGTTATAAGCAGTAGCTTCATTTATTTCTAGAAAAAGTGTAATTGCAAAAATTAACTTGTCATACACCACAGCTCAGCAAAGTAACTTTCTTCTAAGTCCGTGGTCACAGTGTGTTTTTGCAGTTCAGCATCTGGCTCTGTGGGATGCTGATGGCTTCTACGAAGAAAGTACCAGGGTGAGCAATTAAATGCAGAATGACAGCATAAAATATGATCATTATGGTTATACAAAAGGCACATTTATGAATTTTTCAGATAACTGTCATTTTTCTGCTCATATTTTCTCTTGCTTTGTTAGCTTAATAATTTTAGTGCAATTTATTTTTCTTCTAAAAAGTGAATAATGCCATTTTTACTGTCCTGGCACTTATTTATATATCTTTTTTGTTTGTCATTTGTGAATGCTAATAACTCTTTTACTGTTTTTCCACAATATCTCAACAAAATTTAAAAATATTAAACATTATGTAGCATTTGTATGATAAGAGTGTTTCTTATGATTATTAATGTTTTATCGTATGTGGATTGAATGAATTCACCATCTGGAAGTTAGGTTTGCCAAAAGGCTCCTTGCACTAACAGGTACTGTTTTGAAGTAATTTTTACAGTATTGGCCCTTAGACTTGGTAGGTAGTAAAGCAGTGTTGACATGGGAGTCAGACAGGATGTGTGGGAAGTTGCTATCTTTGCTTTTACTTGCAGTGAGTACTCTGTACACACTGAAACTACTGGACAGTGCAGAGGCAGTCCCTCTGGGCACCATGTTCCAAGTGACCTTGGAGTGACCTTGTGCTCTCCCAAATCTGTTCTGCAGCCTGCCTAACTTTCCAGCCTTGCCTCTCACTGCTGCTTCTTACAAAAACCCTGGTGATAACCAGTTATCTTCCCCATTTCTCCCTCATACCCTGCTCTCGTTTTCTTAAGTGCTTGTGCTTCCAGTATCCCTGTTTCCTGGAATAGTTTTTAACCATTTGGTTTAATTCCACCTGAGCTTCAAGGTATGGTTCGAACTGGACCTGTTCTGTGAAGACTTCCTCATTTCAGCCATCAATAGGAACTTCTTTCTTTGTGCTCCCTTGGCATATTTTTGGATGTCTATTATTGTTATCCAAATGTGTTTTGCAGACAAAACATAGATTATATCGTCTTATCAATTTTTAAAGTATCACGTTTACTGAAATTCTACTGTATGCTGGTGTGCTGGGCTCTGGGATACTTTGGTGAAAGAGTTTATAGTCGTCTCCCCTTATCCACAGGGGATACATTCCAAAATCCCCAGTGAATGCCAGGAATGGTGGCTAGTACTGATCCCTATATGTACCATGGTTTTTCCTGTATATGCATACTGTGATAAAGTTTAACTTAGGTGCAGTAAGAGATTAGCAAGTACACTTAATAATAAAATAGAGCAATTATAACATTATACCACATTAAAAGTAATGTGAATGTGGACTCTACCCTTCAGAAAATCTGATTGTGCTGTACTCACCTTTCTTGAGATGATGTGCGATGATACAGTGCCAACTTGATGAGATGAAGTGAGGAGAATGATGTAGGTACTGTAACACAGAGTTAGGCTACTGTTGACCTTCTGACCTGTTGTCAGAAGGAGGATCATCTGCTCCTGGGGAATCCTGGATCATGGAGCTGACCATAATCGTGGTTGAGTGTTAGGAGCAGACAAGGCTAATAGGTTGGGATCCTCCATAGTCGAAGGTTTATTTACTGAAACCTTTTGGAAGAACTAGTAATGGGAAGTTGTTTTTGTTTCTTTTTAACTCATTACAGTGTTGCTGCAGAGGCTGTAATGCTTCATTGTCATGTGGGTAACTTTTAATGCTGCGTTCCTTTTGAGGATCATGGTCCACAATTTGAGCAAGCTTTGAAATTGATTATATTATTTTTATAAGTATAACAAGTAGATGAAACTTTACTTTTGGGGGATGAAATACTGAATCTTACGTATACCATATGTGTATATATTTATATATAGAGAGATATACTATCTGCTATTAATGCTATTATCTTCACCTTTTAAAACCAAATATATGTGAGATTGAGAGAGGGAGGGAGGAAAGGAGAGAGAGAGAGAGAGAGAGAGAGAGAGAGAGAGAGAGAGAGAACTTATATATACACATCTTTTAGCATTTTCAAATTGGCCCAGGTGATTCTAATCTAGCCTTCTTTTGGCAAGAATTTTAGGTATGTAAAAATTATGTATAAAGATGACAATAAAAATGCAGTCATTCTATTTTATAGTGCAATTATTTTTTCTTTGTGACGTTTCCTATTAAAGAGTTTGTTTTCATCAGTACTGCTTTCGACAGAAATATTGTAAGTCTAGACTATCTCCTGTAAAGATAGTGACAGTTGTTTTTTCTACTTGTGTTATAATAGCTTTGCATCCTGTGTACATGATGCATTCATGGCAAATCAGACAATAACATTTACTTATTTTCCACATGATGACTGGTGCTGCTTTCAGTAATAAAATTGAATTATGTTTACAGATCTAAAAACAATCTATGGCTATGAGGTCATTTTTCTTATATGGCTATAGTTAAATAATTTGTTTGTATGACTGGTTTTTATAATAAAACCTATTAAGGTTTTATTCCCTTATATTCAGCACAGATTTAAGGCTCAAAACAAATGAAAAGAAACAAAACTCTAGATCTTTACACAAGTGTAACTTGTTTGTATTTACAAGTTTTCTTCATTCAAATTTTATTATTTACTTTTAAATAGGTGTGTAAAGCTTATTTACTTTAAAACTTTTGTTCATTCACTCATTCTATTTGTGGATTTTTTCTTCAAGGACATGATTGCAGAATAATTTAAGTACAGTAAATAACATTCATTAAAGTGTACAATTGGATGGGTTTCAACATTCTATATATTTCAGAAGCCATTGATAGAATCAAGATAAAAAAACATTTTTTGTCACTCTCTAAAGATTCCTGTGCCTCTTTGCTACCCACTATCCACCCTGTCCTGCCTACCATAGGGAACCTGCTTTTTGTCACTGTAAATTAATTTGCTATATCATGAAGTATGTACTCTTGTGTGAGTCTTTGTGTGGACACATGTTTTCATTTTTCTGAGGTAATTACTTAGAAGGGAGACGACTGGGCTGTGTGATGACTCTGTGCTTAACTTTTTAAGAAAGTGCCATTGAGGTCGTTTTTAATTTCTCTCAGCCGTGTTCTTTAGTGTGTAGGCCTTGCATATTGTTGGTTAAATTTATTTTGGTGCTATTTTAAATGGAGTTGCTTGCTGTTAATGTTTAAAAGAAAAATTGATTTTTGTATTATTAACCTTGTTTTCCTTTGAATTTCCTAAATTCACTTACTTATTTCACTATTTTATATTTTTTAGTTCTTGATTTTTGGTGTAAACAACGTTTGTATGAATGGAAGTAGTTTTACTTAACTTACTAAACATCCAATATTTATGCCTTTACTTGTCTCTCTTATTTTTAGTAATATAGTTTTTTTAAAAAAGTATGTCTAACATTAATATACCCACTCTTGCTGTCTTGTGTTTACTGATTACAGGGAGTTATCTTTTCCAGGTTTCCTCCCCAAATATATTTTTCTCTTTCAATGTTAAGCATGTAGTTTTATGTTTCCATTTAATATAGTTTGATAATTTATTTTTTTTAAATGTAGTATTTTATATACATTTAATTTAATATAGTAGTTGGACTTAAACTTTTTTTTGACTTTTGTTATAATGTGACTCGTGTTTTTTGTTTGTTTCTCTTTACTGCCTTATTCTGCATTGAACTGCATTCTACCAATGTTTGTTTATCTGGGAACATTTTTACTTCCCCTTCAGTACTGAAGTATAGTTTAGCTTGATATAGAATTCTTTTTTTTTATTAATCAAATCTTGATTGTTCATATTATTACATTTGTTTCTCTTTTTCCCCCCATAACTCCCCTCCACCCAGTTCCCACCTCACCTTCCTCCCTCACTCCCCATCCACTGTCCTCATCCATAGGTGCACAATTTTTGTCCAGTCTCTTCCCGCATTCCCCTCACCCCTTTCCCCACCAAGAATAGCCAGTCCACTCCCTTTCTATACCCCTGATTCTGTTATAATCACCAGTTCATTCTGTTCATCAGATTATTCACTTGATTTTCAGATTCACTTGTTGATAGATGTGTATTTGTTGTTCAAAATTGATTAACACATCTCTTGTTGTAAGTTATATGTATTATATAATGTATTCTTATAATAAAATAAGCTAGAGAAATATTAAAAATATATAAGGAAGAGAAAATACATTTACACTATTTATTTTAAAAGTCCACATATTATAGG
>NW_006289416.1:9153364-9157433 GCF_000327345.1 Myotis davidii | reverse complement strand
AGCCCCCCCCGCATGCCCGCCGCACCTTAGTATTTTACTTTAGCACTGCGCCTCCTCTGGGCCTGGGTATGCTTTTCTCTTTCCTCCTCGTTGTAGAACTTCCACTCAGCTAGCCTTCCTGTGGTTCTGGATGATGTCCATTCCGTCTTTTAGTTGTATTTTTGATGTGGTTGCTCGAGGCAGCAAACTCCGGTGTTTACCTATGTCGCCATCTTGGTTTCCCTAGAATTCTTAATTGATAATTAAAAAAAGTTTTTTTTAGTTGATATCAGAGAGGAAGGGAAAGGGAGAGAGAGAGAAACATCAATGATGAGAGAGCATCATTGATCGGCTGCCTCTTGCACAAGCCCTATTGGGGACCAAGCCTGCAACCAGGGCATGTGCCCTGACCCAGAATCTCACCTTGACCTCCTGGTTCATAGGTCGATGCTCAACCACTGAGCCATGCCAGTGGGCAATTGATAATTATTTTTTTTTCATCACTTTGACTATATTCTTCTTCTGTTTCTGATATCAGTTCTTTTTTTTTTTTTAAGCCTGTTTTTATTGATTTCAGAGAGGAAGGGAGAGGGTGAGAGGGATAGAAACATGAAGGATGACAAAGAATCATTGATCAGCTGCCTCTTGCAGGCTCCCTACTGGGATTGAGCCTGCAACCCAGGCATGTGTTCTGACCAGAATCAAACCATGAACTCCTGGTTCATAGGTCAACTCAACCACTGAGCCACAAGAGCTGAGCAGTCAGTTCTTATTTGTATTTTTTTCCCCTATCTATGTGATCCAAATTCAGCTGTTAAACATGTAGCTGTTCCCTGTATAATGAATTTTTCTCTTTTGCTCTCAAGATTTTCTTACTGTCTTTTCAGAAATTTGACTATGATGTTTTTAGATGTGAGTCTCTAGGTGTTTATTGATGTTTGTTGAGCTTCTCTTACTGTACTTTAATGTGTTATATCAAATTTGGTAAGTTTTCAGCCATTTAAAAAAGTTTTTTTCTTTCCCCCCTCTTTTTTCATATTGGAATTCTCACTGTACATATGTTTAAATATTTCAGTTATCCCATAGGTCTCTCAGGCTCAGTTCATTTTTATTAAAATTTTTTTTTCATTTATATCCTTCAGTTAGATAATTCATATTATTCCATCTTTAATTTCACTGATTCTTTCCTCTGCCTTTCAAATATACTCTTTTTCCATGTAGTAATTTTTATTACTGTTATTAGTACTCATCTCTACTATTTTTGTTTAGTTCTTTTTTATAATTTCCTTTTTATTCATATTCCATTTTTGTTAAATCAAGATCATTATTTTATTTTTGTACTTTTTGAAAATTTAAAGTCATTCTCAGACCATCTGTGCAGTAGTTACTTGAAGACTTTCTTTGCTACATTGATGTTGTAACCAATTTCCTATTTTTCTTTTGACTTGAATTTTTCTTCCTGAATCTGTGTCACAGTATATAATTTATTTTAAACACATCTTATGACTTCTTTTTGTTGTTGAAAGTAGCACATTTTTATATAGTATGGTGCAGTACTTTCGTATTTTAATTACCTTTTCAAGGAATGGCTTTTCTTTCCTTTAAATTACATGATTTTAAAAACATGGAATTTTACCTACCCCTGGTGTATAAACATCAGTGCTTCTGTTCAGTTTTTAAATGCCATCTATCTATCTATCTATCTATCTATCTATCTATCTACCTACCTACCTACCTACCTAACGTACCTGGACTTTCTAGGTATTTTTCCCTGTGACTATAAGACTTAATAGTCAAATAATAATTCGGGCAGATTTATATCAAACAAGTTGAGCCCATTAAGGTCTCTGCCATCTGGCATTCTATTCATTCATGCAGTGAGGGCACATTCAGATTTACCTACTTGTCAAGCCCACTTTCTGGAGCTTTTACTGTCTGTTCTGTTCCCTTGGGTTTCTTTTGTACCCTGCCAGGAATGTGTGGAGAGTTTCATCTGGTCCTTTTATTGGTCATTCATTTATAGGATCTCCTTTCCACATTTCTTGCTAGTTTGCCAGTTGACCGAACAGGTCTCACATCTCTGTGTAGCGTTCTAAGATTTCCTTATTTGCTGTCCATTGACTTTGTCACTTTTAACTGTCAAAAACTGGGTTTTGCCCTGGCCAGTGTGGCTCAGTTTGTTGGATGTTTCCTATGCACTGAAAGGTTGCCAGTTCTATTCCCAGTCAGGGCACATGCCTGGGTAGCTGGCTCATATCCTAGTAGGGGCCATGCAGAAGACAGCTGATCAATGTTGCTCTTACATCAATGTTTCTCTCTTTCTCCTTTCCTCTCTCTCTCTCTAAAAATCAACAAAAAATATTTAAGAAAAACAAACCGTGGGTTTTTGCTGCCTGCCTCAAATCACTTCTTCCTTCTACTACGTTGGCTCAGAGGCCCTGTTTTTGAGTCAGTTGTATGTTGGTAAAACTACCATGCTCTGTCACCAGGTTGAGGGATAGGTGAGAGAATAGTTGCATCTCAGGTAAGTAGTCCTCTCTAACTTCTACCCAGACATCTAGATAAAGTGCTTTTCCATTTGTTTCCTGGGTTTGATTTTCAGAATCATGAAATTGTTGCCTACGGCAATATTATGAAATCTTCTACTTGTTTCCAGGAGAAGGTTCTCTGACCTCTTTATATTGTCAAAACTGGACAGTCCTGAGTGAGCCGTTAACTTCTTCAAAAGTTTCCTCTGCCTCATTTTCTCACTTTCTTTCTCTCTTTCTTTTGGTACTCTAGTAATTGTTCTTCAGATCCCTGTGAGGGCCTCTTTACTTTTTTTTTTTCAAATTTAATATTTTTCTTCTCTATTGTTTATATTGGATGATTGCTACTGTTATTGATCTGTCTTCAAACTCACTGATTCTTCAGCTCCATTTTGCTATTAAGCCCATTTTTCATTCTAGATATTTTTTCTAAAATTTCCATTTGAAGTTTAAAATTTTTTTATTTTTTTGCTGAAATTTCTTTTCTATTAATTTGTTCCTAACGTATTTTCTTTACTTCACTTTATATGGTTATAATAGATTCTTAGAAGTACTTTTAAAATAATTCTGGTTATCTTGTTTGCCACATATCTTTTGGCTTAAGATTTAGTCACATTTTTCTGACTTTTCCCAAATCAAGTTATTTGGATTTCATCTTGGACATTTTGAGGTTTACATTGTGTAGTCTCTGGATTTTTTTGTATTGCTTCAAAGACTGTTGGTGTTTTCATTTTATAAGCAGTTAACTTTATTATCAGCAAATAGCATCTGTCATGTCTGTAGTACTCAGCCACTCATCTCTCTTGTATGGTATTTAAGCTTTAATGTCAATCTACTTTAAATCTTGTGATTTTAATTCTTGTGATTTCAGCTGCCAGCCCACATTGGACATCCTCGAGGTAAAGCCACCAAAAAGTGCTGTTTGCTTGCTTCAGGCCTTGATGTCTCTAAAAACTTCCGGTTTTGGTTTAGTCTACAGGTTCACCAGATAGTTGATAGTTTTAATATTTTATACAGACTTCATAGCTGCTATTGGTGAAATATTTGTTTATTAGGAGCTTATTACTTTTTCTAGAAGTACAAAGCCTCTATTTTATTTTTAACAGCAGTTGTAAATTTGTGTGTGTGTGTGTGTGTGTGTGTGTGTGTGTGTGTGTGGTTAGACAATCATATATTTTACAGAGTGGTCCCCCTGATATTTCAAGTATCCCCCCACCCCCTGGCCCATAAATAGCTATTACAATATTATTTTTTTCCTCCATTGACAGTAGTTCTAAATTTTATCCTCAGTGCATTATATGCTCATTGTGGAAAATTGGGAAGAGTTAATAAAATATAACAAATGTAAAAAAAAAACACCCTTTAATTCACTGGTACATTGATATTATACTTTGTATATTGCATAACTTGAATGTGCCATAGGTAAAATTTTAAAATCTGCTTTTGGTTAAATGATGTAGGAAGTGTTTTTCTATGCCATTAAATATTCTTAGTAGGAGAGAGAGAGAGAGAGAGAGAGAGAGAGAGAGAGAGAGAGAGAGAGAGAGAGAGAGAGAAGAGGA
>NW_006289416.1:9130408-9153316 GCF_000327345.1 Myotis davidii | reverse complement strand
GGAAGGAAGGAAGGAAGGAAGGAAGGAAGGAAGGAAGGAAGGAAGGAAGGAAGGAAGATCATTGTGAGAGAGAAACATTGATTGGCTGCCTCTCATATGTGACCCAACCTGGGATTGAACCTGCAACCTAGATGTGTGCCCTGAACGAGACTCAAGCCCTAATCTTTTTGGTGTATGGGATGATGCTCCAGCCACCTGAGCTACCGGGCTGAGGCAGCCTCTTCTAATTTTTATTTAGGGTTTAGAAAAGTCATTTTTTTTGTTCTTATAAAATGTGAAAAACTGCTTTCTTTTTATTTTAATGTCTTCATATGTAATTTCATATTTTAGTAGATGCTGCTTATGATATTTCAAGTAATATTTGTGAGTTTTTTAAAATAAAAATATGATTTGTTAATAATTCAACATTCATGCGCTTTCTTTTATACAAGGCACGTTCTTTCCCAGGACAGCCCATTAGAACACTGTCTGGGGTGTTGACTTCTCCTGAGATTCTCCTGGCTGTATAATACTTTGGAAAACATTTCCTTGGGGATAAGGGAAAATTGGAGGGGTATTCTTAGTCCTGCTGTGCTTCTGTAGACAGTTTGTGCTCAACTGTTTGGGAGGTGCTGGTGAAGTAACCTTAATATATTATGGACAGGATGTTTTCACACAGAAGTCTTTTCTAGTTCAGCGACATGAATTGAGATCTTTTTTTCTCCTTTTCTATTCTACTGTCCCCTGCCACTTGGCACCCACTGAGGGTTCATTGCATCTCATCCTCTTGGGCCCACATTGTCTGCTACTATGCTTTCTGTGTCCAAGAATTGGGGCTAAGAGTGTTTTTAATTATAAGACACCATGATGGATCATCTCATTAAATAAGAGTGATTCCAACTAATATCTCACACAGTGTGTTTGCTATGTGGAGAGTTGTGTAGGATTGACCACCACATCTGAATCATTAGAGCCAATAATTTATGTCTAAGCCTGAGGATACTGTGCATGTTAAGAATAACTTTATCTTTGAAAGGAAATTTAAAAAGCAGACTAAAAATTAAGATGCATAAACCTAATTACATAGAAATAGGAAGCAGCAATGTATTGGGAAAACATTTTGGAAAGTATGTGTAAATATTGACTTTAATTTATTCACACACAAATTTCTTTAACATGCCTTATTTTGTTACCCGAACTCCTTTGTCAGAGTACTGTCAATTATGGTATATCCCTCACACGGAAGAAGTATGGCCCAGGAAGTGATCCTCTTTTGGCTAGACCCTGACTGTAAAACATAGGTTATTTAATTAATGCACATTAATTTTTATATTAGTTGGGAAATAGTCAAATTCTAATCCTGCAGCAATCTGTAGGTTTCTAATTCCTTGTCCTCAACATTAGAATTAGCTGTACCCCAGAGGGAATGTCGGAATGTCACTGCTGCATGTTTACATGGTCCTTAGCTTTCGACATATTTCATTCCATCCTTTTGAGAGTATCTTTTTTTTAAAATGATATTTGGAGAAAGGAAGGGAGAAAGAGAAAGAGAGAAAGAAACATGGGTTTGTTGTTCCACTTATTTGCACATTCATTGGTTGATTCTTGTATGTGCCCTGACTGGGGATCAAACCTGCAACCTTGGCATAGTGGGATGATGTTCCAACTAACTGAGTTATCGGGCCAGGGCCTCAGTCCATCTTTTGGGAGGTCAGTAGAAGTTCTGATCATTTGCTAAGGTAGCAGTTAATCTGTGGAGAAACCTTGAGATTTTTACCTTTTCTACATATCTTAGTAGGAAAGAAGGGTCTTTAATTAAACACATTTGTCAACAGTTAAGATAAATTTACTCAGTTCCTCCCTACAAATATTCACTTGCTATTTTGTGCCAAGTACTGAGCTAGGTGCTAAGAATGTTACCATGGATAAAATGTGTTTTTTGCCATTTCTGATAGGACATGGAAGAGCAGCATTTAAATCACTGTGAAAGGGGTGATGAGTCAGTGGAGCCTTCAGATAGGATGTTAGACCTGAGATCAAATTCATTCCCAAAATTGAGGTGAGGAAGGCCTTCAAAAGTGAGTGAAGAGAGGCCACATCCTGGAAGCAGTTACCGAATCTCAGGGCTCCAGGCTTTAGTGGCCCGCTGCTGCCTTCCCTCGTCCAGGACCCTGGAGACAGAGGTGTTCTGACAGGTCTTAATTTTTTTTTTTTTTTTAGTTTTAATAAGTTTACATATTGTAGTAGCAAGTATTCAAAAACTGCAGGTTGTCCTGGGGTAGAATTCCAATTTATGTTACTATTTCTATGGCAGTTATTTACTCCGCATAGTTGGGGTAAGCAAAGTCTCTAAATAGACTCCTATCAGTTCAAGTCTGCTTTTCCCCAAATGATTTTAAAAAATGAAATGTTTAATTGTCATTACTGTTCAGATTTCAGAATTTTTGGTAAGGGATTGCAAACCTTCCCAAAATATATGTTGGAAAGGAGATGGGAATCAGAGTAGAGATATGGACAGGTGTTCGTGAAGTGGGGCAGGTTAAGTGACAGAGAATTCATTCTGCAGGTCATTTGGAGTCATTGGAAGGACTGTGGTGGCATGTAGAGAGGAAATGGAGGCCGGACTCATTAAAGGCTTTGAGCAGAGGACGAGAGTAGCTGCAGAGGACTGCTAGCTAAAGATTTAAAGTGCCTGTTGTGTGTAGGCTGAACTTGGACAGGAAGACGAGAAGTGGAGATGCCAGTTAGGAGACTTGCTATCATGCATCAGGGAGATGACGAAGAGACAGAGCCCAGCAGAATGAAGGGACTTGAATCTGCACTTCAGAAACATTGGAAACACTGCGGTTTGGCAGTTAATTTGATACGGAAAGTAAAGTAGATAAAGAATTGTTAGGCAGTTCTAAAATTCAAAGTGAATCATTCGGTGATTGCTCAGGAAGTTAGGTGTTAGGCTTGAAAAATTGGAATAATAAAACTCACTTTCTGTGAGGTAGACAGAAAGCCATGTGAACTCCAAGAATGGTTGGTGGCTGCACGTACAATGAAAGGGCATTGGTCTAAGCCTAGCCCTGGCCTCTCAGTAACTATCTTGACCTCCTTTTACATAGTTTTCTGACTTTAAAAATGATTACATAGCCTCTAAGATTCTTTGTAGCATTCATTTCCAGGGAGTTCAGCTTTTTTAAAAAAATATATTTTATTGAATTTTTACAGAGAGGAAGGTAGAGGAATAGGGAGTTAGAAACATTAACGAGAGAGTAACATCGATCAGCTGCCTCCTGCACATCTCCTACTGGGGATGTGCCCACAACCAGGTACATGCCCTTGACCGGAATCAAACCTGGGACCCTTTAGTCCGCAGGCCGACGCTTTATCCACTGAGCCAAACCAGCTAGGGCTGGAGTTCAGCTTTATAAATACTCAGTTTGAGGTGTTGATGGACTGTCTCTGTTCAGCGGGAGATGTTCATGAAGCAGTTGCTCAAACCTGAAGGTTAGGACCTGAGAAGCCTACTTAGTTCTTGTCTCATGGAGATGGTAGTTGAAGTCCTAGGAGTGAAGGGGATCATACAAGTGGAAAGCCTAGTGCGAGAAGAGTTTGTGGCCAGAGATTGGGAGATTCGTCACATGGGCTATCAGATGCTGGCCAAAGAGTAAAATGGGAAAGAAGTAATCTGAGAACCAACAGCATGTCCAGAGAATCCCAAAGACTAAACGCTAGTTAGCATTGTCGAGTGATAATGAGTTCTTGTTTTTAAAGAAAGAGGGCCTCTCCTACAGCCTTGTGTGTTTTCAACATGCTTCTACTTTGTGTCACTAGTACATCCACAGTTTCTGTTCTGTTTTCTTCTCCTGTTGCTGTCCTTCAGAAGGTAGTACTTCCAATGTTTTCCGGTATGGGTGTAGCCTCCGGTTCATGTTGCCAGTTTGTCCCAGTAGCTGTCAGTATCTCATTTTTCTGGTCACTGCACAGTGTTTGCTTTAGAGATAATTGCTTATCTCTGCTGAAATGACTGAGAGTGAACAGCTGTTTTGGAGGGACAGCCAGAGGAAGAGATATTGACTATTAGTGGTTATTGAATGTCTCCCAGTACTTAGGGAAGGTATGGCTGTTAGCAAAGGAGGTCACGAGTGAAAAAGGAGAAGTTCCTTAGACACTCCCTCAGTCCCTCTCATAGTCAGCTGTACCTCTTTTAGTGTTGGTGTTCGAAAGTGAATTTTTATCTAGAGCCTTTCCCCAGCTACAGGAATGGTTGGGTAACATGTATTCTTCTATGCTGCATGCTCCAGAGAAGAAATGGAAATATGTTTATTGTTTCTCTCATTTATTTTGAATTTATTAAATATTTAGGGAGAGAAATTATTATGTATAAAAGTAGAGTCCCGGTGCACAAAATTCGTGCACTGGTGGGGGTTCCCTCAGCCTGGCCTGTGCCCTCTTGCATCCAGGAGCCCTCGGGGGATGTGCACGTCATAGCAACTGGTCGACCAGTCAACTGTCTGCCCCCTGGTGGTCAGTGCACATCATAGCAAGTGGTTGAGTGGCCTTAGCATATCATTAGCATATTATGCTTTGATTGGTTGAACACTACCGGACACTTAGCATATTAGGCTTTTATTACATAGGATATGATAGGTACTATGGGAGTAGTAGATACTAGGTTTGGAGTATTTTCTTGTATTCAGTAGAAATATAAGCACAACAGAAAGAAATATTTTCATATTATTTTTATAAACAGTTTTAAGAAGAATACAGTCTAAAAAGTGATTATTAGCCCTGTAATATGTTTGGTTGGCAGTGTTTGTAGAGGTAATTTAGTAGTACACTTTGGTAAGAATATATATTGCTTACAGTGATTTGAAGTCCTGTTTGGCCTCTTTGGAGGTAACACTTTTTAAACAATTAAATGTAGTCTCCAGTAGGACTGGAAAGTCAAGTTTGTTGTGGACTGATTCCATAGTCATTCAACTAATGCCGCAGATGCAGGTTGCCAGGCGCTCTTCTAGGTCTTGAGGTCAGCACCCATGAGATAATGTGCGGGATCATGATCACTCCTGCTCTGTGATGCTATGAAAGGGAACATGTGTTTAATGGAGTCTTGTGTTAAAGTTGATATGGAATTTTCAGGGATTGGGAAACTATGTGTGCTACTTAAAAGTTTTTGATATTATCCCTAACTTTTTTCTTACTTATTGTTTTTTGTTTGTTTGTTTGTTTTTGAAATTTATTTTTATTGATTTCAGAGAGGGAGAGAGAGAGATAGAACATTAATGATTAGAGAGAATCATTGATTGGCTGCCTCCTGCATAATCAGGTTTCGAGCCCGCAACCCGGGCATGTGCCTTTCACTGGAATCGAATCTGGGACCTTTCAGACTGCATGCTGATGCTCTATCCACTGAGCCAAACCAGCTAGGGCTTACTTATTGTTTTTAATATTCTCTTTATATGACTTCTAGTGTGAATGTTTTCCAAAACAGATTACTTTGTAGGAAAAGCCTATCTACTTTGAAATATTAGCTGCATGACAAACCATTTAACCCTTTCACACTGACAACTGGAGAGGATGAAGCAATGGCTGGCTGCTTCACTCCCTGTCATGCCTTGACTAGGACTACCTTTCCCAAAGGCTGTGTCTGTTTGCACTCACATCTCTGATGGTTGGGCATGCTGCTACTTTTAGTCCTATTGTCACTGGTGACTGTTTTTTGTCCTTGCCCTTTAGTGGTATTATCTTCTTCACTGATTACATATAATGGAGACCATTGGCAACTTTGATCTTTGACTAAAATTAGTGTTAGTTTATAAATGTGTTCATTTTTTCACTATTCTCCAAAAAGAATTTTGGGATTGTAGATGAAATGATGTATTATGTTGAAAGTTTTCCCAATGTAGATACAAGAGAAGGAATGGGTTTTTAAAATTTTTAAAAATTATTATTAAATTTATTGGACTGACATTGGTCAACATAAATATGTAGGTTTCAGGTGTGGGTTTCTATGTTATAAAATCTGAAGATTGCACCATGTGCCCACCACCCAAAGTCAAATCTCCTGTCACCATATTAGGAGGAACAGTTTAAATGACTGTTTTTGTCACTTGTTCATAAAATGAAAGCACAAAAACATCTCCCAGGTGCCCCTGTTTGATCTTTATTTAATAATATTCTAGGTTTCTTTTCCTGACTAAAATGCTCATTAATGTATTAAATTATAAAAGCACTTTTATTTAAATCTTAGCTCTGGGATATAATACCTCATGTTCTCTTTCTTGCTCTCTGTATGAGGTGAACCGAATCTTTCTGATGAATGCTTTTCTGGATGCCTGCAGAGCAGTCTTATATAGTGACATAGAGAATAAGTGCTGCTTTTTCTGCACAGTGAACATTTCTAGCAACTAATCTAAGTATCCAGAACCACTGCATATATTTTGGCATTGATTTAGCATTTTATGAAAATAGAGTGAAAATTACAGATGTTGAGTCTGTAGAACTAGAAGCTTGCAAGGGAGAATAGGCTGCTCTATTGAGTCATACGTTTCCTGTAAGTGAAGAAGAACGTGCCCTTGTTAAGATGTAGTAATTCATGGGAGCCATTTGTGGGGTTGAACTGGTTGAATAAGAACTCATCAGGACCCTGTGATTCTGTATTTCTGTAAGTTAGTTCTTGAGCTCTTCTTAAGTAAATTTCTCACATTTCACTAAAGTCAAACAAAATGGTTCACTTATTTCTGATAAGTGACTAGAGACAATCCTGTGCTCATTACGTAGTGTGAAATTTCTAAGCCTTTTGAGGCTAAAACTTATGAAGTGCAAACAAAATTTTAATCACTAATCAGGAGGAATAATGAAGTCAGAAAACTTTAATATCGACATCCTGCAGTTTAGAAAGATATGTGTACTAAGCTCTGCTAATTAGTTTTTAGGTTCTTTTCCTCCACTGTTTATATCAGAACTCCCTTCTTCCTAAAGTCAGAATTTGGTTACAGACTACTTCGGGAGAGCAGAGTTGTAGGTAAATTATGGTCAACCCTTTCCATCTCATGTCCCATAAATTAATTACCAAATGTGGCGGCGCATAGAAATAGGCATAAGTTTGATTCATTCACACTGGATGTGTTGGTTGTTGTCATTTTTTTATTTGATAGTCTCAGGGAGAAGAGTCAGTGCCCCTGAGTAAATAGTCAGGTATTGCATTTTGTAAAAATTCTTGCAGCACACCAATTGAAAGTCACTGACCTAGAGTGTGCAGAAGCATTGCCTGGAGGATGACGAAAGGCACCTCCGCCTCCTCCTAGTCTCCATGATTCACTCCATCTGGGTCAAGGTCCAAAACAAGCCTTTTTCATAGCCCAGGTCATTTTGATGCTGGTACCCAGGGATTATCGAGGTGCAGTAGAGCAGATAGTAGGTCCTAGAGCAGCAAGAAATCTTCAAGGTCACTTAATTGGACCTCTTATTTTGCAGACAAAGATGCTGAGTCTTATGGAGGTAAAAAGGGAAAATCATTGTCCACTGAGGAACCCAGGTGGTTAGTGCCAGACTGTAGGGTTCCTGCTGTGTCACAGCCTTTCACTGCTTCCCTTCAGATTTTCCAGCTAGCTGAATTTGAATATAGATCCATATTGCTAGGAATTAACTTAAATATAAATAATGAAGCCATTTTGTGGACAACCAATGAAAAGGAATGCAACAGCTTCAGACTTAAAAGTATTCTTATTCTAATGAACCAAATAAACTGATGATCAAAAATAGACCCAGAGTCATAAAAGCATGAACAGACTGTTGAACCTCAGAGGTAAGGACAGGGAGGGTGGGTGGGAAGAGATCAACAATGACCTTGTATGCATATATGCATAATCCATGGACACAGACAGTGCGATGGTGAGGGCCTGGGGGAGGAAGGGATAGGGGTGGGCTGGAAGGGGTTAATAAGGGAAAAAGCAGGACCTATGTACCAGTAATACTTTCAACAATAAAGATTTAAAAAAATATTCTTATTCTTGTTGAACCTATTCAACAAGCCAGTGCAGACTGGCTTCTGTCTCCAAAGCAACATTTATTTTTCTTTTTCCTCTTTAAGAGCAGAGTAAGAAAACTACTTCTGAAACCTCTTTCCTAGCTTGTGGATGGGGTGCTAAGGATGCCTGGCACTGTACTGTATTGTGGACTTGAAAATCCCTCTTGAGGGTATCAACAGAAGCAGTAATTAAGAAATCAATAGGAGAAGATGTCAGTCTTTCTCAAAGCCAATATTACAGTAGTACCCTCCTATCTCAACAAAACAACCATTAAAGAAAGTATCTTGATGCTAATTGTCAAATTAGAAAGCAAGAGCTACCTTGGATAAGTACCAGTTCAGCTTATCCTTCAGTGGGTAATCAAGAACTGATTGTAAAATGCATTATGATTCTCATAGAACTTCTCTTAATTAATAGCGAGCATTTTTATTTTGTTTTAAATGTGACTTACTCTTTATTTAAATGATTACTCTTTTTTTCCCAAGTTAATAAGAATAATTCTGTCAGGTGCTTTTCTTTGCCTTTGCAGTGTTCACTTTTATCCACATGATTTTAAGTCATTTTCATTTAAAAAATTCTGAGTGTTTTTCAGTGTTAAATTAGTATGTAAATCAATGTTTTTCAGTATGTAAAGTGGTCAGTTTTGAAATCCACTGCATAATTAAATGAGTTCATTTTTAAATCAAATTAATTTTCTGTACTTTTTATATGTAGATCAGTCCAAACATGGAAACAGTTCCACAGTTAAATGAGATTTTCTGTACTTTGATTTAAATTTAGGAGTTATACATGGGCTTCTGGTTTTACTCAATACATTTCTCTGCTTTTATGCAAGAAATGTTTAACTGTTAAATTATCAATTAAAATACTAGTTTTTATCTCTGTGACTTTTTTTTTAAATAAGATATAATAAGCAAGGTAATTTAAAGTTACCTAATGTAGTTTTAAATTACTGCATTAGGAAGGTGCTTTATGCACTTCATTAGCTTATGGAAAAATGGAAATGCTGCAATAATTGTAAATTACAATATGTAATACTTACTTAAACCTCTTTCTATACTAACCACTCAACAAATTGAAACACTTTAGCAACATTAAATCATTCATTGAATACATATGAGCAGAAACTTAATGTTATTCTTTAATTTTTTTCATTACAAGATTTCTTATAAAACAACCAATTTCTGAAAAATGTCATTGCTACTCCATTTTCTCTGCTTTCCAGCATTAGAATAAAAAAGCTATGTTAAAAAAATGAGAAAATCTAGGATGTTGTACTTGAGTTTTTTGTTGTCTCCATTCAAGAAGCATAAAATCTGCAGAGCATCCCTTTGAGCACGTGCTCCGTGGCGGCCCTTGGCACTCTGGGTCTCTTGCGATATGTGAATGTTTTTTGTCATCTCCAATTGTGTTATTCCTATGAGCTGGACGATTGGAACTGAACTGTCTGCCTGGCTGCAGGTCAGCTTTCATGGACAATTAGTGTCGTAACAGGACTCTGGTCATTGTTGTCTCCAGTGTTTACCATGAAGACCTTGTCTTCATGGAGAGCAGCTGTGTTCCTCTAGCTCTATCCTTTATGAAGCATTTCCTGTTCGCCTTTCCTTGGAGCGAACTGCTCCAAGAACTGCTCCTGTTCTGTGCCTGGCGTCGTTTCTTGTGAGAAGCCTGGAGCCCCTCAAATTTACTGGTTATATTTTCCCTTTAGCTCATCTTGTTTGCTGTGTCCTCTCTTGGTAGCTGTCAGGGGCCCACATTGGTGTTTTTTTTTTTTTTTTTTTTTTTTCCTGAGGAGAACGGAAGGTGCTGTCTTCTTCTGTTTGGCTCTGTGTCAGTATTCACAAGTCGCTTGTGTTTGATGCCAACTCAGGTGACTGGTTCCAGCCATCTGCAGAAGTCAACCAGTACATCTTCAAATCACTCCACTGATTGCCACTTGATTGCTTTTTTTACCCTCATTTCACCATGGAAACAAACACAGTTTCCCCTTAAATGCCACAATTATGCAGGTACTTGAGAAGATGGACCCTGCTTCCCAAGTGGCCCTCTAGGACTGTCAGGAGATACCTGGGAAACCTCTGCAATTATAATGTATTTCTGTTTTATTTGACTATTTTTTAGCTTTTTATTTTGGAATGTTATATCTATGCATGGTTAAGATTTTAAAGCACTATCTTCAATGTGATAGTTTTCTTCTCCACAGACATTTAATCTTTTATAGATGTTTTTAATTTACAAAGAGACTGCAATTCATAGATATTTTCAGATATTCATGAATGATATTTCCAGGCACCAGAAAATAAACTGAATGTTCTCACCTGGCATATGAATATGGTATTGTGCCTTTTTTTTTGATTTTTATGTTTACCATTTTATTTTTCAAGTACTTATCTTTTTTGGAGAGAAAAAAAGGACACAAAAACACACATTTGAGTCAGTGTAACACATGTGTATGTATTGATTTACCCTTGTAGTACTCCCCCCAAGCAACTTTTCTTTATTTAAAATCAGTAATTGCTTAATAGGCAGAGATTTCAGTTTATAAACAGCCCTGAATTGTATAGATTCAAGGTAAACATGACCTTGGGTGTCCCAATTTGACAGGTACAAGAGACTGGCATTTAGTTTGGCTGTTCATTTGAGTTCAGGAATCTTGGTGAAATTACTTATCTCTATTACTGTTTTGTTTTATGGATAACTTCTAAGATACTACAGTTTCAATTTCTTTCTATCATGGAATGATCCCTTTTTTCTCTCTCAAATTTTAATGTGAGTATTAAATATATTGTCCTTTATCTGTTGGCCAGGTCCAGCGATAGGACATCCTTTGATAGGAAATTAACATTTCTTTTTAGCAACCACAACTGGTTTCCCTTAGTCCTTTTTGTAAATTTAAAAATCAACCATATTTGGGAAAATACTATAGATTATTTTTAGTAACTTGGTTTTTCTGTGATGCAACAGCCTTTAATTTAAACTGGTATTTGCTTTAGATGCCCACACTGGAAACTCCAGGTTTAATGTTGTGCAACATGTATAGAATATTTTCTACAACCTATTCAATTTTTGTTCTGTGCCCACCAGCTAATGTAATTAAGGTGGGCCAGTGGGCCTCATTTTAGTTTAGTGAATACACTAGCTTAAAATGGCCATGTGCTAAAGCAAAAGATAATTCATTTCAGTTGTGGGAACTGTAAGCCATGACAAATGATTTTCCTTTACAAAATTCCCCATCTCTGAGACAGTATTAGTTTTTACTTTAATTACCGGCTGCCGTAATGTTTCCTATCCATAACTGTCGACAGAATAGACTGTTCCCGAGCAGAGGGTACGGCCTGTTTACTCAACCGTGGCGAAGAGTGCCCAAGTTCTCCCAAGTCTGAACTGCTGCACAGGAGAGTGTCCTTCATTTAAATATCTAAATATTAATGTTTCCTTGTGTGGCCAGAACACTTCAATGTCATTTTAAGGGTACACAACTTTACCTAGGAGTCTTTGTCCCTTACAGACTCCAGGGCCTTGTCTTGAAAATTCAAGGCACTTGGAGGGGATTCAACCTTGCAGCCATATTGGAAAGTTTCAGTGTTTTCATTTTCCCTTTTCCCCTATTTTAAAAACAGCAGAAAAGCTGTTGTCAAGGGTGGCTCTCTCAAAAATGGCTTAGTTGACATTAGCTGAAAATGAGCAGAACGACACTAACTACTAATTGATTACAGTAATTACCAGTCTTTGGCTAGTTTGTATTGGCAAACTCTGTGTACTCCTGGAATAAATGTGAACTTGCAAAATGCAAGGAAAAGGTCACTCTCATTTGCATGATAGGCTTCATTAGAATATACTAAGGACGAGACCCAGTGTTTTATGACTTCAGGTGATGAATAGCTACCATATTACTCTGTGAGATGAAAGCATGTTTCAGTCACCTTAATTTACATGCTTTTCTTTTAGTTCCATGAAAAATCTTTTAGGTTATGGTAATAGAAGAGCTTATTGTAGTTTGAACGGAATCATTTTATGTGTATGCTTTTTAAAATAGCCCAAATCTTTTAGGTAGATCTAATTTGAAGGATAATTTTAATGGTAAGATTAGAATAATGATAAAGCTTTTCTTAGATCTTCTAGTATTATAACTTTTGTCATTCATAATAGAAAATGGTTTTTTAGTGATTGTTAGAATAAAATATACGTGAACTCAGAGTTTGAATTTCAGATGTTAGCTTACAGTCTTTAGTATGCTGTAGACTTATTACCTGGTGAGCTTTATTGAATCCTAGAATACATTGATTTTCACTTTAAAATAATGCAATTTCATCACTTCATTAAATTTTTCCTTTTAACATTTATGCTTAATTAGTACTATTTCTGTACAGAGACTTTTGAAAATATAGTGTAGGTGCAGCTGTTATAGACTGCCTGGTGAAAACCAGGACACTGGAAGAATTTGTCAGTTGTTTTCATGGCATTTGTTCAGTGCAAAAGTTGTGGGGTTATGTAGAAATAAGAAAATAATCCTTTGCAACCTATCTAAATACATATTTTTAAAATCAAGAATTATATTTCCCATTATACAAACGTCCTCATTTATGGTCTCTGATCATATAGTGATGGCTTCTATTAGCTGTCATTATTCTTATATTCTCATTATGAGAGAAAAATACTCGTGGCTCCTAAAAGTATCTTTATGAGAAATATCAGCTCCTAATTAGCAGTGACTATAATCTGTTGGAACACAAGGTTTTAACACTTCCTAGTTATGTTGCTATTATAAAGTTTCTTCATCTTTGATAAGCAATTCCTGCTAGTAACACTCTGTAGGGGATGAAAAGATGGACAGGTTTTTTTCTTTTATCAAATGCGGTTTTGTAATAAAGTTGTACAATGAGCTTGCACAAGCTTTTTAAAATATCATTCCTGCCACTGAATAGGTCTGTAATTTATTTATTCAAGAATGTTGGAGGCATTTTTGATTTATTTGTTTTTAGAGAAGTTTTGTTAAGGGAGATAATGAGCAGAGCTGGTGTTAATCATTTACTGTGCAACTCCAAAGAATGAAAATTTTGCATATCTTTAGCATCGTTGGGGAAAATAAATTCACTCAATGCTAATGGTCTGTTGGTATGATTTTTAAAACTACTATCTTATTCAGGAGCTATGCTGTACACTCTTGTGTTTTGTTGAAAGCTAAACTAATCAATATATAATTATACATTTATATGTATATTTGTATTAAGCAATCATTATTATTTGTTATCTGTAAAGATGAAAAATTAATTTGTTGTTGGTAAGTGCCATAGGTAACTACCCTACTTTCTCATATATATCTTTAGGTATGTATTTCTAACAGAACTGCAGGTTTGTGTGCTTGAGTGTGCATGTGCATGCATATATGTGCATGTGTGTGTATGCATGCACACATTTTGGTGTATATTTTCAGAGAATCACAGACAAGTTTTTTGGATATTGGAATTGTTGAGTAATACTGTTTTTTAAATTCTTGGCGAATAGTACATATTATAGATTTAAAACAATCTTAGTAAAATTAATTATATAGACATTTATAATATTAATGCTACATGATAATCTTTTGATACATGTTGTTATACTTTAGAGCATTTAACTGCCTATTTAAAAAATATAAACTTATTTCAAAATCTCTGAATGTTTTAATTTGAATTTTATTGTAGCTTGTTGGATTTCTTTACAAATTAATTAAAATTATGAAGATATGAGTTATAATACAATATAAAATTGAAATATGATGATGAATTGAAAATCAGATGCTATGAGATGGTAACTGTCTTATCTGAGCTTGGTATCTTTTTTTTTCATGTTCACTATTCAATTAAGAAAGATAATTAGGGCATTGTTTTTCTTTTTATTTTCTAAATATGAGTAGAACAGTAGAAAATTTGTACTGTCTGATTGAACACTGGAGGATGAATACACCCATTTCAGGTGTTATAGAAATAACAAATTAGTTTAAGGAGATTAGAAAAGATATATGAACTTTTCTGAAGTAAAGTATTTGATGGTTTGAGTTAATTATCTCTTAGGTCACACTGTAAGGGCCCCCTTAATATTTGCATGGTGTTTTTACATGAGAATATTAATAAATTGCTTGAATCCTGAGACATTCATAAGTTACTTCATTCTGAGAGATCCATTGTTAGTAATTTTGGTATGTGGTATATGGTTCATGATACTTACTGCAGACCAAATCAAAATCATGTGAGACATTCAATTATATTAGTGGTTTTTAATATGATATTTTGTCCTGGCCTGGTATCAGAAAGACTTTTTTTTTTGCATTTCAGTGGGATTTAGAAAGTCGGACTTACTTATTGTTAAATGGAAAGCATTTTTATATCTCAGTGTTTGGAGATGCTTGCTTCTCATTTCTTTAGTGCCAAATGTTTTTTTCTTACCACAAAGTGTATGACTTCTCTGAGTAAAGTAATATTTCCTATGGCTGAAGTGTTGACCTCCCTAAAGCTGTGGTATACATCAGATTATTAGTTTGGTTATTAAAGTTTAGGATTATCTAGAAGGGAATATTTAGAACTTTTACTTTTTCATTACTACTGATGTCTCCTCCCACACCCTCTTGCCAGTGTGGGAAGCAGTAAGCAGGAGAGGGAACAGTGGAGGGACTGGATCATTAATTAAATTTGGAGGTTGGCTTCTCCTGGAGGCCTGGCAGCCACCAACTCTGCACTGAAGTGCATGTTGCTGTTGTCAACAACTGAGAAGAGGTGACTTCTGAAATAGGCGTTGTCCTTCCAGGAAATGTTCTAACAAGAGGACTCTGCTTTTTTAAAAGCCCATCTCCAGCTTCAGGTAGAGGGAGAGCATGCTGCTGTCAGCCCTTTCTGAGGTTGAGTCAGTGTATTCCGGGAAGGAAGAACATGGTTGTGAGGGTATTTACTGAACTTAGTTACCTCCAAAAATACACTCTGAAGGAGGACTGGTCTCTACTATAAAATTTTACAAAGTGGCCCAACTTGTTTTAATTTTCTAGGATAAAAAAAATTCATGCTTATTTTATTTTATTTATTTTTTTTAAATATTTTTATTGATTTTTTACAGAGAGGAAGGGAGAGGGATAGAGAGTTAGAAACATCAATGAGAGAGAAACATCGATCAGCTGCCTCTTGCACAACCCCCACTGGGGATGTGTCCGCAACCAAGGTACATGCCCCGGACTGGAATCGAACCTGGGACCCTTCAGTCTGCAGGCCGACGCTCTATCCACCGAGCCAAACCGGTCAGGGCCATGCTTATTTTAAAATAAAAATGAAAAAAAAGTAGAATGTGAAGGCTTTAAAAAAATACTTTTATGATATCCTGAGCATTGAATTAAAGGGAATTCTATACTTATAAATATATATATACCCAGGATGTTATTAAGGACTTTCGTGTGTGTGTGTGCACGCGCGCACGCGTGTGCATGCTTTACTTTGTTAATGATACTTTTTATAGAGCTTCAGTTCAGAATATGCCATATAAATATTCTGGGCAAAATACAGAATATGTTGTGTTAGTTTCTTGTGGCTGCTGTATCTGATTACCACTTATGTGGTGGTTTAGAACAACAGAAATTTATTTTCCCACAGTTTTGGAGACCACATCAGCATCACTATGCCCAGATCCAGGTGTCTGTAGGGCTGTGCATCCTCTGTGGCTGCTGAGAGTCATCAACTCTGGCCTACTTCCTCTAAACCAATGGTTCTCAACCTGTGGGTCATGACCCCTTTGGGGGTCGAATGACCCTTTCACAGGAGTCGCCTAAGACCTTCCTGCATATCAGATATTTACATTATGATTCATAACAGTAGCAAAATTACAGTTATGAAGTAGCAACGTAAATAATTTTATGGTTAGGGGTCACAACATGAGGAACTGTATTAGAAGGGCCAGAAGGTTGAGAACCACTGCTCTAAACCCTGAATCTTTGGTTCCTGCCTTCTGCCCTTGGGTTTGTCACATCTTTCTCTGCCTCTGTTTGAATGGACACTTGTGATTGCGACTAAGAATAAACCTGGTAATTCTTCCTGTCTTTAGATGCTTTACTTTGTAACATCTGCAAAGACCTCTTTTCATATTAGGTGACATTTACAGGTTCCCAGGATTAGGAACTGATATATTTGGGGGTGACCACTCTGTCCTGTATGATGTGTACATACACTTCCTCTAGGTCCTTCCCATCAGCTACTTCTCCCTTGCAGGTTCAGTCCAAACAACTAAGAAGACGCTGCACAAACCCTTGCCTCTCACATGCACTGGGAGTGTGGTGATTGGATCAAGTGCAGCGTCTTTTGTGCTTGTGTCCAGGTGCAGGGTTGGAGTTCAGAGGCAAGGGATGGTTATGAGGAGAAGGCCTTCTAGGAAATTAAACCAGGTGTCCCCTTGCATTGGTATATTGCCTCCTCTTCATTTGGCTCCTGGTGTTTCACCAAAGACAGATCTTGAAATTTCGCTGCTGGGAGGGGAGGAGTTACTAAAACAGAGTCTGGGGGTTCCCCTGGTAAGCTAGTCCCTCCCCCCACTAACAGTGCTGAAGTCTTAACCAAATGTGGTCTGATTTGGCTGTCATTCTCCAGTCAGCGCTACCTGTCTCTCATGGTCACCCATTGTACCTGGACAGCTTGGCAGGAACCTGTCCCTTCTCACTAGCAGTAGATGGCAGGCAGCTTCACCATAAAAGTTTGAGACCATCACTGGTCATGTGACAGAAAAGAGTGATTATTGCACATGAGGTGGTTTACGGAATTCGTTCACTGGATAATGTGAGAAATTATAGATAGTAAATCAATTGAGGAAATGATAGTAGGATCAATCATTAAAACTTCTATAATGAGATTTGGAAAATTTTATTACATACACACTGCTTTCCATAGTGGTTGTACCAGTCTACATTCCCACCAGCAGTGAATGAGGGTTTCCTTTTTTCCACAACCTCTCCAACACTTGTTGTTGCTTGTCTTGTTGATAATGGCCACTCTAACCTGTGTAAGGTGGTATCTCATTGTAGTTTTAATTTGCATTTCCCTGATTGCCAGTGAGGCATGTTTCCTTTCGGTCTAGGTGTTGATCTAGTTTGGGTCCAGGAGAACTGTTCCGGCCCAGAGCAGTCCTTCCGCACCCTTGGTCTGAGGAGTTTCATTCATTTGCATGTGGCTTTCCAGTTTTTCCAGCACCATTTATTGAAGAGACTATCTTTACTCCAATGTGCATTACTGGTTCCTTTGTTGAAAATTACCTGTCCATGTATGTGTGGTTTTATAGCTGAGCTCTGTATTCTGTTGCATTGATCTGTGTATCTGTTTCTCTGCCAATACCATGCTGTTTTGATTATCGCAGCTCTGTAGTATATTTTGAAGTTGGGTAGCGTGATACCTCCAGCCTTGTTCTTTTTTTTTTTTTTCTTCCAGGATTGCTTTGGCTATTCTGAGTCTTTTATCATTCCATACAAATCTGATGATTTCTCGTTCTATTTCTTTAAAAAATGACATTGGGATTTTGATGAGGATTGCATTAAATCTGTATATTGCTTTGGGTAAAATGGCCATTTCGACTATGTTGATTCTTTCAATCCATGAACACGGGATATTTTTCCATTTTGTCGTGTCTTTTTCAGTCTCTTTTAATAATGTTTTATAATTTTCAGTATATAGGTCTTTCACATTCTTTAAGTTTATTCCTAGGTATTTTATTCTTTTGGTTGCAATTGCAAAATGAATTGTTTTCTCCATTTCTTTTTCTGAAATTTTGTTGTTGGTATTCAGGAAGGCAATGGATTTTTATACAATAATTTTGTATCCTGTAACTTGACTGTATTTGTTTATTGTTTCCAGTAGTTTTTTGGTAGAGTCTTTAGGGTTTTCTATATACAGCATCATGTCATCTGCAATAAGTGACAGTTTGACTTCTTCCTTCCCTATTGGAATGCCTTTTATTTCTTTCTCTTGCCTTATTGCTCTTATACATGTATGTAAATGTATGTGTGTATAAAATGTATATGAATATATAAATGTATATGTATACACACATATGTGTGTATATACTCTTATACACACAAGTAACCATACATATGCACATGAATAATTTGAATAGTCTTATATTTACTTCTAAATAAGCCTAAAACAGCCTTTGGGATTTAATTAAAGTGACTATTTTATCTTACCCAGATGGGGATGTAATGAAAGACAGCTATGACCTAAATGATGTATACTATAACCTCTGAAAGAGTCTTGCTAATAAAAGGATGGTAGTCTATGTCAAATCTAAAGTCCAAGAAGAAAGATTTTAAAAACCTTTATGGGGCAATGTGAGGAAGAGAGCCCTCATTTTGGATAGCTCTGTTTCTACGAGGAAGCTAGCTCTTTATTCTGCACGATCATGAATCAGCCTTTTAATTACAGTTGACTTCCATGTGGATTTAGAGGATGCTGATCAATCAGCATAAGCATCTGGTTTATTTAGTATCATTTTACAATTTTTATCAAAATATAATAATATCCTGCTATAGTCATGTGTATATGGTTTTTGTTGTTTTTAATTTTGGTTATCTTTAGTCATTTGGTCAAATCTAAACACACTGTGAAGTGACATTTTTGGGACCCCAGAGTTAAAGACAAGTTCTTAGACTTGTAATTTTTTTGGCATTATCTTTAAATTCAATAATTTCTATCTGATTTTTTTATCTGAAATATGTTGTATTTATTTGTCATGACTGATCTGTACATTTCAAGTGATAGCAATTTTCCTTGGTTGTCAAACATACACAACTAAGTCTTGCTAACAATGAAGGCTTCCCCCTGACATGACAAGAACCTCTTCCCTGTCTATAATAGAAGCTGTAAACCCAGTGAGTTATCTGCAAACTGTCATTTGCTCTGAATAAACTGCCCAGCTGGATTTTACCTTTATTTCCTAGTATAACATGGGAGATAAAACCTGGGGAGAGGGAGAATTTACAGATGAGGAGCAGTGCAGTTCTTGCCTCACTTTGCAAAGGGGAAAACTGCATTAGTAAGTAAAAGAATTCCTGAAGTTCTTCCTCATTGTAATTACATGGTTTGCAGTTCTTCATGTGGTCATATCTGTCGCTCACAAACCAAGTAGGGTGAGCAAAGCTTTTCTTCACTTTTTTTTGTATAGAGAAAAAAGGTGGAAGATTTAAAGAGCAGTAAGAATATTGACAGAGAACATGGCTATAATGAAGGAACAACTGTTGCATAGGCAGTCCTCTTACTGTAATATTTCAGAGGACAAACTTTTTTACATGTAAAAGAGAATTCACAATGTGCAGAACTGTGAAATACTTGTCTTTTGTAAATACACAGTGAAAAATAACTTAAAGCGAGATGAGACCAGTTATCTTAATTAGGTTGAGACACACGAAATTGCTGACTTTGACTGCCTTTTTTCTATGAAGTTTGTTATTTTATTTAGTTCAACCTAATATTTTTCAGAGATAACCTGAATCATGCTTTGTTGTATTTTGAATGTTTACTGATATAGCATTCAACTCTACTCTGCTGTTTTATTTAAAGTGAAATAAAACATGAAAATTAGCATTCTTCATAGACTCCTATATTATTTTGGAAGCAGTGATAGGGTGTTTAAGTGTTTTTCATCTTCAGTTTCTTCCTTGTAGAATGTAGCCACAATAGCTCACAGTATCTGTCCTCACAGATTATTCTACTAAAGTAAAGGAGTCACTTCATTGCTGTTGTCTTAGTGTCTTGTCTGGTTAGCCTCCGTTTCTGTCTTGTAAGTGCTGTGGTTTGGGGTTAAAACAGTGTGGTTACACTATACATATTATGTCTGCAATTTTGTCAGTGAATGACTTTAAAATAATACTAGACATTGAATCCAGTTAACAACCTTACTTTAATTGTTCAGAAAATAGGCAAGGACACCATTAAGTAAGGAAATAGGTGGATAAACAGAAGAGGATAGAAGAATCAAGAGACACTCTAGTTAGGTAGGACTCGGTGACCAGATGGTGTGAGTGTGAGCTGGAGTGGTGAAGGTTGACTTAGATTTGCACCTTGGATGACTGGGTAGAAAGTAGTGTTCTGTTAACCAAGATAGAGAACATTGGAGAAGCAGCAAGTTATAGCCATCAGGGATTGTACTGTGGGAGTCAAAGTGACACACTTAACTTTAGTTGTGCTGAATTTGAAATGGCCATAGATTATTCAGGTGCAGATATGCAGTGGGCAGTTGGACCTGAGTTTGAGCTTGATAGAGAGATTCAGGCCTCAAATAGGCATGTCTTCTTTGTATGCATATACAAGTAACAGTATACTTAAGAATTGTCCTCATATCGTTGCTGAAACTATGGAAGTGGGTGATATGATCAGACAGAAGAATCATATGTAAAAAATGGTGAATCAATTTTCTTCTCTCTTTGAGACTCAGCCAGAAGGGGTGTGAGTATGGTTGGACAGGATTTATCCTGTCATGAATGTGTGTGTGTGTGTGTGTGTGTGTGTGTGTGTGTGTGTAGATGTCCCAATTCTTGTGTAATGTGTGGTTCTTTAGTTAGATGTAGGATAATATGATGATAATATGAAGCTTTCATATTTATGAAATAAGAGATTCTCTGTGAGTTTTTAAATTATTAAGTCAGACAAGGAACAGTGAAGAGTTTATTTGAAATGTATAACACTCCCTTGTAGGATAGGTGGTGATAAAATCCTCATGAATCGTCACTGTTTTAAAATCTGCGAGGTTCCCTAATTGGTGTTCATACAGGTATTTTTAATGGAAATAATGTCTTGCAATCTAAAATGTTGTGAAAGAAGTTTTACTAAACTACATCTGCCTTTATCTGGAACATTTTGTTTTCGTAGCTGTTTATAGTATATTTCTTAGATGTGACCTTTTCCCCTAAAAGAGTAGGTATATTATAATTTTCTACCTTTTTTTTTTGCTTTTAAAACAAGTGTTTTTTCATGTTTTAACATTTTTGAAATTGTAATGCATTTAAAGTTAATTGGCATTAATTTGGTGGTGTTTTCTTATCCTTTGGGAAAGATGACATTAAATCAATTGTGTATCAAAATCTAAACTTGGAATCAGATTCCAGTAAATATTGTACATTAAATTATTAGGATGCAATATACAAGGATTTGCTGTTGTCACATGGCCCTTTGATTCATCAATTTCAGTTTGGCTTCCCAGTTATTTTATGTTGGAGGTTAGTGTTTAACCTCTGCCTGAAAACATCGGTTTTCCTGACTTTCAGGCAATAGGTCAGCACTGAGAATTTATTAATGAACTCATTATTCCTGCAGAAATCTTCTTTTTATCTGTCACCCACTTAGGGAAATGATCTCAGTTATAATCTGATTCCCTCCCTAGGGTTTTAGACAATTTTATTCATTTTTTGTACTTTCAGCCCTCACATTATGAAGTGGGCCATACTGAATGTGGGAATGAAAGTGGTGAGGGGTGATGACCTCTGACCTGATCCATAGCCCAGAGTCAGCCTTTATTTGTGATAGTCCAAGATTTCTTGGACTTTATGGATCTTTGCCTCCATAATCAATACAGTGAATTTTGTAGCTCATTTGAAAGCTTTACTTGCCTATATTTATTATATTTTTTAGAATATTAAATTGAGACATTATAGAATATTTGAAAATTAAAGGAAATCCTAAATAATAATTATAGTGTATTGTACAGTGACAAACATGTTGAATTTTTAGTTGTGTATATACATTTATTTATTAATTAAATTGTCTGTTTCTCCTACATTTATATGAAATTGACACAATTATTCTTTCCAGTTCTTGAGTTTTTCAGTTTAGTTCTCTTTAACTAAAACATGGCATATTGATATATTCTTTATGGCAGACTTTTAACATTATTTTTCATTTTTTATCTTAACGATAGGTCTAAATCAAGGTCCTGCTAACTAAATCAGTCCATCATGAGAATATTGGTTTTAGTGTGGCCAGTTTTTAAGAAATATCAATGCATGTACATTTTTCTGATTGTATTACACAACGGAAAACCAATATGGTGTTTTTTTCATAGAAATATAGCAATAAGAATTGCCATAACTATTTGTAGAAGTACGGATGCCTATCTTAGGGGATTTGTGGGCAGTGTGACTTCTAATTTAAGAATGTATATTGAACTTATAGGTGTTGATTGGTTGATTGGAAAATGTTGATTTTCTTACCATAGAGTATGAAATGAATAGCAAGGATTACTTTCTCTTGTGATAATTCTAATTTTCCTTTATATCTATTCCTTTAAAAATTTAAGTATAGTTAGCAAGCAATATTGTATTAGTTTCATTTGTACAACATAATGATTTGACATTTATATGCTTTATGAAGTGATCATTACACCAAGTCTAGTAACCATTCGTCACTATGCAAAGTTATCACAGTATTATTGACAATATTCCCTCACCTTTTCACCCATCTCCTCACCCACTTCCCTTCTGGCAACCATCAGTTTGATCTACATATATATTTGTAGGTAGAATTTTGAAATAAATTAAATAGATATTTATTGGCTGCTAACATTGGAGAATTTGTCAAAAATTCACCATCTGGAGTGCTATTGAATAAATCCATAAATGTCGTGGTTTTCAGCTTTATAATAGCTGTTAGGCATTAGCAAATTAAAATGTTACTTGATGATTTTTCAATATTTAAAAAATATTAGTGTGTATGTATATGGGAAATACATCGAAATATTTTAACACTGCAAAGAGTTTCTTAGGTTAAACTTTTATCAGGCATAAGTCAATGTGTATAAATACAATTATATTCAGTAATTTTCACACAGTAATGTATAAGGGTTGGTCATTTTTAAAATATGTTGCTAAAAGTTTTAAATTATCTCCAATCTCCCCCCCCCCACCCCCCCCACTGCTCAC
>NW_006289416.1:9112235-9130388 GCF_000327345.1 Myotis davidii | reverse complement strand
TCACTTTGATGGTTTCTATATGTTTGGTCAGTAATGATCAGAAACAGGTCGAAAGGCTTTTTGTATTCATTACATTATTATTTGAACAACCTTCCTGCCATCAAAATTACAAGGGCAGATTTAGTTTAAAATCCACTGATGTGTCAGTACTGCATCTTCTAAAATTAAGAGACATCACAAACACCTCATGAAATTTTACTTTAAAGTAGTTATTAATACAAATATTTTGATTCTGCATATTTTTATCCCTTTTCACTTTAATAGCTAAAGGAAAAAAATTCTTTCTATGTCTTTCAATCTTTATAGAAAATGAAAAGAATTTTAATTTTATGGCAGTAATCATAAACAGTACATTAGGTTTTCTATAATAACATGTACCTTTAAAATGCTTCATTATGGGAGCATCGTATGATCTTCACATCGCAATGAGGGAGGAAGAACGTTATTAAGCATGGGAATTTCATGGCATTTTTACCTGTTGTGGGCCCCATAGTGCAAAAGTACAGTACAGTCACTTGTGCCCTAGCTGACAGACAACCTAGTGTCACTGTGCATTATCACCTCACAGAACTGGAAGTACGCCCTGAAGCCAGCCTGCGTCTTGCAGTCCTAGATGAGGTCTTCATGGGTGCTGACCATAAAAAGTTCATCAAAGTAATGAGGCGAGGAGAGAGCTTGGTGCTCATGGGCAGAGCTCAGCACCAAGGAGTGTGAACTGGCTCCAGCTGTGACAATAAAACAGCAGGTGGCCGCTGTCATTAGGGTGGCAGATGAGGCAGGGGACTAACATGCAGCCCACAGAACTCTCATTAGTTAGCCATCGTCACTGTACCATGCAAAATAGCTTCCATCTCAGTCGATTTTAGTTTGCAAAATATTACACATAGCTGTAAGAATATTCGAGCTCTGCATACATGTCTTCTCTCTCCCCCTGTCTCTCTGGTCTGCTCTGCTCTTCCCTCCCCTCCCCTTCCTTTACTTCAGCTCACCTTCTTCACTTCCCCTCACCTTTGTACCAGGAAACATTGCTTTAACAGCTCAGGTTGAAGAGAGCCTGTATAAGTCTAGTAATCTATTTGAATTTTTATAACAATGATCCATTTTTGCCCAAGTGCTGCACTTATTACTTAGTATTAGGGGCTTTGTACTCTGTAAATGAGAGTCCTTCCTCTTGTATTTCGTATTGAACCTGCAGTGAAAGGATGAGAAGAAATAGCAGAGATATCTGGGAAGCTCTCATGGTTTTACTGTTTAAAGTGCTCTCCTGCAAATTTCAGAGGTTTTTTTTTTGTTTTGTTTTTTTTTTAATAATTTCAGTTTTGAGGTAAAGCATAGTGTTGTTTTAATAATAACTGGGCCCGTGAATATTTTAGCATGCTGTTATGGTTGACAGCGTAATAGTCCCACGTCTTAATATCTTATTTGGGGAGTAAAACTCCAAATAATATAAACCACTTTTTTCTCTAATAATGTAAGGACAGGAAATTAAGTAAGTATGAGAATAAGAAACTGCAGTAACAAAGCATCTTATTGTCCATAAAAATTATAGAAGTATGAGGTTCTGTCACCTTTTTTTTTGCAGTTTTCTAAAGCAAAAACATAGTCCAGAATTTATCAAGCAAAATAAAATATTGTTAATATATAATCAGCTCTACTTATGCTTATTGAGGAAAAAATACAACACATTTTTGAGGATTGCATTGTAGTTTTGGAGACTGTCTATTACTTTTATATTTATTAATTGGAAGAGCTTTTTGTTAATATCACACATATTTTTTTTTTAAATCTAGGAGTAATTTTTATATTTAGTATGTTTGGTGTTGACATTACCCCAGACTGGTCATCGGGGGCTTGTTTGTGTTGTCTTCTGTGTACTTTTGATATGTCTCTGTCATTCTTTTAGTATTTTTAAATTTCTGGCATGCTAAGTTATCCCAGGCTTGGGATCAGCCTTTTTTTTTTTTCCCATCCCCCTCCCCCCCAAGAGTGCTAGATTCTTCTAATGGACAATTGTATTTATTAAACTAAGATCTGGGTGCTAGATGAGTTCCCTGGTTTTGGAATTCCTTTTTGGTGATCAGATTTGTTTCTCACAGATTGGTTACTATTTTCATTTTTTCTCTGTCATTATTAAAAGTAAAAATAAACACATTGAATACTATTTAAATTCCATCCCATTGTTTGTCAGGTCCCCTATAATTTGTCCACGACACACCTTTCTAGTCTCACTGTGCCCACATTGATTCTGCAGCCTAGACACAGAATCAAGGGGGTTTGCCTTTTCTCATAATTTCCTCTGTCATAAATCTCTCCTCATGGAAAAATCTGTTTTTTTTCTTAAATTTTATTCCTTCACTTTAGAGGAGGAGTAAAACTTATTTGCTTTATCATTTTATAATATTTTTGACCTACCCAAATACAGGACACACATGGTATCCTAATTAATTGTACCTCTCCATTTATAGACATGTAGTGTGCGAACTTTAGAATGAGTACCTAAGTAAGTGGTATAAATGTTCTTTTAAAAATATTTTTTAAACAAAAATATTTTTTAAAATATGTTTTTATTGATTTGAGGGAGAGATGAAGGGAGAGAAATAAAGAGATAGAAACATCAATTGGCTGCTTCCTGCATGTCCCCAGTTTGGATCGAGCTTGCAACCCAGGCATGTGCCCTGACCAGGAATCGAACCAGCAACCTCTTGGTTCATGGGTCAGTGCCCAACCATTGAGCCATACCAGTTGGGTTGTAAATGTTCTTTTTGAGCAGAGTTCTGTACTATTCAGCCTTGTCCCTCTACATAATCTGCCTTCTGTCTGTACAGATTTGCTTGTTCTGTACATTTCATATGGTGCATATGTGATCATAGAATATGTGGCCTTTGGTGGCTGGCTTCCTTCATGTGGTGTGTTTTCATGATTCATCTGTGTTATGTATCAGTAGTTCCTTCCTTCATATAGTCGAAGAATACTGTATTGTCTGAATACAGCACATTTTCTTTATGCATATTTTATGGGCATATGGATTATTTCCATGTGGGGACAATTATGCGTAATGCTGCTACAACAGTTAGTTGTACACAATTTTTTGTGGACATAATGTTTTTAATGCTCTTGAATATATATCCAGGAGTAGAATTGCTGGGTCATGTATTCACTGTATATGTATTCTGTTTCAATTCACGAACATAGGATGTCTTTTTATTTAAGATTTTCGTTTATTTTTTGATGTTCTTTAGGTTTCATTGTATGTCTTGAACTTTTTTGTTAAAATTATTCCTAAGCATTTACAATGTTTTCATAATTTTATTTTTGATTCTTTCTTGTTAGTGCACAGAAATACCATTTATTTTGTTGCATGTTGATTTTTTTTATCCTGGTACATTGCTGGACTTTTTATTGGTTCTGGTAATTTTTGTGTGTGGATTCTTCAGGATATTCTATGTACAAGATCATGTCATCTGTTTATAGAATTATTTAAACTTCTTCCTTTCCAATCTGGATTACTTTTTGTCTCTTTTCCCTTCCCAACTTCTCAATCTTTGTACAATGTTGAATAGAATTGTTAAGAGCATAAATCATTGCCTCATTCTGATCTTAGAGTGATGGCATTCATTTTTTCACCATTAGGTAGAATATTAACTGTGATTTTTTTTTTGGTAGGTGCCTTTAGTTGGTTCCTTTCAATACAAAATTTGCCAAGTGTCTTTCTTTTTCATGAAGGAATGTTGAATATTGTTAAATGCTTTTTCTGCATCTGAGATGAGCATGTGGTTTTGTCTATTAATAGGATTGATTATATTCATTGATTTTTTTATGTTAAAGTTGCATTCTTAGAATAAATTCCACTTGGTAAACATATTTAAACCTTCTCACATGTTACTGGTTTCAGGTTTTTGTTTATTTTTGTATTTTGTTGACAAGTAAGGCACTTATGTTCATAAGGATAATGTCTTCATCTTGTTTTTGTATCAAAGTAATACAGCCCTAATAGATTTAATTGGGAAATGTTTACTCCTTTTCTGTTTTTTGGAGGAATTGTTAGGGATTGGTTTTAATTTTCAATAGAATTCACCAGTAAGCCATTTGAACCTAGGCTTTTTTTTTAAATCCTCACCCAAGGATATGTTCTTTTATTTTATTGATTTCTAGAGAGACAGGAAGAGAGAGAGAGAGAGAGAGAGAGAGAGAGAGAGAGAGAGAGAGAGAGAGAGAGGAGAGAGAGAGAGAGAGACGTATTGATTTTCTTCCATAACTGCTCTGACTGGGGATCAAACTCTCAACCTTTTGGTGTACAGGATGACGCTCGAACCAACATAGCAACTTGGCCAGAGCCAGGGCTTTTGGAGTTTGACATTTTTTGATAAGTAGTTTAGTTTTCTTACTTGTATGGGTCTATTCAAATTATTTCATTTCAGTCAGTGCCACTTACTTGTTTTTTCTAGGAATTTGTTTCATCTAGTTTATCTCATTTATTTGGACACAATTGTTTGTAGTATTTTAATCTCTTTTATTTCTGTCACCTCAGAAATAATTTCCCCTATTTTATTGTAATTTAATAATTTTAATCTTTTTTTCTTAATTGTTATAGCTAACAGTTTCTTTTGATGATCTCTTCAAAGAGCCAATTTTTGATTTTGGCTATTTTTCCTTTTTTTTAAGTTATAGATATCTTATGTACAATTGGGGAAAAGTATCTGGTTTATGCACACAAACTAACAGTTGCGTTCTGTTATTCTAGAACTCTAACGTTTCACAAGTCAAAAAACCATAAAGGCAATGAAGAAGTAATCAGCATGGTTCTTTGTCCTATAGTATTTATATGATGTCTGAAATAGTAATGTTTTCTAATTGAATTTTTCAAGGATATACCTTGTGAAATTCGCTTCATTTTAAATGTTATCTTTAATCTAACTTAAAGGAAAAAGGATTTATTGAAATAATATTTGCATACAGAAATCTGTATACATTTAAAATGTACAATTTAGTGAATTTTGAAACATATATACGTGTGTGTGTGTGTATGTTTCCATGAAATTAATACCCTAAAGAGGATAACATATCTATTACTGCCACAAGTTCCATGTTTTCCTTTGTAATACTTAATTCCTGCCCTTTCCTCCCATCTCATAGCAACTTAGCTTGCATTTCCTAGAATTCTCTTTTTGACCATTTGATATATCTATGGTAGGTGTTTTAATGTCCTTGTCTGATAATTTTTTACATCTTGTCTGTTCTGGTTGGTTTTAGGTGATTAATTATTCTCCTTTTTGTGGGTCATATTTTCTTCCTTCTCGGCCTGACTGGTAATTTTTCATTTTATTTTATACATTGTGAGTTTTACTTTGTTGCTAGTGTTTATTTTGTATTTCAATAAATATTCTTGAGCTTTGTTATGGGATGCAGTTAATTTACTTGAAAATAGTTTGACAATTTGTGCTTCACTTTTGAGCAGATTCTGACCAGCACTCAGTCTGTGGCTAATTATTCTCTACTACTGAGGCTGAGCTTCCTGGGAGACTCTGGAGCCCTTGGGTTCTCCAGGCCGGCCCTGTGAATATACTGCTGAGGACCATGCTCTCTCTTCTGTGTATGTTCACTCCACCACTGTGTGGTTTCTTCCCCCACAAACCTCCATCAGTAATTAGCTGAATACTCCATGCACTCTCTCTGCAGACCTTGAATTCTCTCTCTGCGTGTGTAGTTCTCTCCTCTCTGTGACTCTGTCCTGTGATGTCCAGCTGACTGGGCTTCGTGCAGTCTCAATTTTCAAAAAAATTATTTAGTGATTTGACACACACACACACACCGATTTGCTATTCACTTACTTATGCATTCCTTAGTTGTGTCTTGTATGTACCTTGAGCAGGGATCAAACTCACAACCTTGGCATATCAGGACAACACTCCAACCAACTGAGCCACCCAGCCAGGGCCCATGCAGCCTCAACTCAGTGAGTCTGCTCATCCCTACCTCATTCCACTGTCTGACAACATTCTTTCTGAAATCACTTTCTTTGCCTTATGTGTATGTCTTAAAAATTATTTCATATGTGGTGTTGATTTTTTGTTGTTTCTGGTGGAAATGCGTAAATCTCTGTCACTCCATTTTGTAATTCTGAATCAATAAGGCATTTATACCCACTGTGATATATCCGTGTTTGTGTTTATGTGTGATGTAAACAAAGTTAAGGAATTTATTACAGGGATTTTGTGTTATACAACTGCAAGCTTTTCAACCAGTCTCTGTGAGATGTTGTTGCGTTTGATGTTGGAATTAAAATTCATAAGGCAGGCAGCAGAGAAGGGAGGAAGTGGGGACATGGGGAGAACCGGGGGAGATGGCGCTTACAGCATGAGCTGGAGCCCTGAGGACAGAGAACTCCCTGAATGTTGTGTCCAACGTTGATGGGGGCATTTCTTCAGCAGCTGCTTGGTCTCTTCCTCAGTTACTTAAACTTAATCAATTGGTCTAGAGTCAGAGAAGTTGGTGGAGGCCCCAGTTTGTAGAGAGTAGTGTTTGTTGTTGTCACATGACAATTAGGTGGTCCAGGTGATAAATGATAATGCGTATGAACCATTGCCCCACTTCTCTGCTCTCGGATGTTCCACCAGAATTACTCACGTGGCTTTCCCTAACTGGATCCATGCATACTGGGAACAGAATTCTGGGGAACATAGTTTGGAGTCATATTATAGACTCCGTACCCCTTGCCCTCTTTGCACCTGTACATGTTGTTTTAATCTGCGTTTAATCTCTAATAACAACCGAAAAGATATTCTGCTTCTGCTTAACGTGATGCATCACCCAATAGATAACGAGCAACATGCTGTCCCATTCCCCAGAGAGAGAGTTGTATGAGCCACTTTTTGGCTGAGGGGCGAAAGGGTTATTTAGTCTAATCCATATCCACTCTTTGCCAGTAAAAACTTAATGAGTTATAAAGGTAACATTGTTAGCACATCTTATTTTAAATGATGAGGGGATTAAAAAGGAAAGAAATAATCCTGACTTTATTATTATTTTAAGATTCCTGAGTATTTTTATTTCAGTTAGTTTACTTAGTTTATTTTATTATAAATTGTTATAGGAAAGGAATTCAGCCAGAACTCTTATTAATTGACACTTCTGCCTTTTCCACTGCAGCTGTAATTGATGATGATGGCTATGTTCCCGAAGCACTGCATGGTTTTGATATGCCTGCTGAATCATTAAATAAAGATTAAATTCTGTTCTATAAAATTTTATTAAATGCATTCTGTTGTGTTCTAATTTTTTACATAATTATCATCTAAGTTAAGACCCTTATCTTAACTCTGTGTAAACCTTGATACAAGATACAGATTGTCCCTTATCTGCACGTATCTCATAATGGTACGTGTGTGCCAAATGAGTTCTAAAGGAGATGGTAGCGTTTTGAAATCTCCATTTTTTTGCTTTTATTTGTAAATAGCTCAATAAATGTTAGTTAAACATAATGATTGTGCATGGCCAGTTTCAATTCCTTTTCACATAAATTGCAACTTGAATATTCTTATTTACCAAATAATATTTTTAAAGTAATAAGTTCTTGTCTTCTCTCACTGAAATTGCTATTAAATCCAAAGTGCCTTTACTAGGTTTTGGAGATACTGCTGTTGGACAGCTCGGCACCCCCCCCACCCCGTCAGTTCTCCAATAAGAATCACCAAAGAACATTTCTCACTGAATATTAGATCCTGCTTGCAGCTGAACCAACCATCTACTAGTTCCTGTGGCTCAGCCACCTCCAGTTCCTTCTCAGACAGGGCTGGTCATTCCCCACTAACAGCCCTGATTTTCACTATTGTCCATTTACTTAAAATATCACAGATGAAATTTGAAGACAAATTACATGTAAAAGTAGAAATCCCTTTTTTGGTGGATTTATTGATTGGAGTTTTATTTCTTGACATAAACACCCTTGTGTATTTTAGCTCCTGCACATTTAATCAATAAAGACAATACCAGGATTATATGCTTGGATAGGTAGAGACTCTTAATTTTTTAATAGCAATCATTTATGGAGACTTACAGCATTTCATGCAATATTAGGTACTTTACTAGAAGCTTCTATATATACTATATATAGATATGTTTTTCTTTAACCACAGATCTCGGTTTTCACTTTACCTCAGTTCCACATTACCTTGGTTTTCTTATTTGGAAATTAAGGCTGGTAGTACCATATAACTGATAATTCCCAGTAAACATTTATCACCCTCTCACTAGGATGGTAAATTTCAGAGGTATTGAATTTTTCCTCCTTGCCTAGCCCAGTGAGGAAGTTTTCTTTTTGCTCGAGAATGAGTGCGACTCAGAGTCCTGTGAGCCAACGTGGGGTTTGGGCTAGGGCTGTGGCCTCTTCCTCCTGCTTTGGGGCGGGATCCGAATCTTTAGCATCCCTGTACAATCAGTTGTCAGTTCCTGAGCCACACTTCCTGGCATGTTATCTTCACAACCACCCCCGGCGGGTACGGTGTTCTCATCCAGTCATCAAGGCCAGACACAGACCAGGATCACTATGTTCTGGCTGTGCTTCGCGCCTTTTCCCTGGGGGCTGTGTGTATTTCATTTCTGTGGACCATATCATCACTTTCCATTCCCAGGATGAGAGCTAACAATAACAGAAGGTCCCACCATGTTGTGCCACCTTCAGAATAGTTGAGGTAGCTCTAGGTAAAGGATTCTGTATTGAGCTCTGTGGCTTGTGAGCATTGTCTTCCCTCCCTCCCCTCCCTCCCTTCCTCCCTCCCTCCCCCTCTCCCTCCCTCCCTTCCAAAAGGATAATTTTCCTGAACATGTCTGACAACACCATCTGTTTCTGATCCCTCTTCTAGATCTCATATCATTGGTTATAGCCATTCTCATTCAATAGGTTTTTTTTTTTTAAAATCACTAGTATAATTGTTTACTAAGTTCATTTGTTTTTTCCTCGCAATTTAGGTATCAGCAATTTCATTTTTGTCTTACGTGTGATTGTTATTAATTGAACCAGGGTTTCATCACTATTACCAGAAAAGCATAGCTCAGACCCCGGTTTTATTTACTCTCAATTTTAGCATTCCTTTAGTATATGGCTACTTGTCTTGTTTCTCAAGGTTGGAAATAAAATACACTTACACCCATCACTGATTTCCTTATTTATTTTGGCAAATGACTTTATAATTAAGAAAGGAAAGAAAGAAAGAAAGAAAGAAAGAAAGAAAGAAAGAAAGAAAGAAAGAAAGAAAGACAGCAGACATCTGAAATAAGACCAAATATCTGAATTAGAGTTGATAAGACAGAGACAAGCAGAGTGACTAAGTGGTCAGGTCTGGATCTCCAGCAAAGTTCTGGTTAGGATCTCCAGCCAGGTTCTGTGTCCATGTTCTCTTGCTAGGTTCTCCAGCCAGGTTCTGTCCAGGTTCTCCAGCCAGGTTCAGTCATCAGGTTCTAGTCAGGTTCTCTTGCCATGTTCTATCGGGAGTAAAAATTATGTAGCTTAAGCATGATTGTTCTTAGTTAAAGTGATTAACTACCCGCCTGGCACTTAGTTAAGGGGTTTTATCCCCTCCATAACTTCAGGGGAAAATCCCTACCTGGGGAAACAACCTTTCTCGGAGAGGTGACCTTGGTTAAAACACATAGTGCCAAGAAGGGGAGCAAACATATTAAGAACAGTATGCCATATATGCCAGGTCCCTTGAAACAGCAAGGATGGACTGGCTCCTGGCAGTCAGGTGCAGCCTGGGTTCCAGTGCTGCCTGGTGCCACTGGCAGTTTGGGGACTTACTCGTCTGTTGTCGAGTGCTTTGTGATGGTGAATAAGCTGGTGTATAAAAGCACTGAGAACAGAGCTTGGCAATCTCTCTACCTACAAACAACACAACACAACTCAATACAAAACATACCCTAACGTGTGACTGTTTTCATTATTAAGAATGTGGTTAAGATTTGGACATCTACACTGTAATATTAAGGTCTTTGGGGTATAATATTTATAGTTCTGACAGTGCTAATAGTTACATTTTTATAGGGCTCCTTATTAAGTGACAGTAGGATTAATTCCTGAAATAAAGGAGTACTAACTTGGTGAATGTCTCCCCTTCCTCTTCTGTATAGTGTAGGGGATTTCGTTTGTGTTACTACCTTGAGGTTCCTTATAGGACTATTTCTGATGCTTGCTGCAGTTCACATTTTATAATATCTAGAAGCTCACTGCTGGCTTTTGGACATAGAATGCTTACTCTCGGGAAAGGTGTTTGTTTCTTCCTGAGGAGTTTTCAATAAATGTAATAGCATTTATTTTTGTGGAAAAGCAGAAACATTCAGGAAAATAATTATAATTTTAAAGCATTAAAGGATTACTGATAACGTTAACTGTGGGGATATTGCTAATTTGTTGCTAATTTGAAGGAAGCTGCTTTATGTAAAATTATAAGGGTACTTTTTAGATGTGGAAGTTGTGTGTTCTGTGTGATGATTACAACCAAAGGGGCAATAGCATTCCAAAAATTGTGTCCTGAGACATTTGAGAAACAGTGAAAGACAATGCAGTTTGCCTTTGAACAACAGGGATTTGAACTGCACCAATGCACTTATATGCGTGTCCACTTATATGGGGGTCCACTTATACGTGTATTAAAAAAATACAGTCAATTTATTATCTCTTAAGATTTTCTTAATAGTATTTTCTTTTCTTCTGCTTATTATATTTAAGAATGCAGTATATAATACATATAAAATACAAACTACATATTAATCAGCTATTAATGTTATCAATAAGGCTTTGATCAACAGGAGGCTATTAGTAGTTGAGATTTGGAGGAGTCAAACATGCATGGGAAGGTTGACGTCCCTAACCCCTGTGTTGTTTAAGGGTCAACTGTACTTGGTTTTCCCTAGCAATGATTTGGTAAAAGAGTTTGAGA
Organism: Myotis davidii; assembly: GCF_000327345.1. NCBI lineage: Eukaryota > Metazoa > Chordata > Mammalia > Chiroptera > Vespertilionidae > Myotis > Myotis davidii. Next base: position 9,119,457 of record NW_006289416.1, on the reverse strand, counting down.
AATGTAATTTTCAGGTGTTAACACTTGTATATAATACTAGTAGCCCGGCGAATGAATCCGTGTACCAGTAGCTTGCTGCCACCCTCCTGTAGCTCTCCATCCACTGCCCCGCCCCCTCCTCATAGCTTGCTGCCCTGCCCCCTCCTGTAGCTCTCTGCTGCCCACTTATAGCTTGCTGCCCCACCCTCCTGCTATTCTAGTTGTGACGCAGTAGGTTGTCACAGTGACACGTAACAACTATTTGCATATTACATCTTTATTATATAGGATATTTCATTTTATTATGTAAATGAAGGTTTAGATTTAGATTTTGTTTTATATTGTATAGCATATGTTACATTTTAACAGCAATCATCGTGTGATCTTGATTTCTGACACTTGGAGGCTAAAATATTTTATCTTGATTTTTTAAAATAATAAAACCAATGCAGTCTCACTCAATTGGCTATTGTTTTAATAATGATCAGCATTTTTATGTTTATTTCTAAGCATAATTATTCTTGTTAACTGATTGCATGCTGCTTGTTTTTGTTTGACCTTTTCCACAGATCATTAAATTTTAGTTTGTATTGTCATCATGTGGGAATATTTTCTTTTAAATTTAAGAGCATTTTTTCTAATCTCAGTGAATTAAAAAAAAGTCTCTTCTATATCAACTACTTGGTTTTTCACTCATTAGTTTGGAAAGATTCATTTTCATATAGAACACTGTTTACTGTAATGATCTTATTTGTGAAACCTTTGATTTCTGTGCTAGAGGCCTGGTGCATGAAATTCATGGGGCGGGGGATGGGGAGGCCCTCAACCCGGCCTGCACCCTCTCCAATCTGGGACCCCTCGGGCATGTCTGACTGCCGGTTTAGGGATCGGGCCTAAACCGGCAGTCAGACATCCCTCTCGCAATCCGGGACTGCTGGCTCCTAACCGCTCGCTTACCTGCCTGCCTGATCACTTCTAACTGCCCCTGCCTACCGGCCTGATTGCCCCTACCTTGCCTCCCTGCCGGCCTGATTGCCCCTACCTTGCCCCCTTGCTGGCCTGATTGCCTCTAACTGCCTCTGCCCCGGCCCTCAGCCTAAGCCACAGTCTGGCCTCCCTCTGCGAGAGGTGACCTGGTAGTCAGGGGAAGGCGCTGCCCCCATTACCCTGCTGCTGCTGCCACTGCCACCCTGAGCCTGAGCCCTTCGCAGCTGCGTGTTGACCCTCACAGCCGCTGTGGCTTTGTCTGGAAGGACGTCCGGAAGGTTGTCTGGAAAACATCTGCCCTAATTAATATATTACCCTTTTATTAGTATAGATTATTACCTTTTTTGTTTTTCTTATTTTCCATGAAGATGTAATATTTCATTAGTCAGCAGGTGTGGGGTGAGGGAAAGGTCACCAGGCATGAATACGACTTTTGCATTTTCAGCTCCTTGGCCACATTTTCTTGAAAAAGTCAAAAGGCACTTATCTTCCTGGAGCCCCAGTTCCCTTTTTTCTGAAGTTGGGCTGATAATGCCTCAAAGCATGTCACACTCAAAGGCTAATATGGGCCAAGTAAACAAAGGTTTAAATTTATGTGGGCCAAAAAAACCCCAAAAGCTTCGATTTTCATAGAAATGTAGGTTTATTTCGATAGAGACATGCTGAATATAAAGGGCTAAATAAATGAGTAATCGTTAATTAGTATTTGTTGTTGGCTGAATGTGGCCCATGGGTCGCAAGTTTGACATGCTTAGACAGCTCACTCCTTCAGTTGTGAGGAGCCAGTTAAGGCACCTGTGCTGTGTAAAATGCAAAGCATCATGGTATTTTTTCCTTTTTAATTTTTACTTATTGTAGCTAAAGAATATATATAATTGAAAACTGAATTTTATGTCAGCGTAAATTTGACATTATTTGCTTCTGTTTTTGTATGCTTATATGTCAGAATACAGTAAAGCACATACATACATACATACATATATGGGATTACATTGTGTGTAATGTTTTGGTGCTTTTAAAATCTACATGTCATGAGAAATGTTTTGCTCTTTTTCTTGATGCATAATATTCCAAGATAGTCATGCCACTCCTTAGGTTGTCCTCACTTTTTGTTGAAATGTAGCCTTTTTGCTTTTACTTCAGATTCTTTCTTGAGGGTATATTTCAGAAATTAGAATACCTGGTTCAGAACGACTATAGAAGACTAACCTTGACTTGCTTTGGACTTAGTGCTTTATTCAGTTCAAAAAGGAACCTAGGTGATCTTTGTGGGCTGAGGTGCAGTGTGAACCTGTTTGTAGACTAATGGTGTGATGGTGGTGTATGGGATGAATTGTAAGGGTGAGCACCTTGCAGCTACAGCTCTGATGAAATGGTCTAGTCTAGTGTCATTATGTAGAAAGAGAAGTAAAATTTTCATAGGGAAACTAGAGGCTGGGTGCATGAAATTTGTGGACTTGGGGCGGGGGCGGTCCCCTCAGCCTGGCCTGCGCCCTCTCACAGTCTGGGAACCCTTGGGGGATGTCTGATTGATGGCTTAGGCCCACTCCCCATGGATATCCTTAGTGCTGCCATAGAGGCGGGAGAGGCTTCTGCTACTGCACTCGCCAGCCGTGAGCTCAGCTTCTGGCTGAGCAGCGCTCCCCATGTGGGAGCACACTGACCACTGGGGGCAGCTCCTGCATTGAGCGTCTGCCCTCTGGTTGTTAGTGCACGTCATAGTGACAGGTTGTTCCACTGTTCGGTCAATTTGCATATTAGCCTTTTATTATATAGGATTAGTGAAGTCTATGAATGACTTATGACTTTGAGAATATGATCATTAAATTAGGAAAGTGGTTGGGGCGATAGAATTAGGGAAGTCTGGAGGAGACCATTAGTAAGGGAAGATCATGACTGTTAGATGTTTTTTAAGGTATCGTCATTTCAGACAAGAAGTGCCCTTGGAAGGCCATGAATAGAGAGCCATCTACCATGAGCCTATGTGTTGAAGCCCATGAAATTAGTTATGCTTTTGAAATATAACTGCATGTGAATAAAAGTTTCACTCTGAGAGGGTGGGAGCAGGAACAAAAATTGGTGATTATGAGAAGCAGGAAATAATCAGAAGTGGTTTAGAAGAACTAGCACTCGAAATAGGTTATTAGAAGATGAAGGAAGCAGTAGTGAGCAGTCCATTCAGACCTTCCATAGATAACGTGTGATTTATTAACAGTTGTTTATTTGTATGACACTTGAAAATATATCACAAACTATTTTAGAATAATGAAAAGATGCAATCAGTTGTCTTAATAAACACTCATGAACCAAATTACAGTATTTGGTACATGGCAGTCAAGTTCCTCTGTGTATATTTCCTCTTCTGCTCACCAAATAGTGATTACTTTGTTGATTTATTTACTTCCTAGTTTTGTGCATTGAGAGGGCTTGGACTCAGTGATACCCAGAAGCAGTCATCGTTGGTGCTTAGATCTTACTCTTTATTTAGGAAGCGAGACTGATTCCAGATCTACAGCACAGAGAAGACACGGGGATCTTGGAACACCTTGTGCTGGGAAACAGGGAAATACCTGGACATTAAAAGGAGAGATGTCAACAGGACATAATAGCCAGACTTAAAGGGTCTCCACTGGCCTATTTGGGGGTAGTTTGAGAATTAAAAACCATAATTATTATAATTTATTATAAAACATGGAATAGAAATGAAAATTCAAGAGTCCATTAAAAATGCTCTTGAAGGAGAGTGAGGGTGAGAGAGTATCTTAAGACAGATGGGAAAATGATGAAGTTGTTTATAGAAGAAAGCCAGCTAATAAAGGTAGGAGGAATGAGAGAATTAGAACACTCCCATTTTGCAGTCCTCATGATAATCATCAAGGTGGTCACCATTAGTTAATGAGCACCAAAACCACGGGGAGATGGTCGTTAGAGAACAGGGCGTTGACACAATGCCAGCTTCGAGCAACTACCTGCATTTCTTGCTCATGGTCCATTTCATCTTCAAAACCAGTAGCAGAGCAGCTCTGACCTGCTTTCATAGTCAGCTCTTTCTCCGACTCCTTTCTCCCGTCTTCCTCTAACACATTTAAGAACATTTCGAGTACACCAATCCACCCAGATAATACTGGAAAATTTTTCTACTCTAATGTCAGTGGGTTTGCCACCATCATTCCCCCCCTACCATGGAACCCAGCAGGTTTCAGAGATTAGGGTGTGGACATCTTTCAGGAGCCATTGCTCTGAAAGTGATGTAGAGTCACTTACTGCGGTATGAAAATCTATAACTCATCCATCTTTTATAACTATACCATTACATATAAAACTACAGTATAAGAATAATCTATTCATTACGGTCATTTTCAGAATGGTAATATTTTATTAATCATAAAAAAGACATTATACAATATGGCAAAATTTTCTATATATTTTTAATGGCAAGTGACATTTGCTCTAAAAGCCAGATCACATTATTGATAATATGTTTTTGTATATCTAGAACTTACATGGGAAGGGGATTGTTATTCTTCATTATTTAATATTCTGCTTATACTTTCTGTTTCTGCCTTGTGGACTTTGGCAGATGAATAGACTGCTGCTAATAAATAAACACTAAGTTGTTTAGCTTATGCTCACAGAAATTCAATGGCTTTGATCGACCAGGATTGTTGCTTTTAGAGGAGGGGGCCACTTTTCAAGTTCTAGATTTTGGGTTCCTACTCAGATTCACAGATGGCAGGCGACTACTCTTCCTGCTAATATTGTACCCAGTTCTGAAGGCACTGGCCAGTGGGAATAAGGACATGGGAGGTAGTGATTATTTCTTGAACCTCTGAGCCTGGGGTTGTTAATAGCTAAAAGTGGCAGAGATTTATAGTGCTCAGAATGTGTCAGGTACCATTCTGTGCACTGTGCAAACATTAGTCTTGTAACCCTCACAACAGCCCCATTAGGTAGGAACAGTTACTACCATCCCATTTTATGTAAGAGGAAACCAAGGCATCTGGTTGAATGACATATGTGAGTTAACAGAGCATGTTCCTGGTGGGACCAGGATGGAAGCCCAGGCAGTTTCTGTCCAGAATCCTGCTCCTGCCACATTGGTGCTCTCATGTATTCATCTTGCGTCACAGGGATGAAGGTAGGGACCACTGGGTGGTGTTTTCTGTGGAGCTCCTGGGTTCTGCCCCCGTGGGAGCACCCAGGCCTTTTGAAGAGACGAGAAAGGAAGGAAGGGATTGAAATGCGGTAGAAGGTCCAAAGGCGGATCTGGGAGACTCGGCCACAGTGGGTTCTGTCTTGTCGTTGGGAGCAGAATTCTTGGTGATGTGGTTTTCTGGGCAGATTTGCTTTTTTGTGGGACTCTAGGATTTAGAAGGAGTTTAAATGCTTTGAAAATATTATTTCTTTTAAAGATATGTTAAAATTCAGAGTTCAGCAGTTTCACTTGATTAGGCCATTCTTTCTCCCAGTTAGGTAGAATTATTATTTTTAATTTAGAGATTTATCAAAGTCAAAACCATAAAAGGCAGCTGTGGGTTTGTGGCCATATGAATGTGATTGTTTCTTATTCTTTTTAATACACGCGCGCGCACACACACACACACACACACACACATACATAATTGTATTGATTTCAGAAAGGAAGGGAGAGGGAGAGAGAGATAGAAACGTAAGTGAAGAAAGAGAATCATTGATCTGCTGCCTTCTGCACGTCCCCCGCTGGGGATCAAGCCTGAAACCTGGGCAGGAATCAAACTGTGTCTTCCTGGTTCATAGGTCGATGTTCAACCACTGAGCCACACTGGCTAGGCAATTGTTTCTTACTCTTTGCTTGTTGCTATTACTTGATCTTGGGGACCATTATTATTCTTTCTTGCCTCCTCATCTTGGGGACCAGTGTAAACAAAAATAGATATCTAATATAAATGAGTCAGAGTACTTGTTCACATCGCAGGTTAGTGCTCTTCACATAGATGGGTGGTGGTGTTTGAGGTGATGGTTTTGTCACATTGCTTCTTGATTTTCTAGTTTGTCTTGCACACATCACCTGCAATTTCATTGGTGCTGATCTGTGTATCACGTAAGGTGCTGCCTGATCTGGCCTAAGGCACATAGGCTTTTGGAGTTGAAATCCTGAAACTGTTCTTTTGCTAGATGTTACCACATTATGGCATGATTATTAATAGCAGTGCTAATATTAGCTACGGTTTATTAAGGTGACTTCACCTGTCCCTCATGCAACATTGTGTTTGCCTTATTTTGTTTCATCCTCACAAAACTCTTAGGAAGAGTTGCTTCCCTCACACTTGAATTAAGAAAACTGCCACTCAGAATGTCCTCAGTGTTCTCAGTTATAGGAGTCACAGAAGGCAGAGGCGTGGGAGGACATCGCCTTTGCAATGGCTCCCCCACACTCGCTATCTGCATGTGTCTGTGAACTGCTCCTCAGGGATGAGGGCTGCTCCAGTCAGCCCAGTGTGGCAGCCTTTCCAAGTTAGCTGGGGGGACAGGTGGCCACGAGTGGGGTTGAGGTGACTGTTTTATGTGATCCTCAGGTTGCCTATGCCAGCTAATCTTGCTGCTTGTTGGTTTTTGTGTTTCCCGTTTCTTCAGCAGTGACTGAGGACTGTTGGTTATATTATTGTTTAGTTCACCCTGTGTTCTGATAGATAGCTTGGGACCTGTGTGGCTGTGGTGTGGAGGGGACCAATGGGAGAACTATGTCAGTTACTCAGCCGAGGAAATGAATGTGCTGATATCATTATAGTCTTACATCATAGTCTTAAGCTAACCTGTTTTTAGACATTTTTTTAAACCTATGTGTTCCAGTCCTTAGATTTTTTTCAAGTAGTACTTGGATATTATTCCTATAGGCCTATCTTTAAGGAACATCTGACCTTTTTAGAGAGAAGAGGAAACAAATAGAAAGGTAGCAGAAATTTACAACTCATCCTGCTACTGCTCTCTCTCTTTCCTCTGATGCTAGACACACAGCCTGTGCAAACTGATTTTGGTCCCCGAGTTAAACCTTGACAAGGACAGAGTAGGGTTTTGGGACTTCCCTAATGTCGTGGCTTTGGGTGTCCATTGCCTTCACATTTCTCTAATTGCATTCACAATGAATTTTACTGTGCATTTTATTTACCTTAATAGGTCAGTCAGATAATCTTTCTTGATTCTCAAGTGGAAATAATTCCACAGCGATAAAACCTAAGCAACTGAAGGATGAGGTTTACATTCTACTAGGGTGCACAAA